>NW_026652289.1:60839400-61392327 GCF_009828535.3 Hylobates moloch
TGAGACAGAGTCTGGCTCTGTCCCCCAGGCTGGAGTACAGTGGCACCATCTCGGCTCACTGCAAGCTCCACCTCCCGGGTTCACGCCATTCTCCTGCCTCAGCCTCCCGAGTAGCTGGGACTACAGGCGCCCGCCACCACGCCCTGCTAATTTTTTTGTATTTTTAGTAGAGACAGGGTTTCACTATGTTGGCCAGGTTGGTCTCAAACTCCTGACCTCGTGATCCGCCCACCTCGGCCTCCCAAAGTGCTAGGATTACAGGCTTGAGCCACCGCACCCGGCCTAATAAGCGAATTTAGCAAGGATGCTAGGTATAAAATCAATTTACAAACATCACTTACATTTCTACACAAAAAGATATAGGATGTTTATGGACTGGATATTCATGGATTGGCTACTGAATATGATAAAGAGGTCAATTCTCCCCCAATCAATTTACAGGGCCAATGCAACCCCAGTGCCAATCCTAATAGGCTGTTATTGTGGAGATTTTCTTTTTTTCTGTTTTGTTTTTTGAGACAGGGTCTTGCCCTGCCACCCAGGCTGGAGTGCGGTGGCCCAATCACAGCTCGTTGGAACCTCGACCTTCTGGGTTTATGTAATCCTCCCACCTCAGCCTCCTGAGTAGCTGGGACCACAGGCACGTGCCACCACACCTGGCTAATTGTTTTATTTTTTGTAGAGATGGGGTGTCACTATGTTGCCCAGGCTGGTCTCAATCTCCTGGGTTTAAGCAATCTTCCTGCCTCACCCTCCCAATGTGCTGGGATTACAGGCATGAGCCTCCACGCCAAGCCAACATTTTCAGACTGATTCTAAAATGTATCTGAAAATTCAGAGAGCCTAAAATAGTCAAGACATTATTGCCGGGCGCGGTGGCTCACGCTTGTAATCCCAGCACTTTGGGAGGCCAAGGCGGGTGAATCACGAGGTCAGGAGATTGAGACCACGGTGAAACCCTGTCTCTACTAAAAATACAAAAAATGAGCCGGGCGTGGTGGCGGGCGCCTGTAGTCCCAGCTACTCGGAGAGGCTGAGGCAGGAGAATGGCGTGAAGTCAGGAGGCGGAGCTTGCAGTGAGCCGAGATTGTGCCACTGCACTCCAGCCTGGGCGACAGAGCAAGACTCCGTCTCAAAAAAAAAAAAAAAAAAAGACATTATTAAAGAAGACGAACAAAGTGGGAGGAGTTACAAACAATTAACAAGACTCATGAAGCCATGGTAATTAAAACAGTGTAGTATTGGAACAAGAATAAACAAATAGACCACAGAACAGATCGAAAGCCCAGAATCAGACACATGAACTTGTTGTCATATGATTTACCACAAAGGTGGCACTGTACTGCAGTAGGGAGAGGAAAGTCTTTTCAGTACATGGTACTAGGTCAGCTAGATATTTACATAGGAAAAATGAAAATTACCTTTATTTCACACTATGATAAATAATAAATTCCAGATGTATTACAGGTCTAAATAGGAAAGGCAAACCAATAAAACTTTTAGAATATAATATAGCAGAATGTTTTTCAGACTTTGGAGTAAAGAAAGATTTCTTGGTAAAGATATACAAAAGCACTAATTATAAAGGAAAAGATCGGTAAATTGGAGCTTCCGTTTTTCAAGACAGCATTAAGATAGTGAAAATGCAAGTCATGAAATGGGAGAAGCTATTTGCAACACATAGAACTGACAAAAGGCTTGTAGCCAGAATATATAAATCATTTATAAAGCAATAAGAAAAAGATAAAAGGATCCAACAGGCCAGGCGCATTGGCTCAGGCCTGTAATCTCAGCACATTGGGAGGCCAAGGCAGACAGATTACTCGAGGTCAGGAGTTGGAGACCAGCCTGGCCAACATGGTGAAACCCTCTCTCTACTAAAAATACAAAAATTAGCTGGGTGTGGTGGTGCAGCCTGTAATCCCAGCTACTCAGGAGGCTGAGACATGAGAATTGCTTGAACCTGGGAGATGGAGGTTGCAGTGAGCTGAGATCACGCCACTGCACTCCAGCCTGGGCAACAGAGCAAGACTCTGTCTCAAAAAAAAAAAAAAAAAAAAAGACAAATAACTTCTTCCCAAATATGAACAATTTTTCTTTTTGCAAAACTCTTTTCATGGCCCCTACACTACCTATAACAACATTTATAAGAGGTCTTTGGCTGGGCTTGGTGGCTCACACCTTTAATCCCGGTACTTTGATAGGCCAAGGCAGGAGGATTGCTTGAGCTCAGAAGTTCAAGACTCACACTGGGAAATATAGTGGGACCACGTCTCTACAAAATATAACCAAAATTTTAGCAGGACATGCCTGCTAAAGGCTCCAGGCATGATGGCACATGCCTGGAGTCTCAGCTACTTGGGAGGCTGAGATGGGAGGATCGCTTGAGCCCAGGAGGTCGAGACTGCAGTGAGCCAAGATCATGTCACTGGACTCCAGCCTGGGCAACAGAATCAGACCCTGTCACAAGAAAAGAGGTCTTTAGTGTTCCTGGGAAGACCAGCTCTCTTTTGTCTCACCATTGGAAACTGCATAAAGCATGAACCCTGAGAAGAAACTAATTACCCATTTTCCTCTCTGAGACCCTCCAGACTCACCTGCATGCCTCACATCCCTATTTATCTCAATATCCGCCCCATATCCAAGACTCTCAGGTAATCCATCATCACCCAGACTCTTATCACATCCCTTAATCTAATCAGTTTCCCACCCTTCCCTACTTCCTCCATTCTTCACTGTGACCCTGAAACTCATGGTCCACCCTCAGGAAAATGTCCTAAATCCTCAACCTCTTCTCCAAACATTCATTTCCCCTTCCTGCTTTCACTAAAATCTGGTTGTGCCTGAGGGCGTTGCTTTTTTGTGGCCCTTTAAAGCAGGGGCTGGTTTTTCTCCTACACCCCATATACTACAGACCTGGAGGAGGGGTAGGTACACTCTTGGCTCTTCATTGCCTTTTCTAGACTAATTATCCTTCCTTTTCTCTACAAAATTCTGTTCCCTTGAAGTTCGTGTCCTTAGGCTATACCACTTACTGTTCTCACTGAAGCCTCCTGGATACTCTTCCTTACTCCCTGAAGATTTTAGATGCTGGCTGTTATCCTCTCTCACCATCAGCAGTACTCACCATTTTGTGATTTCAACCAACTCCGGTATCAAAAACCCATCCAACATCCTAGATTTTCAGGTTCTGTATTACTTATCTGTTGTGTAACAAATTACAAATTAACAAAATAGGCTGGGCCCAGTGGCTCACACCTGTAATCCCAGCACTTTGGGAGGCCAAGACAAGTTGATCACTTGAGGTTAGGAGTGCAAGACCAGCCTGGCCAATATGATGAAACCCTGTCTGTACTAAACAAACAAACAAACAAAACAAACAAAAAAAAATTAGCTGGGTGTGGTGGTGCATGCCTGCAATCCCAGGTGAGGCAGGGAGGCTTAGGCAGGGGAATCGCTTGAACCCAGGAAGTGGAGGTTGCAGTAAGCTAAGGTCGCACCACTGCACTCCAGCCTGGATGACAGAGCAAGACTGTGTTTCAACAATGACAACAACAAACAAAAACCAAATTAACAAAACAACTCAATAAGCACTTATGATCTCATACAGTTTCTATGGGCAGGCTTTGGGGAGCCAGAGACAGTTGATTCTGGCTGAGAGTCTCTGATGCTGCTGTAGCCTATCTCCTGGGGCTGCCACAATCATCCGAAGGCTTCACTAGGGCTGGAGGATTAGCTTCCAACGTGGCTCCCTCACATGCCTGACAAATTCGTGCTGGTTGGTTAACTAGGTAGGTTTCTCCACAGGGCTACTTGAGTGTCCTCATGGCATGGTGGCTGGCTTCCCCGAGACAATCCAAGAGAGCAAAGACAGAAGATGCAATGTGTTTTAGAACACAGCCTCGGAAGACACACAGTCATTATTACACATGCCAGCCCCAATGAGCACAGGAGGGACTAGTCAAGGGGAGTGAATATACCTCATGAGAACCACTAGGGCCAGGTAGGAGGCTGGCTGCCCAGACTCCTGATCTCCTCCCCTCCAGCTGTCTTGTACTCATTATGGCCTCAGTCTCCTGCTGCCATGGTCAGGCCCTGGACTGTCAGCAATGACTGCTTCACCACCTTAAAATCATCATTTTTAGCACCCCACCCCACTCTTTGGCCAACCCTTCCAATATTTCCAGCTCTCTCACTCTAGTATCCTGACTCAGTAACTCTTCAACCTCAGCCAGAGTTCCTAACATTTTCACTACCTATCCCTTCACTTATCTTCTCACTTTCTTAATTATCCCTTTAGATTCTAACACAATAACCACTCCTGGCCCCTTTCTTCCTCATTATGTTGTCCTGAAAAATGGTCAGAGCAAATTCCCTTCACCTGAGCAGCTAGATGTGGCTGGAAGAAAACAACTCTGTCCACTAATCTCTCTTTACGTTGATGACCACAAACCTCAAGTGGGCCATCAGCACTCATTCATGTCTCTACTCTCAAACATAAATTATTTCATATCTTCTTGTTTTTTAGAAAATATCCCATCCCATCACCAATCCACTCTTAGCTTCTCACCTGACAACCTCGTCCATTCTTTTGAAATGAAAGAAGCAACCTGGAGAGCCACTTCATCTTTCCACCACCAAAGGAAACAGCCTACCTGCATCTGTACCAGTGACCTTTCTCCATCCTGCAAAGTGATATGGTTTGACTCTGTGTCCCCACCCAAATCTCATGTCAAATTGTAATCCCTGTGTGTCAGGGGAGGAACCTGGTGGGAGGTGATTGGATCATGAGGGTGGTTTCCCCCATGCTGTTCTCGTGATAGTGAGTGAGTTCTCAAGAGATCTGGATCTGATGGTTTAAGTGTGTGGCAGTTCCCTGCTTGTTTTCTCTCTCCTGCCACCATGTAAGACGTACCTTGCTTCTCTTTTGCCTTCCACCATGACTGTAAGTTTCCTGAGGCCTCCCCTGCCATGCAGAACTGTGAGTCAATTAAACCTCTTTCCTTTATAAATTACTTAGTTTCAGATAGTTTTTTATAGCAATGTGAAAACAGACCAATACACAAAGAATGGACCACTTCATCGTCAGTGTGCTGGATCCCATTTTCTCTCCCAGAAAATGGGATCTGTGGCTCAAGGCCATCAGCTCATCTTGTTAGATGCTGGAGTTGGGGAGTGATACAAAGCAAGGGAGGGCAGCCACATGGAATGTGCACACCAAGGTCAGTCAGCCAAAAAAGAGAAGACTAGAGGAGGCAGGGAGAAGCAAATGGTGAGCCTCAGAGAGAAAAGAGAGGCCTCTGTGTTCCCGGCTTTCTGCACTGCTTCCAGTTCTTCATGAAGCTGACTGGTCTGCAATTCCAGGAGACACCCCTGAGTCCTCGAAACAAAGTATCTGGTACATAAGTCAGCTTGAGTGGATCTCTGTGGTTTTCAACTGAAGGAGCCCATTTATTCCCTATGTTTGGGCATAGAAAGCTGTCTGGCAGGGTGTCTCCATCAAGTTACTAGTATTCTCTGGGCAAGTGGATTTTAGAGGATTTTAAATGGTTTCTTCATTATACTTTTCTGAATTGTTTGAGTCACTTAAAATGAGCATATATCCGTTTCCTTCCTCTCCCTACCCCACCCTAATCTAATCCATCAACATCTTCTCTCAGCCTCACCTCTGAAATATAACTCAAATCCATCTCTCTTCCTGTCCACTGCCATCATTCTAGCCAAGTCTCCATTCTCTCTCTTGCCCAGGTGACTGCAGTAGTCAGGTAATTGGTCCCCCCATTCCTCCCTTGCAAACATTCACTCCATTCCCACAGCAGCCCACAGGATCTTTCTACAATATCAATCCAGCCATGCTACTTCCTTGCTTAAAACCCTTCAGTGGCTTCCCTACACACTGGGAATAAAACCCAATCCTCAGCTCCGTATCTTGCCAAGTGAGTCGTAGGCAAGTTTGAATACAACACTGTGTGAAGAGCATGTATAGAGCCTGGTCCATCATAGCTCCACGTGGAGTGGATGTTCTTGTCCTTACCTCCAGGCTGTTCAGCCACTTTCAGGAAGTTCTTTTAGGTTAGAAAGTTCTTAGAAACTGGCCCGTATCTACTCTGCAACTTCATCTTTAGCCACTTGCTCCTTGCTCCCTGTGTCCCTTCCATATCAGCTTCTGATGGTATTTAAAACATATAATGCCAAGACACCCTTCTGCCTCCAGGCTTTTGCTCATTCTGGCACCTAGAATATCCCCCCCAGTTCCTCCCACGGCTGGCTCCTCATCTCACAGTGCTCAGTGTTTTAGAGCTGCCTCCACCAAGGCCATCCTGACCAAGGTGCCAATCCCCACCACACCCTGAGTATTATCGTCAAGGAAGCCTGTGTTTCCTTTGTAGCTTGTGTCACAACCTGCCATTTGACATTTGCTTGTTGAGTCTGTTTTCTTTCTCTCCCACCAAATTATATGCTTCCCGTTGGTTTTATTTGCTTCTTTATTCCCCCAGTGCTTAGGGATGTGTCTTGTCTATAAAAGCTCCAAAGGTGTTCACTAAACAAAGTTTAACAAAGAGCCTTTCCTGGTATGCCCAGCTGGAAGCCATCACTGGGTCCTCTGAATTCTCATAGTTCTTCATCTCCCCTTTATTAGAACACATCTTGCTTTGTCTTTTGCACTGGGATACTTGTACAGAGAGGCAGGGTGGTTAGAACCAGACCCCTGTGTTCAAATTCCAACCCTGCTACTCCCAGGGTCCAGAACAGTGCCTGGCGCACAGAAAACAACATAAAGAGTTAGTACTACTGTGCTTTGCATTATCCCCTAGCAGGAGTCAAACTAAAGTGTTTTGAGGGTAACATTACACATATGACCAGGCATGGTGGCTCACGCTTGTAATCCTAGCACTTTAGGAGGCCAAGGCAAGAGGATTGCTTGAGCTCAGGAGTTCAAGACCAACCTGAGCAACATAGTGAGACCTTGTCTCTATAAATTACTATTTTTTTAATTTAAAAAAAACTACACATATGGTTTAGTATTTGATAACTTCCCCAAGCCTAGCTCAGGACACAAAGTAGATGCCCAATAGACAATAAATAAGAGCGCTGAGTGCAGTGGCTCATGCCTGTAATTCCAGCACTTTGGGAGGCCAAGGTGGGAGGATCCCTTGAGCCCAGGAGTTCAAGATCAGCCTAGGCAATATAGTGAGGCCTTGTCTCTATAAAAAATAAAAAGGCCGGGCATTGTGGCTCACACCTGTAATCCTAGCACTTTGGGAGGCCGAGGCCAGCCAGGAGTTCGAGAACAGCATGGGCAACGTGGCAAAACCCCGTCTCTACTAAAAATACAAAAAATTAGCTGGGTGTGGTGGCACGCACCTGTAATCCCAGCTACTCCAGAAGGCTGAGGCATGAGAACCACTTGAACCTAGGAGGCAGACGTTGCAGTGAGCCAAGATTGCACCACTGCACTACAGCCTGGGCAACAGAGCGAAACTCTGTCTCCAAAAACAAGAAATAAAATAAATAAAATAAAATAAATAGGCCGGGCACAGTGACTCACGCCTGCAATCCTAGCACTTTGGGAGGCTGAGGCGGGTGGATCACAAGGTCAGGAGATCGAGAACATCTTGGCTAACATCTTGGCTAAACCCCATCTCTACGAAAAATACAAAAATTAGCCAGGCATGATGGCATGCCTCTGTAGTCCCAGCAACTCAGGAGGCTGAGGCAGGAGAATCGTTTGAACCTGGGAGGCGGAGGTTGCAGTGAGCCAAGATCGCGCCACTGCACTCCAGCCTGGGCGACAAGAGCAAAACTCCGTCTCAAAAAATAAATAAATAAATAAAAATAAAAATTTAGCTGGGCACAGTGGCTCATGCCTATAATCGCAGCACTTTGGGAGGCTGAGGTGGGTGGGTCATTTTGTTAAGCTCAGGAGTTTGAGACCAGCCTGGGGAACATGGCGAAACCCCCGGGCATGGTGGTGGGCACCTGTATGCGGGATGCTGAGGCAGGGCGATTGCTTGAGGTTGAGGTTGCAGTGAACCATGATTGCCCCACTGCACTCCAGCCTGAGCAAAAGAGTGAGATCCTGTCTCTAAAAAAATAATAATAATAATAAAAAGAGATAAATTTTATTATGAGTTTGTATTTCTCCAGGTTCTAAACTGTTCTAAACATCTTACATGTATCAGCTCATGTAATCCTCACAATAAGTACCATTATTATTCCCACCTCACAAAGAGGAAACTGACTCATAAGGAATTAAATACTTTATCCAGGGATACCAAGTAATTAAGTGGAGTAGCTGGGATTTGAACACAGGACACAAGCAACTAAGCCTTAACAACTACAAGATACTATCAAGTGTAGACCAAGTTGTTGCAGGTTTATGAGGTCAGAATCAAAGAAGACAGCAATCTATGTTGTACAATTGGGGCTGGTTAAATAAACTCTGATAGTACCTTATGTAGCCATTAAAATGATGATATAGATCTATATTTACATTGAATGACATTCATGACTTTCTGTTTCTTTACTCCATACCTCACCTGGACTGAAATAATTTTTAAAAGCAAGCCAGAAAGCAGTAAAATAAACCTGCACACAAATGTTTATAGCATCTTTTGCATAATTGCCAAAAACTGGAGGCAGTTCAAAAGGTGAATGGATAAACAAATTGTGGTACATCTGTACTATGGAATATTATTTAGCTATAAACAAGAAATGAGCCATCAAGCCACAAAAAGACATGAAGGAACCTTAAAAGGCATATTGTTTTGTGAAGGAAGCCAGTCTGAAAAGGCAACAGACTATACGATTCCAACTATATGACATTCTGGAAAAGGCCAAACTATAGAAACAGTAAAAAGATCAGTGACTACATGGGATTAGAGAGTGAGAGGTGAACAAGGGGATCACAGGGGATTTTTTGGGCCAGTTGTTCTGTATGATACTGTAATGGTGGATATGCGACATTATGCATTTGTCAAAACGCAAAGAACTTCACGCCACAAACAGTGAGCCTTAATATAAGCCATGAAATGTAGTGAATACTAATATATCAATACTGGTTTATCAATTGTGACAAATGCAAGATATTAATAGCAGGGGAAACTAAGGGAGCGCTGGGAGGTTATATGGGAACGCTGCACTAACTTCCCAAATTTCTGTTAACTGAAAACTGCTCTAACAACTAAAGTTCGTTCATTTAGAAACAGTATCATCGCAGGATATTTCGTGTTAATGTATATCTGTGTTTTTTGTGTATACAAAAAGTCAGGAAGGACATAACCAGAATTAATAGCAGTTGTCTCAGCCTGGTGGGATTAATAGAGATCTTTCTCCTAGTTCTACTTGTTATTTTCTTAACAACGGCACGCCTTTATCCTGTAAAGGAGTAAAGTGGGGCAGTGGGGGCTGCCCAGGACCGGGGACCAGCGGGCCCAGGAGCGGTTGCTGCCAAGCGACTCCGTGCCCCTAAGGGCACCGCAGTCCTCAGCATCTGCTCCGCCCACCCCGCCCCTCAGCCTTTGCAACTGTGGGTCCCGAGGTTAGCAAAGAGACCAGAGAATTCCTCCGGTGCAATTGCGTCTGCACACGCGGCGGGCGACGGGGAGCCGGCAGGGCGGGCGGGGTCGGAAGGGGGCACAGTGGTGCTCGTCCTGGGGCCGTGGACGCTCTGTGCAGCTGTGGGGAGGCGGGGGCGGGGGCCGCGCCCGCGATGCCTTCAGTTTGCTGGAATGTTCCTGCGGCAGAAGTGTACTTTGTTCCAGGGATGGGGGAGGGCAGAGCGGGGGCTGGGCCCCAGGGCGGCCAGGGAGTTGGAAGGCAGCCAGCTTTCCGTTCCCAGGGTGCCTTCTGGCGGGGGCGGGCGTTGTCTGGTTTTCAGCATGGGCCGCTGTGGGGTTCTGGACGGAACCCCTGGATTCCAGAGCCATCCCTGCCACCGACTAGCTGCAGGTCCCTGCGTGGGGTCTCTTAACCTCTCTGGGCCTATATTTCCTCATCTGCAAAATGAGGCTAATCACATTAATAATAATGCTGTGCATGGTTATAGCCGGGCACTGCTGTAAAGCACTGTGAGGTGCTCTCTGCTCGCAGCAACCCTTGGAGGTAGGTGCTGTTAATATAACATAATTACACTCTTAGTAGACTAATACTTGCTGCCCAGGCCCTTTGGAAAGCGTAGATGGTCTGGCTGTAGAAAACCTGGTCCAGCCTCCTTCCAAGTAGTAAAACGTGCTATTATTATTTTCACTTTAAAGATAGGGACACAGGAGCTCAGGAAGGTTAAGCAACTTGCCCAAGAGCACACAGCTCCTAAGAGGCCATCCAGGATGCAAACCCAGCACTTTGGGAAGCCAAAGTGGGAGGATCCCTTGAGCTCAGGAGTTCGACACTAACCTGGGCAACATAGTGACACTCCATGATATTTAAAAAATATATTTTAAAAAAGGAAAACAAAAAGGCGGGGAACGCAAATCCAGTTAGTCGGTGAAGAGCTGCCACTCAACCTCTACAGAAACTGCCTCCTTACTGCTAGTGTCTGGAAGCCCATTATAAGCTTATTTGGACATTGCAATCCATGCAACAATTCTGGGAGAAGTTTCACAAATAATAATTATTAATAGTAATGATAATTATCACCAATTGAGGGCTATAATTTCAACACCGTATATGTGCAACAATTATTTTTCCCATTTTAGAGATGAAAGAATCCAGGCACCAGGTCACTCCAGTTCAGTGGGGTGGAATCCATTCATCCTGAAGCGGAAACACAGCAACAACTTAGCCGTCACCTCCTTTGATAGGCAGGCCGACTCCTCCAGAGTCTGATTATGCAGGCCAGCCAGGAAGAGCAGCCCTTCCTTCCCCAGACATTGTCAAAACCAACTTTGCCTTGCCTGGTAATCTGAGGAGCTTCTAAGCTGTAAGGGTGTAAGGAGTCTCAGATGATACCTAACACCAAGCTGGGGAGTTGCTCTCCTCTCCTGAGTCTGCTGCTTCCAGGAGCCCGGTTGCCTGGTGCCTGTGGAAACATCTCCTCCACTGAGTCTCCCTGAAGGATGGAGGCAGAGTGCAGGACAGTTGCCCTAAATTGTGGACAAAAGAGAGCTCTGCAGCCGAAGTTCCGTGTCCCATTATCACTAGGCTCCTGTCCCCTCAATCATATGACAGAAAATCATTGGATTCTCAGCCTCCTCCTCGGGTTAAAAGGCTGCCTTCTTTTAATGCAAAGTTTGCCACTGCTTCTGTGCAACCCATCCTCCATATATTCTCAACCTCATGGGAAAGAAAAAAACTCTTATTTTCTGTAGTAAGCTTAAATGTTTCACGAATGAAGACAGTTTGGCAAATAGCCACATATTGCTATTGCTGTCATGTGGGCATGCAGTAGGCACCGAATAAGTGCTTTGCATATTTGCTCCCTCTGTTCCGAATGTTCTTCCTCTGAATACTGACATGGTTCCCTCCCTCATCTCCTTCAGTTTTTACTCACATCGCCTATTCTGTGGGGCCTTCCCTGACCACCATATTTAAATTACACTCTCCCAATAGTCCTGACTCCTTTTCCCTGTTTTATTTTTTCCATAGCACATATCACTGTCTTACACAGTGTTACTTGTATTTATTTCATTTGTTGTCTGTCTTGCCCCCATTAGAATGTAAATTCCAGAAGGGCAAGATTTCTTTCTGTTTTCTTCACCACTGTATCCCCCAGTGCCTAGAACTGGGAGGAAGGAAGGGAAGGGGAGAGAATAGCTTCCCTGGCCATTCCAACCCATTCAACCCGGATCTCCAAGGGATACCACGCCCTTGGAGAAATGTGCATTTCTTTCCTGCACTATCTACTCGACACTTGGCCTATCCTTACGCGCCACCTCAACTCCCTACTCTCCCCCACCCCTTTGTAACATCACTTGACAGTAGCTTCCTGTTCTGCTATATGACTTTGCAGATGTGTGTCTCATCTACTTAAGTAGACAGAAAATTTCCTGCCTTACGGGCAGGGGCAGAAGACATCTGATCTTTGTATCTCCCTAGTACCAAAAACAGGGCTGAATTTCTGCAAGTTCCAGGGCTCCTTAGATTTTAAACAGAAAAATTCCTCCCTCCTCCATCCCTTCCCCCACCTTGCTCAGTTCGACTCCTAGTTCATCTCCATTAATATCAGACTTACTACTTAAGTTTGATTTGAAGTTTGATATTTGTTTTAAACCAAATAAATTCACAATGTTTTTGATAAACAACATTCAATATATATTAATGAGGATCAACGTGTGAGCCATTTAATTTCTTAACACAACCACTATATTTTCTCATTAAATGAAACAAAACTGCATACCTTAACTATGTTCTTGCCTTAATCTGCACCCTTGATTTTTTCTTTATTCCTAAGAAGAGTTTTGGAGAAATTTCAGTGGCCAAAGTAAGAAAGAGAGGGAGACAAGGAGTCTCATTCCCTGGAGGTGAATGAAGCCTGCTGGCTTCCTTTGGTGGTCACCCGACCTTACCCTACCCCTCAAGAATAAGGGAGGTACACAGCTAAGGATAGCTCTTACATAGCATCACAAATGATTATAACAAACACCGAATTTGCTCTCTGTCTCCCTCTGCATTTCCACAGGGCTGGCTCTAAGGTGGGTTGGTGGCACATCCAACTCAGGAGAAGTGGGAGACAGTCCTTGAAAAAAACTAATGACTATCATTTTTATCACCTAAGAAAATCTAAAAACGTTCACAAATCAGCATTTAGTTATGTGATTTGAACATGAAATTTCATCATTATATTGCGTGTGTGTGGTGATCTTGGTGCCTGGTATCTGTTAAAATTGAGGTGAAAAGTGCCATTCTGATTGGCTTGAATTTGAGAAAAATACAATTGAATGGGCCCTATATAAGTCTCAACAAAAATAACTGCAGAGGCTTGGTATGGTGGCTCATGCCTATAATCCCGGCACTTTGGGAGGCTGAGGCAGAAGGATTACTTGAGGCCAGGAGTTCAAGATCAGCCTGAGCAACATGGTGAGTCCTGGTCTCTACAAAACATTTTAAAAATTAGGCCCGTGCAGTGGCATGCACCTGTGGTCCGGCTAGTCAGGGGGCTGAGATGGGAGGATCGCTTGAACCCAGAAGGTCAAGGCTGCAGTGAGCCATGATCACATTACTGCACTCCAGCCTAGGTAACAGAGTGAGACCTTGTCTCATAAAACAACAACAACAACAAAAAAAACCCTGCAGGATCCTCATGAGATATGTGGGAGAGATGGATGAATGAATGCAAGCATGAACAGATAGATGAGAGAGGAACTGATCTAAGGGTAGGTGGGTAAATTAAGAAATGCACAGATGGCTAAAGAGATGCACAAATGGATAGATACACATGGTAGGTGATTGGCTATGCCGTGCTCCAGAGGCCCTGGGGCTACCACAGTGCTGACTTCAAAAGGGTTTGCTTACCCTTTGGTCTTCCACCCAAGATTTTGAGCTCCTGGAATGTAGAAATTTAATTGTATTGGTTTTTGTATCCTGAGCCCCTAGTGCAGTGTCCGGCCCATTAACGCAGGTATTAGTCAGGATGTAGTTTTGGCTGCTGTTACATACAACCTCTCATCTGCATGATGGAGCAATGCCAAGTGCATAATGCAGCCAGCAGGAAGGGAAAAAAGAGGAAAGGGAAGGCACACATCCTCTTCAAAGGCACATTTTACTTCTGTTCTCATCCCATAGGCCAGAACTTAGACACATGGCCACACCTAGTCAGAAGCATGCTTGGAAATTTGGTCTTATTCTGGGTGCCTGTGTCCAGTTAAAAATCTGTGTTCTAAAAACAGCAGAAACAGGCGAGGCATGGTAGCTCATACCTGTAATCTCAATACTTTTGGAGGCCAAGGTGGGAGGATCACTTGAGCTCCAGAGTTTGAGACCAGCCCGGGCAACATAATGAGACCCCGTCTTGATTAAAAAAAAAAAAAAAAAAAAATAGCCCAGAATGGTGATGCATGCCTGTAGTCCCAGCTACTCAGGAGGCTGAGGCAGGAGGATCACTTGAACCTGGGAGGTTAAGGTTGTAGTGAGCCATGATTGCGTGACTGCACTCTAGCCTGGACAACAGAGCGAGACCCTGTCTTAAAAAAAACCCCAGCAGAAACAGATATAAGGCAGTTACTCTCCACTACATAAATTAGCAACAGATTCTTATGTTAAATGAATGAATAAATAAATGGGGCCAGACACTATGGCTCACACCTATAATCCCAACACTTTGGGAGGCCAAGGCAGGTGGATCACTTGAACCCAGGAGTTTGAGACCAGCCTGGGCAACATGACAAAACCCCGTCTGCACAAAAAATACAAAAATTAGCTGGGCTTAGTGGTATGTACCTGTCATCTCAGCTACTTGGGAGGATGAGGTGGGAGGATTGCTTCAGCCCAGGAGGTTGAGGCTGCAGTGAGCCATGATCATGTCACTGCACTCCAGCCTGGGTGAAAGAGTGAGACTACATCTCAAATAAATAAATAAATGGCATTGAAATAAATAAATGACAAATTGAAATAAATAAATGACATTGATTGTTTTCTGAGAAGGACACGTATGCTGAGTCACATACAGTAGGTAAGTGAAAAAAGCAAGGTAGGATTAATATATGGTATGCAATTATTTGCTGTCATTCTTTACTAAGAGAAATTTTGTTGAGAGTGGAATGGGCCTAGATAAAATAGTTCACTCCCCAGGCTCCCTCCAAGTGGCTGTGTGACACCACTGTGGCCACAGAGATATAAATGGGAGACAGCTGGAGATCTGAGGACATTTCTACTTTAATACAGGAACCACCTTTCCCTCTTCCCTGCTACTTCTTGATTTCTGAGACGCAGATGTGAGAGTGAAGGTGGAGCAGTCAACTTGTGACCGTGACCATAAGACTTAATAAGTGAGATAACGTAACTACTTAGTTACATTAAGTGTAACTGAGTAGAAAGATGGAAAGAAGCTGGGACATTGATGACACAGTGGAGACGCTGCACCCACCCCAGACCTCTCATTAGTGAGAAATCCAAACTCCTGCTTGGTTAAGCCAGGATAGTTGCATTTCTGTTTTATGAGAGATACTTATGTTGTGAAATTCATTGAATACATAAAATATCTCTGGAAGTACACACAAGAAACTGTAGTCTTAGCTGCCTCCTGGGAGGACAAATTATGAGTGATCTGAGGACAGCACTGGACAAGAAACTTGCTTTTCATTTGTAGTCTTTTATATTTTTGAATGCTGAATTTACATTTATATATTCAATAAAAAAAGTGTGGAAATGACATATTACATCACCAAACCAGGTCCGTTTGCCCTCATGCAATAGAAAGGCAAACACTGAAGGACTGAGTTTTTGCAGCAAGAAAGGTTTATTGAGTCAACTGGCAAGGAGATGGGAAAATGCTCAAATCTGTCTCCCCCACACTGGGGGCCTGAGCTGGGTTTTGTAAGTGTAGGGTAATAAGGTGTTATCTGATTGGATCTTGCAATGAAGTGATGCTGGGAGGCATGATTTGACTGGATCCTGCCATGAGGTGACAGCAGGGATTGATCTGATTGGATCCTGGATCCTGCCATGTGGTGTCCACTTCTTAATTCACTCCCTGCTCCTTGGGTTTGAGCACTTAGGTTCCTCTGGTGATTGCACACTTGGTTCATGCACACTGGGTATGCTCAGGTTACTTAACCTTTGTTACAGAAAAGTTGAACCAGATTGGTCTGGTGAAGTTATATTTCAATAGGGAAACTCAAAAGAGACTGTTTCCTTCATGAATTTGATGGTTCGAGAAATACGTTTTCCAACAGTCCTGCTATTACAACACCCTGTTATGTCATCATCAAAGGCAAAGTTGTCTCAAGAAATAAATCATAAATTGAGCTTCAGCAACTGAATTTTGAACAGTATTTGTTAAAAATAAATTAACTATCTATGCTACACCTCAATAATGGAGGGGGGATGTGTTTTAAGGAAACTTTCATTGTATCTCTAATGGGTTTTTCTGGGTTTTTTTGAGTTGGGGTCTCACACTGTCACTCAGGCTGGAGTGCAGTGGTATGATCTCAGCTTACTGCAGCCTTGACTTCTCCAGCTCAGGTGATCCTCCTGCCTCTGCCTCCCAAGTAGCTGGGACCACAGGCATGCTCCACTACGGCCAGCTAATTTTTTGTATTTTTGGTAGAGACAGGGATTTTCCCATGTTGCCCAGGCTGGTCTCCTGAGTGCCTGAGCTCAAGCAATCTGCCCACCTCGACCTCCCAAAGTGCTGGGATTACAGGCATCAGCCACTGCACCTGGCCTAGAGTTTTATCTCTTAAGCTAGATGAGTATACTGTTTTGTTGATTGCCCAAACTACTTCCTAATTTGAAATTAATTATTAGTCCCGTCTCACACTACTATAAAGAAATACCTGAGACTGAGTAATTTATAAATTAAAGAGGTTTAATTGGCTCACGGTTCTGCAGGTTGTACAGGAAGCATGGCTGGGGAGGCCTCAGGAAATTTACAATGGCAAAGGGAAAGCAGTCACATCTTATATGGCCATAGCAGGAGGAAGAAAAGGGAAGGTGCCACACACTTTTAAACAATCAGATCGGCTGGGAGCAGTGGCTCACGCCTGTAATCCCAGCACTTTGGGAGGTTGAGGCAGGCAGATCACGAGGTCAAAAGTTCAAAACCAGCCTGACCAACATAGTGAAACCACGTCTCTACTAAAAATACAAAAAAAATTAGCCAGGCATGGTGGCGCATGCCTGTAATCCCAGCTACTCAGGAGGCTGAGGCAGGAGAATCACTTGAACCCAGGAGGCGGAGGTTGCAGTGAGCTAAGATCGCACCACTGCACTCCAGCCTGGGCAACAGAGCGAGACTCTGTCTCAAAAAAAAAAAAAAAAAAAAAAAAATCAGATCTCACATTAACTTACTCACTATCATGAGAACAGCACCAAAGAAGAAATCCGCCCCCATGATCCAATCACCTCCTACCAGGCCCCATCTCCAACTTTGGGGATTACAACTGGACATGAGATTTGGGCAGGGACACAGACCTAAACCATATCACTAACTAACTGTGAAAAATTAGAGTGCATTCAAATATAATAAGGCACTCTCACTCCCTTGAATTACAATCTGCTTTCTGGAGAAGCAGAGATATGGCTGGTACAATGAGGTACCCAGACTTTCACCTGACCCACAACTTATCTCTGCTTCAGCTAGTGGCTAGTACCCCTGACAGTTGCACCACAAATAAATTAAAAAACTTGCTGCCTGGGAGTCATGATTTTTTTTTTTAATTTATGTATTTATTTTTTGAGACAATATTTTGCTCTGTCACCCAGGCTGGAGTGCAGTCGCACAATCAAAGCTCACTGTAGCCTCGATCTCCTAGATTCAAGCCATCCTCCCACTTCAGCCTCCTGATTAGCTGGGACTAAAAAATACATGCGCCAACATGCCCAGCAAATTTTTTTTTGTTTGTTTGTTTGTTTGTAGAGACCAGGTCTCACTGTGTTGCCCAGGTTAGTCTCAAACTCCTGAACTGAAGCAATCCTAATCCTCTTGCCTTGGTCTCCCAAAGTGCTGGGATTACAGGTGTGAGGCACTGTGCCCAGCATGATTTTTATACTTACTTTAATTTTCTTCTTAATCGTACCCATAGATGAATTCTTAATATGGAAAGAGGCAGGGGAGAAAAATCACACACAAAGACTACATCCGCATCTAGGAGACACAGGAGAGAGCATGACCCAGGGATAATTTCTGTTATAAACCACACAACAGCAATGATTACCAAATCAAAAGGAGAGAAACTGATGGTTAAGTGCTATTTCTCATAATCATAGTCATATTGATATATATACATAAATTCTGTTACCATTTTAATTAGTAAAGTAAGATTAATTCATGTTTATTCTGCAACAGTGCATACTTGTTCCTTTCCTGATGTTATCTATCGTATTAGAAAGACATGGAAAAATATTAAACTTGTTAAAAAAATTTTTAATTTAAATAAAGCTTTATGTTTTAAAAAATTAGATTGGTTATATTTATGTACTTTTTCTCATAAAATGACAGAGCTTTTAAAAGTTCTTTAAAGGGCTGATTTTACACCACTAATATGTTTATAAAATGCTTTAATAAATCTCATGCCAAAAAAAGTCTGAGG
This sequence comes from Hylobates moloch, assembly GCF_009828535.3. Classification (NCBI taxonomy): domain Eukaryota; kingdom Metazoa; phylum Chordata; class Mammalia; order Primates; family Hylobatidae; genus Hylobates; species Hylobates moloch. The sequence goes on from NW_026652289.1 coordinate 60,857,589, forward strand.
GGCTATTCACCTTACTTCTCCATAAAACGTTTAATATTCCACAAAAAATGATTATGGCCAGGAGAATGTGCCTTGTGTGTGAATGGCATTCACCATGTAAGTTGCTGGGGTGAAAAGGGCCAATAAACAAAAGAAAATCAGCACATCATCAATAAATTCTAATAAAACTAGTAATAGAATCAGCTGCAATTCAAAATGGACACTAAAGAAGACCAAAGCTGGACTTCTGAGTAACAGTATGTGTGATAAATTACATATTTATTCTGCACCAAGTCCAAGATCTTTACCATACTGCTCCCAAGCAAACAAGCAAAGAAATAAAAAATTTATACTATCCCACGTGGAGGTGGCTTGCTAAGGTACAGCTACAAAGAAATATGTATCTTAGAGGAACACTGATATTTTTGTTAGGTTACATATCGCCTGATTAGATTAAGAATAAAGACAGCCAGGCGCGGTGGCTCATGCCTGTAATCCCAGCACTTTGTGGGGCGGAGGCGGGCAGATCATGAGGTGAGGTCAGGAGATCGAGATCATCCTGGCTAACACAGTGAAACCCCATCTCTACTAAAAATACAAAAAATTAGCCAGGCATGGTGGCGGGCGCCTGTAGTCCCAGCTACTGGGGAGGCTGAGGCAGGAGAATGGCGTGAATCTGGGAGGTGGAGCTTGCAGTGAGCCGAGATTGTGCCACTGCATTCCAGCCTGGGTGAGTCTCCAAGTGAGACTCCGTCTCAAAAAAAAAAAAAAATTATAATTGTGTGCAAGGCCCCTCACTTGTTTCCATCCATGTATTCATTCTTTTTTTTTTTTTTGAGATGGAGTCTCACTCTGTCACCCAGGCTGGAGTGAAGTGGTGTGATCTCAGCTCTCTGCAAACTCTGCCTCCTGGGTTCAAGCAATTCTCCTGCCTCAGCCTCCCGAGTAGCTGGGACTACAGGCATGTGCCACCATGCCCAGCTAATTTTTGTATTTTTAGTAGGGACAAGATTTCACCATGCTGGCCAGGATGGTCTCGAACTCCTGACCTCAGGTGATTCAACACCTTGGCCTCCCAAAATACTGAGATTACAGGCATGAGCCCAGCCCATTCTCTTTTATATTCATATTACGCACTCTCCCATATACCTTGGCAACCACTTTACTATGTTTACAGTAAATGTTTTTGTATTTTTGGAAAATATGTATTTCTTATGTTAATTTATTAAGGTATAATTTACATTCAGTATCAGCCAACCTATCTTTGACAAAGAAGCAAAGGCAATTCAATAGGAAAAGGTTAATCTTTTCAACAAATTGGTCTGGAATCACCAGCTGTCCATATGCAAAAAAAAAAAAAAAAAAAAAAGGATCCAGAAACAAACTTTAGACCTTTCACAAAAATTAATTCAAAATGGGTCATAGGCCTTAAAATGCAGAGCTATAAAACTTCTAGAAGAAGAAAGGAAAAAGACTAGATGACTTTGGATTTGGCTATGAATTTTTGGATACAACACCAAAAGCATGATTCATGAAAGAAAAATTGATGTCAAACTTTATTAAAATTAATAACTTCTGCTCTGCACAAGACACTGTTCAGAGAATGAAAAAGTCACAGACCAGAGAAATTATTATAAAACATGTATCTGATAAAGTACTTGTTTCCAAAATATACAATGAACTCTTAAAACTCAACAAAAACAAAGAAACCAATTTTAAAATGGATCATCTGAACAGATATCTCAACAAATAAGATAAACAGATGGCAAATAAGCATTTAAAAATGTCTGGGTGGGGTTGGCTCACGTCTGTAATCCCAGCACTTTGGGAGGCTGAGGAGGATCACTTGAGCCCAGGAGTTTGAGACCCGCCTGGGCAACAGAGCGAGTCCCCGTCTCTACAAGAAATTTAAGAATTAGCTGGTGTGGTAGCACACTCTTGTAGTCCCAGTTACTTGGGAGTCTGAGGCAGGAGGATCACTTGAACCCGGGAGATTGAGGCTGCAGTGAGCTGTGATTGCACCAGTGCACTAACCTGGGCAACAGAGCAAGCCTCTGTCAAACAACGACAACAACAACAATAAAATGCTCAACATTATTTGTCATTAAGGAATTGCATATTAAAACAATGAGATATATACATCGGTATATATTTAACTTTATCGGAAATTGCCAAACGGATGTCCCATTTTGCATTTCCATCAGCAATATATAAGTGTTCTAGTTGCTCAGGATCCATCCCAGGGAAGAAAAAAGGAAAGGTAAAAAGAAAAAGAAATAAGAGCTCCAGTTGCTCTACATCCTCAACTTGTATTGTCAAGATTTTAAAATTTGAACATTTTGTGATGTTAATGGTATCTCACTGTGGTTTTAATATGCAATTCTCTATTGACTAATTATGTTGAGAATCTTTTTATGTGCTTATATCTTATTTGGCGAAGTAGCTTTAAATCTTTTGTTTTATATCTTATTTTTAAGTCAGTGTTTGTTTTATATCTTATTTGGTAAACAGCTTTAAATCTTTTGTTCAATTTTAAGTCAGTGTTTTTATTTATTATTGAGTTGGGAGGTTTCTCTATATATTCTGGATAGAATTTGGTATCACTGTCCAATCAAGAAATAGAAAACAGGTAAAGTTTAACATAAAGAAATAACAGGAGATTTGAGTAATGGGAAATCGACTCATAAGAGTTACAGAGAACTCTGATGAATGCAAGAATGGCAAATACAGGGAACAGCCACTGCCAGCAGGATAGAGTGCCCAAGGAAGAACTCCAGACCCTGCTGGGGAGAGCACAGCATGCATCCTGGATGGTGGAGAAGACACTGAGGTGGCTCACAGTGCAATACTGGAATCTTCCCTTTAGGGTACTAGGGGGTGTTGTCCACAGAGAAGTGCCATACCTTGAAACTTGCTGCAAATTCTTCAGGTGATGGGGTGCTAGGGGAAGCTGTTCATGGTCAGGTGCCTTGCCAGTGGCACACCACTTAGAGAAGATGCTGAGGGAAGCTTCTGTCAGCTAGGCACTGAAGGTTACCATGCACTGCCAGAACTGGGAGCTGGAGAAGCTGCCCTTTTCAGGAAAAGGGAAACAGTAAGAGAAAATTTCTTCCTCCTCCCATGTCTACTACTGGCTTAACATATCAAAGAAAAATATTTATTTAACCCACCTCCATTATCACAGAGCAGGTAAAGAAGGGTGAATTTGGAGCCAAGAAGCAATAAGTTGATGACTGTCACAAAACCCTTTATCATTTGTGTGTTTTGCAAATATTTTTTCTCAAGCTGCAGCTTGTCTTTTCATTTTCTTGATGGTGCCTTTCGAAAAGCAGATGCTTTTAATTTTGGTGATGCCAATTCATTCATTTTTCTTTTTTCACTAATGCTTTTTTAATCTAAAATCTTTGCCTAACCTCGAATCATAAGATTTTCCCATGTTTTCTCCTTGAAGTTTTACAGTTTCAGCTTCCAGATTAAGGCTTATGATCCATTGCAAGTTTTGTGTGTATGCGTTTTTAAAATTGGTAACATATACAATAAATTACAAAAATATGTGCATCTACTTTAATTTATGAATGGTATCAAGTTATCTCATTATGCTTCTTACCTTTGTCACTGAGGGCTGTTTTCAAGATTCATTCATGTTGCTATGTATACATCTGCTATGGTTTGAATGTTTGTCCCTTCCAAAACTTGTTTTGAAATTTAATTGCTATTGTAGCAGTATTAAGAGGTGGGACTTTTAAGAACTTGACAGCTTCCATCTCATGAGTGGGATTGGTGCTATTATAAAAGAGTGAGTTTAGGGGCTAGGCACAGTGGCTCATGCCTGTAATCTCAACACTCTGGAAGGCAGCGGCGGGAGAATTGCTTAAGCCCAAGAGTTCAAGTTTAGGGGCTAGGCACAGTGGCTCATGCCTATAATCTCAACACTCTGGGAGGCTGAGGTGGGAGAATTGCTTGAGCCCAAGAGTTCAAAACCAGCCTGAGGAACATTGTGAGACCCATCTCTACAGAAAAAAAAAAAAAAAAATTAGCTGGGTGTGGTGGTGTACACCTGTAGTCCCAGCTACTCGGGAGGCTGAGGTGGGAGGATCCCTTGAGCCTAGGAGTTCAAGACTGCAGTCAGCTATTATCATGCCACTGTGCTCTAGCCTGGGTGACAGAGCAAAACCTTGTCTCAAAAAAATAAAAATGAAAGATAAAGAGTGAATTTGGCCCTCTCTAACCCTCTTTTTGCTCTACTGCCATCTGATGCTTTCTGCCATCTTATGACACAGCAGAAAGAAGGTGCTTGCCAGATGCCGGCACCATGATCTTGGACTTCCCATCTCCAGAAATGTAAGAAATAAATCTTGGCTCATTGCAAATTATCCAATCGGTGGTACCTATTACAGCAGCATAAAACAGACTAAAGCACTCTACTACGTGCATCATTCACATTTCACCCATGTATTCCTCTCCAGATGGACAACTGCTTGTCTCCAATTGCCTACTAGCAGAACTGACACAGCAGCCAATGTTCTAATCTGTATTCCCTGATGGACCTGTATGATTACTTATCCTGAGTGTATATACATCCAGGAGTAGATTTGCTGGTTCCCAGTCTGTGTATATATTTAATTTATCTAATATATCTAATGTATCAGACTGCTCTCCACAATGGTTGACAATCTGCATTCTCACCAGCAGCATGTGAAGGAACCTATATCTCCACCTACCTGCTAACACTTGGCATTTTCCAACTTTCCAATTTTTGCCAGTCTGCTAGGTGTAAGGCTGATATTTCATTGTTGTTTAAAATTGAATTTCTTTGATTACTAATGACTTTAATTTTCAATAATTCTCTTAACTTGCCTGTTTGGGTTACCACTTTTATAAGTTTTCTTTTGATAAACTGTCCATTCTTCTGTGGGATCTGCTACCCTTTCCTTGCCTTGCATTTAATTTGCTGTTCTTTTTCTAAGGTGAAAGCTTGAATTATAATTTTAGAATTTTTTTCTAATATATGCATTTAATGTCATAAATGTCCCTCTAAGCACTTTTACTGCATCCCTCAAATTTTGATAATTTGAGTTTTCATTTTCATTTAGTTGCAAATATTTTTTAGTTTCTCTTGAGATTTCTTTTTCAGCCCATATGTTATTTAGAAGTATGTTGTTTAGTCTCCAAGTATTTGGGGGATTTTCCAGCTATCTTTCTGTTTAATCCCACTGTAGTCTGAGAGCATACATTGTAATATTTCTGTTCTTTTAAATTAGGTAAGGTGCAGGTTGTGGCCCAGAATGTGGTCTACTTTGGTGAATGGTGCATGTGAGGAATGTGTATTATGCTGTTTTGGATGAAGTAGTCTATAGATGTCAATTATATCCTGTTGATTGATGGTGCTGTTGAGTTCAACTATATCCTTACTGATTTTCTGACTGCTAGATCAGTCCATTTTCAACAAAGGGGTATCGAAGTCTCCAACTAAAACAATGAATTCATCTATTTCTCCTTGCAGTTCTATCAGTTTTTGCCTCATGTATTTTGATGCTCTGTTGTTAGGGGCATACACAATAAAGATTATGTCTTCCTGGAGAATCAACCCCTTTGTCATTATGTAATGCCCCTCTTATCCCTGTTTAATTTGCTTGCTCTGAAGTCTGCTCTGTCTGAATATAGCTACTCCAGCTTTCTTTGATTAGTGTTAGCATGGTGTATCTTATCCTTCTCCATCTCTTTACTTTTAGTCTATATGGATCTTTATATTTAAAGTGGGTATATTGTAGACAACAATATAATTGAGTCTTTTTTTTTTTCTGAGATAGGGTCTTGCTCTGTCACCTAGGCTAGAGTGCAGTGGCTCAATCACAGCTCACTGCAGCCTTGGTCTCCTAGGCTCAAGAAATCCTCCTACCTCAGCCACTCAAATAGTTAGATCTACAGGCACACACCACCATGCCCATCTAATTTTTATTTACTTTGAGACAGAGTCTCATTCTGTCAACTAGGCTGGAGTGCACTGGCATGATCTCAGATCACTGTAACCTCCACCTCCCAGGCTCAAGCAATTCTCGTACCTCATCCTCCTGAGTCCCTGGGATTACAGGCACCCACCACTACGCCTGGCTAATTTTTGTATTTTTAGTAGAAATGAGGTTTCACCATGTTGGTCAGGCTGGTCTCAAACTCCTGATCTCAAATGATTCACTCACCTCAGCCTACCAAAGTGCTGGGATTACAGGCATGAGCCACCACACCCAACCCCAGCTAATTTTTAAATTTCTTGTAGAGACAGGGTTTTACCATGTTTCCCAGGTTGCTCTCGAACTCCTGAGCTCAAGCAACCTGCCCACCTCAGCCTCCCAAAAGATTACAGGTATGAGCCACCATGTCTGGCCCAGATGTAATTTTTATCTATGCTTCTCTGTACGTAAGCTGTTATTTTGCTCTGGTCTCTTTCAATTTTTTTTTCTTAATCTATGATTTTCTGCAGTTTCAATATGATATGCCTAGTATAGGTATTTGACATTTATTCAGCTTGGTGTTCTCTGAGCTTCCTGGATCTGTATGTTAGTATCTGACATTAATTAGAAGAAATTCTCAGTCATTATTGCTTCAAATATTTCTGTTCCTTATTATTCTTCTTCTGATACTCCCATTACATGTATGTTATATCATTTTTAGTTGTCCCACAGTTCTTGGATATCCTGTTCCGTTGTTTTGTCTTGTGCTTTTTCTTTTTTTTTTCCAGTCTTTTTGCTTTTCTGTTTTGAAAGTTTCTATTAGTGTACTCTCGAGTGCAGAGATTCATTCCTCAGCTGTGTCCAGTCTACTAATGAGTCCATTAAAGGCATTTTTCATTTCTGTTACAATGTTTTTGATCTCTAGCATTTATTTCTTATTCTTTCTTAGAATTTCCATTTCTCTGTTTACCTTGCCCATCTGTTCTTGAATGTTGTCTACTTTATCCATAAAACCCTTAGCATATTAGTCATAGTTTTGGGTGTTTTGTTTTGTTTTGCTTTTTTGAGACAGGGTCTCACTCTGTTGCCCAGGCTGGAGTGCAGTGGTGCAATCACGGCTTACTGCAGCCTTGACCTCCCAGGCTCAAGTGATCCTCTCACTTCAGCCTCCCAAGAAGTTGGTACTACAGGTGCATGCCACCATGCCTGGCTAAATTCTGTGGTTTTTGTAGAGATGGGGTTACACCATGTTGCCTAGGCTGGTCTTGAACTCCTGGATTCAAGCAATCCACCTGCCTCAGCCTCCCAAAGTTCTGGGATTACAGGAGTGAGCCACCATACCTGGCCCATAGCTCTTTTTAAATATGATTTTAAATCATAGTATCATAGTTATTTTAAATAATCATATTATCTTATACCATATCTGAGCCTGGTTTTCGTGCTCACTCTGTGTCTTCAAGCTGTGGTTGGTTGGTTTGTTGTTGTTTGGTTTTGTTTTTGACTTTTAGTATTCTTTGTAACCTTTTGTTCAAAGCCAGATATTATGTACTAGGTATTAAAAAAAAAACTATAGTAAGTAGGCCTTTTTTAATGTGGTATTAAGGTGTAGGGGGAAGGGACGTGTTCTATAGTTCTAGGATTCCATCTCAGTCTTTCAGTGAGCCTGTGCCTTGGCCTGTGAACTTCATAAATACTTTTCAGGGCTGGTTTTACTCCTTAGGTAGGACAGGAAGGCTAAAGGGGACTGGACTTGGGTATTTCCCTTATCTTGGTTGGTCAGGCTCTGGTGAAATAATTTCTCCTGAGGGAAGGCCTTGTCAAGATCAGAACCCTCTGGCTATTTCAAATGGTTACATTTCCTGTCCCCCTTGCCAGAAGCTGAAGATTTTTCTCTGATACTCACTGTGAGAACCCAAGTTTCAAAGATAGTCCCTTATATTTTCTTCTATTAACTTTGGTTTTATTTCTCACCTTAAAGTTTTACATCACTTAGTGTTTTACATCGCACAGCAAAAATCATCAACACAGAAGAACCTCCTGTGACCAAAAGTGTGTGGGTTTCCCCCACCAACAAGCAGCAGACACCTAGCTGGTGTCTTCCAATTCATTTCTGATACTATCTACCTGGAGATACTGTCAGATCCCACAGGTTGAGGGCTCAGTTCCCAAGACTTCTCCCTCCTTCCCCACAGCCAGAACTCTAGGCTTCAGGACTTCGGACCAACTGACTTCAGGTTGGGGTTCCCACACCTGTCTCTTTAGGCTTGATTAATTTGCTAGAGCAGCTCACGGAACTCAGGGAAACACATTTGCCAGTTTACTAAGGAGGATATTTTAAAGGATACAAATAAACAGCCAGATGAAGAGACCTCTAGCGAGTTCTGGAAGGGTCTCCAGCACAGGAGCCTCTGTCCCCATGGAGTTGGGGTACACCACCCTCCAGGCCCATGAACGAGTTCTTCCTGTCAGCCTGCATGTGTTCAGCTATCCGGATCTCTCTGAACCCAGTCCTCTTGGATTTTTATGGAAGCATTCTTGCCCCTCAGGGTATGAGGTGGAATCCTCTCAGGGAGGGTCTTAAGACCCACAATCAGAAAGGTGGGAGTAGATTAGATGTCTGCCTTGGGGCAGGTGAAAGGAGGACAGAAGAGAGATTCTGTTTCCTCAGGCCTCACACACTGAACATTCTAACAAGACTATAACAAGGGCTATGGGAGTTAGGAGCCAATATATGGATGAAAACCAATATATATATCAGAACACCACACAGTGTATACCTTTCCCTTTGGTGTAAGGCAGGGATTCTGGATTTCTCCCCCCATATAGTGAACGGGTTTAATCTGCTTTCTTCATTGATTTGTGATGCCTCCCACCTGTATACTAATGGTCTGACTTTCAGTTTTCGATTCCATTCCGTGGTGTATTAGTCTGTTTTGGTGCCAAAACAATGTTGTTTGGTTTGGTTTGACATAGCTTTGTAGTGTGCTTAATATCTGGTAGGACAGATTCCAGCTCCTTATTTTTTTAAGGTTGAGTTAGTCCTGTTTGTCCACACAAATTTGAGAGTGAGTTTATCAAGTTCCTGGAAAATAGAGCTAGAATTTTTATTGGGATTCCATTGAACTTATAGATTAATTCATAAAGATCTGATTGCTATATAATATTCAACCATTGCATCCAAGAACATAAAATTTCTCTCCATTTAGTCAGGTTATTTTCTACATCCTTTACTAGAGTTTTAATGTTTTCTCCATAGATATTTTTAATTAAGTATATTACTAGATTTTTTTATACTTTGTTGTTGCTGTTGTGAATAGATGTTTGTGGTGAAGACAAATGTTAAGGATTTATTTTTGGTCAATCTTCTATCTACTAAATTACTGAATTATCTTAATTTTAAAAGTCTATGCTGATTCTCTTTGCTTTTCAAGACAAATGAAAATATCTTCACATAGTGACAATTCTATTTCTTCTCATCCTGTATGTCTTATATTTTTCTTCACTCATAGCTTTGTCTAGAACGTCTATTATTATATAGTAAATGATAGCAGTACAGTTGGATGCCTTATTTTATTCCAGATGTTAAAGTGAATGCTCCTAGTTTCTTCATTAAGTGTAGTGTTTGCTTTAAGTTTTTGCTATATAACCAGTTTTTTTGAGACAGGGTCGTGCTGTGTCTCCCAGGCTGGAGGAAAGTGGTGCAATCATGGCTCACTGCAGCCTCAACCTCCGCGGCTCAAGCCATCCTCCCACCTCAGCCTCCCAAGTAGTTAGGACTATAGGCATGTGCCACCGCCCCTGGCTAATTTTTGTATTTTTGGTAGAAATGGGGTCTCACTATGTTGCCCAAGCTAGTCTCAAACTCCTGGGCTCAAGCAATCCTTCTGCCTTGGCCTCCCACAGTGCTGGGGCTACAAGTGTGAGCCACTGCACCTGGCCCTATATAACCTTTATCAAATTAAAGACACCTTTCCTTTTTCCAGTTTGCTAAGTTTTTTTTTTCATTTTCATAAATTCAAGGAAGTCATATGCTGAGTTATTCATAAATAAAAAATAGGTGAAAAACTTTATCAATATGCTGCTTTTTCTTCACCATTTGAGATACTCATGTGATTTTTTCATGTGATTTTTGTCCTTTATTAAAGTGGGATGATTTTCAATGTTGAGCTGGAATTCCTGGGATAAACCTACTTTCAAAAAACATAACTAGATTAGTTGCTATTTTATTTAAGAATTTTTTTTTTTTAGCAGAGTCTCGCTCTGTTGCCCAGGCTGGAGTGCAGTGGAGCAATCTCGGCTCACTACAATCTCTGCCTCCCGGGCTCAAGCGTTTCTCCTGCCTCAGCCTCCCAAGTATCTCGTATTACAGGTGCACGCCACCATGCCCAGCTAATTTTTTCTATTTTCAGTAGAGACGGGGTTTCACCATGTTGGCCAGGCTGGTCTTGAACTCCTGACCTCAAGTGATCTGCCTGCCTTGGCCTCCCAGAGTGCTGGGATTATAGGTGTAAGCCACCGCGCCTGGCCAGGATTTTTATACATGCATTCATAGGTGAAATGAACTTAATATATTTATTTATTTATTGCTTTGTCCTTACTGATTTTGGAATCAAGATTATATTGGTTGCATAAAATGATCTGGGCAACTTTTGCTCTTTTCTAACTTTCTGGAACAACTTATATAAGATAGAAAGTAACTGATCCTTGAAAGTTTGGTACAACTCCAGAAACCCACAAGTTTTCCGTTACCATGAATCCCTCCAGCTCCCCAAAAATAGCTTTCTACTGTTTACCATATTTTGAAAGATTTGGTTTAAATTAATATGTATGACTTTTTCTTTCCCCAGGTGACTGCATGCAGTAGAGAAAATACCCACAGCCCTGCAGAATGGTGCCATGACAAACTCAAAGTCATCACCCTCAACTGGACAGTCAACTCTTTTATTGTCCTCAAGTTAAAGGGTTGCACCTCTCTCCTCAAGTCCCCTTCTCAGGCTCACCTATTACCTTTGGATAGCTGACCCAACCTCCTACTTGACTGAGAAAATGTAGCCACTAGGCACTAGCCTCTTGAATCCACCTACCTCCTTACAATGACTCTGTCCACACCCAATCATACCTCTTTCCATCAGTCTCCAAACATAAGGTGTCCCTTCTTAAATCCAAGACAATCTCTGTAAACCTGCTCCAAATCCCCTCCCTTTCTCCCATGGACTTCGCCTGTTTTGACATCCCCTCTCTGTCCCGAAGTTTAAACTCGGCCTCGCTATGGGGCTTGGGGGGCTCATTTTCCTTGGTTCAGCAACAGACTCAAATCTCACCCATCCCAAAATAAAATCCCTCCTTTGTGTGCTGTGGGGCAGACATTCTCACGCACTGCAGGTGGGAGTGTAAATTGGCAAGATCTTTCTGGGAAGCAATTTGGTAACCTGAGTCAAACGCCTGAAAAATATTTGCACCCTTTGTCCCAGTAATCCTACCTCTAAAAATTTCATCTAAGGAAATAATCAGAAATGCTGACAAAGGTAGATGTTTAAAGATGTTAATCTCTCTGTTATTTTAACAGCAAAAACTGGAAACAATCTAAAGGCTTAACAATCGGGGATAACTTAAATAAATTGTACTTAAATGTAATCAAATACTGTACCATCACTAAAAATACAATTTTAAAAGCATAATTGAATGGGAAACTGTTCATGAAGCAATGTTGGATGTGAAGACAGCAGCACAGAAACAGTAGATGCAGTCTGGTGCTGATTTTGTTACATACAAAAATAGCTAACACTTCTGGAATGTTAACTATTACATACGTTCTCTCACTCAATCCTCACAACATTCCTGTCCAGTTAATACTGTGATTCACATTTTGTAGAGAAAGAAACCAACCAGAAAGAAAAATAACAATATTTGGGAGGGGTTACTGATGAATTTTATTTTCTTCATTCTCTTTATTTTCCCATTTTTATTTTTTTATTTTTTATTTTGTAGAGATGGGATTTTGAAATGTTGCCCAGGCTGGTCTCAAACTCCTGGGCTCAAGGGATCCTCCCACCTCAGCCTCCCAAAGTGCTAGGATTACAGGCATGAGCCACCGCATCCAGCCTATATTTTCCAATTCTTTAAAGAGGAATTCTTATTATTATCATTTTGTCAAACAGAAGTCCTGAATCATTGCTCCTCTTTCTGATTTATATATGCTAGTAGTGAATATTTTGGACAATACAGAGAAAATGCAATTTCCATTACTGCTACTCCAACTGCCACAGACAGCCACTGTGAACAGTTTGGCTTTTGTATTTCTACTTGCCTCTAAAATGTGTATGTAGACATATGCACTTAAAAAAGCAAACATGCCGGATGCAGTGGCTCACACCTGTAATCCTAGCACTTTGGGAGGCTGAGGTGGTGGATCACTTGAGGCTGGGAGTTCAAGACCAGTCTGGCCAACATGGTGAAACCTCATCTCTACTAAAAATACAAAAATTAGCCTGGTATGGTGGCGGGCGCCTGTAATCCCAGCTACTCAGGAGGCTGAGGCAAGAGAATCACTTGAACCTGGGAGGCGGATGTTGCGGTGAGCCAAGATCGCATCACTGCACTCCAGCCTGAGCAACAGAGTGAGACTGTGTCTCAAACAAAAACAAAAAACAAAACAAAAACAACAAAAACAAAAAGATCATGGAAACATGGCTGTACATATAACTGTATAATTTGGGCCGGGTGCAGTGGCTCACGCCTGTAATCCCAGCACTTTGGGAGGCTGAAGCGGGTGGATCACAAGGTCAGGAGTTCGAGACCAGCCTGATCAACATGGTGAAACCCCCGTCTCTACTAAAAATACAAAAATTAGCCGGGCGTGGTGGTGGGCGCCTGTAGTCCCAGCTACTCGGAAGGCTGAGGCAAGAGAATCGCTTGAACCCGGGAGGCGGAGGTTGCAGTGAGACAGGATCGTGCCACTGCACTCCAGCCTGGGTGACAGAGCAAGACTCCGTCTCAATAAATAAATAAATAAATAAAAACAACAACAAAAAATAACTCTACAATTTGAGTCTAAAAGCGGCTGCATTTTGATGTCTAGGGGTCGCCGTCCTGCGGGAAGAGGATGTGCAGCGCCGGTTTCTGCTGGAGGGGCCAGTTTACTTACGCCAGGCAGAGAGCCATCTCTGTGCCGCCCCACCCCAAGAGCTCCAAGTCTGGGCCAGGAGAACTGAGTTCCTGTCCTAATTCTGCCATTTACTAGCTCTGCTAGTCAACTTTTTTCTTTGGGAGCCCGTTTGCCCATCTTTCAGACGGGGCAACAATTCCTGTCTTGACCACTTTAAGGGAACGCTGTGACGTTCCAAGGGGCTGATGGGTGTGACTGGTTAAATCCCGCAACCAAGACAGTGGTCTTGGGGCTCCTGTCCCTCCTCCCCATTTCCCGCTGCCTCAGGAATCCTTCGACCTGGCTTAAGTAGAGAAGAGAGGCCAGCGGCCGCGGGAGGGGCAGGGACCTTGTGCCCTGCGCAGCGCTAGAGACACGAAGCTCCAGGCTGGCTTTCCAGCCCTCCCGCCCACTCAAGAGTCCTGCGGCGCGCCCTGCGGAGTGGAAGGACTCGCCGCGTGCGGCCGCGTAAGGGAGGCGCCTGGAATGCAGCGGAGGAAGAGGGGAAACGCCGGGACTCTGGAAAGCAGGCTGCGTGGCGTCCACTTCCAACGCGCGTTTTAAAGGCACTGTGGGCGAGATCGGGCGCAGAGGCTGGGGCCCTCCTCCGCGGAGCCGCCGCCCTCTGGTGGCGGCGTGCAAAAGTTACAGCAGCTCGCTCTGCCCCGGCTCCCCGCGCAGGGGTTGAGGGACTGGGTTGCCACTCACATATATTCTAAGCCAGGGGCCCTTAGGGAGCTCCCAACTGAGACCTGAAACCGGCCCGAAGGGGAAGCCTGACATGGGGGAGCCAGGACTGGGACCTGGGACTCCGGCTGCACCCCCAATTGACGCTTACACCACCACAATTACGGTCACTGTGAACGCAAAAGGCCCCAGACAGTTAAGATTTCATTCAGGCCATTGCAATAGGGAGAATGAGGAGCATCTCAAAGGGGACTGGGGTTTAAGAGAGGCAGGTAAACAATGGAGTCATCAGCGAGTCCTAGGGAATAGTTTAAGAAAGGATGGAGATCCGTATTTCCTTGGGATGCTAGCGTAAGGTGGTCCTTTGTGGCTAGCTCTTTCCTTGGAACTTAAAGAGGTTAGAGAACTTTACCGTCGCTGCCTTCTGGAGGCACAGGGCTCAGATAAAGTTCAACATTGTCATAGTAAATGGTGCATGATGCAGGACAGCCATTTAAGAGGTGAGGGAAGTGAGCCCTAGACCACCCAACTGCGAATTTTTGTGACTGAAGCAAGATTCCAACCTGCAGACACCAAGACAGCAAAAAGTCCCCAATATGAAGTGCAGAGTTCCCTTGGAGAGTAAGATCAGAAGCTCAGGATGAGTTCGGCCAACAGCAGAAATGACCTCCTCGAAGACTTGGAATCAACCTACGTCTCCATCAACAGATGATTGGATAAATAAAATATGGTCTGTATACCCAATGGAATCGTGTTCAGACACAAAAATGAATGAAATTGTGTGTTCTGCAGCAGCATGGATGGAACTGGAGGTTGTTATCTTAGGTGAAACAAGTCAGACACAGAAAGACAAATACTCATATTCTCACTTATAAGTGGGAACTAAATAATGTATACACATGGGTGTGAGTATGAATGATAGTGGACGCAGAGAAGGGGATGTGGGGATGGATGATGAGAATTCACTTAATGGGTACAATGTATGTTATTTGGGTGATGGATACCCTAAAAGCCTGACATCACCACTACGAATTCTGTGCATGTAACAAAAATATACTTGTATCCCATAAATTTATACCAATCCAAAAACAAATAAATGGAAAGAAATTACCTGCTCCACAGCTTGTTTGATAGAACGTATTGGAGAAGCATTGGGATTACCCAGATTACCCCAGGTATAGGGGAAGGGGGCTGTGAAGTTACAGTGAAGACGCCCTAGTCAAGCCTCGGGAAGGGCCAGAAATGAGGCAGGTCTGGGATTCACCTGCTGTGTCTGTCTCTCTTTCAGCCAGTCAGTCGGTCTATCTCTGTCTCCAGGATACCCACTGTTATATCTTCCACCAATCTCCATTCCACCAACTTCAACTGACATCTGGCCTCCTACAACCACCCTGGTCCCTGAATCTACTCAACCTTCCAGCCATAGAGCTCACTTTTTTTTTTTTTTTTTTTTTGAGATAGAGCCTCACTCTGTTCCCCAGGCTGGAGTGCAGTGGCACAATCTCGCCTCACTGCAACCTCCACCTTCCAGGCTCAAGCAATTCTCCTGCCTCAGTCTCCGGAGTAGCTGGGACTACAGGCACATGCGTCCACACCTTGCTGATTTTTGTATTTTTAGTAAAGATGGGTTTTCACCATATTGGCCAGGCTGGTCTTGAACTCCTGACCTCAAGTGATCCACCTGCCTCAGCCTCCCAAAGTGCTGAGATTACAGGTGTGAGCTACCGCGCCCAGCCACAGAGCCCACTTGTAACTGCAGCTTTCTACTGTATCTTTTAAGATCCCTCTCAAAAGAGTTCATGCCAGGGCACGAGTCAGCGGCTGCAGCCAGCCTATTCCCTCCCTGGCCTCTGGGTCCTGGGTTGTGTGGGGTGGGATGAGTGGGCTTTCATAATCTGCTTTTCACAGAGGATGGGGCAGGACAGCTGCCCCTAGAAGTGTCAGGAGCGGCTGCATCAAGGCGGTCCAAGGCTAAATTTTGGAAGGCAAGACTAGACATGTCATCATCTCCAAGCACTTAAGCCCACTCATGGGTCCTGAGCTGCTTCTTCAGGAGGGTGTAGACTGAAGAGGGTGGTCCGAATGGCTAGAGAAGCAGCAGCTAGAGTGACAAGCCTGGATAGCAGCCCCAGAAGTGTCTCTGGCCTGGCCCATGGACCCAATTGTCCAGCCTCCTTGTCAACCATCTTCTTTCTCGGCATAAGTGTTCATGCCCTAGGCCAACAGTAGGCAGACTGAAGGCTGCAAAGCTAAATCTGGTCCCTCACCACTGGTTTCTGCTTGGTCTGAGAGCTAAGAATGGCTTTTATATTCTTAAACAATTGGAAAAAGTTGAAAGAAGAGTAATATATTGGCCAGGCATTGTAGCTCACGCCTGTAATCCTAGTTGGGAGGCCGAGGCAGGTGGATCACCTGAGGTCAGTAGTTCCAGACCAGCCTGGCCAACATGGCAAAACCCTGTCTCTACTAAAAATACAAAAATTAGCTAGGCGTGGTGGTGTGTGCCTGTCATTCCAGCTATTCAGGAGGCTGAGGCAGGAGAATCACTTGAACTCAGGAGGCAGAGATTGCAGTAAGCCGAGATTGCGCCACTGCACTCCAGCCTGGGCAACAGAGCAAGACTCCGTCTCAAAAAAAAAAAGAAAAAAGAGAGAGTAATACATCAGGACACATGAAAACTGTATGAAATTCAAATTTCAATGTTTATAAGTAAAGTTTTATTGGAACACAGCTATGCTCATGTATTTATGTGCTGTCTTTGGCTGTTTTCACACTGCAGTGGTACAGTTTAATGGTTTCAACAGAGACTGCAAAGTCTACAATATTCACTGTCTAGACCTTAACAGAAACAGTTTTTGGACCCTTGGGCAGTCCTTGCTTGATGCCTCTAGCTATAGATCCTTGCTGGGCATGGGGCCTGCTCCAAGAGGCCAGTTGTCAATCCAGATGGCTTTTCTCCAGGGAAAGGAGACACCGGCAGTAATGATGTGAAAGGCTGACCCACTGAGCAGTGATACTTCTCACGGGAAATGAGTCAGTTGGCTTCCTGATCTATAGGTCAGCCTCTCTTAGTTTAAATGTCCCTCTCCTGAGTCTGACCAACTCAGGGGCTGTGTCAGCAGGGATCTTTGGTTACAGGTGACAGAAACCCAATTTGGACAATCTAAAGGAAACAGGAAATGTGTTAAGAAAGCCCTGGCATGTGTTCCGGAACCCATGCTGAGCATGCAGCGGGACCTCAGAGGTGTGTTGAGTCCTTGCTCAGACAGCCTGGTCTGCCCACTCTTGCAGTGCCCTCTGCACACCCACTGCTAAGGCCTTCTGCAGGCTGCACCTCTCACCATCAGGCCCTGAGGAAAGACCATCTGACCCACGTTCAAACATGTTGGAAAAAGGAGGCTCTGGTTGGCATGTTCAGGTACCCACCCCTAGCAATGCACTGTGCCCACCTTCCCACTGAACAAAACGGCTTCTGGCAACCAGGGCAGCAGAAGCGGGGACAGTGGAGGCAGGTGAGCCGCAGAGCTGGAGTGAATGTGCTGATGGTGCTTCTCGGGGGTGTCTTTCCCCTCTCTGCTCAAGCCCTTCTGCCCTCAATGCCCTTTTCCCAACCCTCACCCCTTTACCAGACTGGCTCTTCCCGTCCTTTAAGACTCAAGTGGGCTGCCACCTTCTCCTGGAAGCACCTCCTCACCCTCCCCACCCCTGTCAAGGCCCCTCCTTTGGCCGACTCCCATCCCTGGCTGCTCACCCTGGCTCTTGAGTTACTTGAAGACTCAGACCACGTTTTATCCTCAGGGCCTGGAACACAGAGGAGACTCAGTGAATGTTTCACGGATGAATTGATTCTGAGGGCTTGGATCCAGTAGTGGGGACAATTCTTCAGGAGGAGATCCCAGGACTTCCTCTCCAACATTTCGCACATGACACACAGTAGCAGGGGGGTTAAGAGCCCCTGTCTCAGTCTCTGTTCCACCACATACTAGTTGGGCAAGTCACTTAAGTTTCCTAACCTTAGTTTCCTCATCTGTAAAATGGGCATAGTATTTTTTTTTTTTTTTGGAGACAGTATCTTACTCTGTCACCCAGGCTGGAGTGCAGTGGTGGGATCACAGCTCACTTCAATCTCGACCTCGTGGGCTCAAAGGATCCTCCTGCCTCAGGCTCCCCAGCAGCTGCAATTATAGGAGTGTATGCCACCATGCCCAGTTAATTTTTTTTATTTGTTGTAGAGACAAGGTCTGACCATGTTGCCAGGCTGGTCTCAAGCAATCCTCCCACCCCAGCCTCCCAAAGTTCTGGGATTACAGGTGTGAGCCACCGCACCTAGCCAATAGGAATACCATCTACCAGTATCTACTTCAAAGGGCTGTTGTAAGGGTTAAATGAGATACTGCTTGACAAATCCTGGGACACTACAAGTATTGATTTATTATTATTATTACTATTAATCATCATATGTTCCCTCACTTTCCAGCAGCACTCCCACTGACCCCAGTGATATGCAGAGACCAGGAAGCCCCTCCCAGCCCTTCAAGAACCATAAAACAATTACTCCCTGTCTCTACTAAAAATACAAAAAAAAATTAGCCAGGCGTGGTGGTGGGCGCCTGTGGTCCCAGCTACTTGGGAGGCGGAGGCAGGAGAATGGCGTGAACCCAGGAGGCAGAGGTTGCAGTGAGCCGAGGTCGCGCCACTGCACTCCAGCCTGGGTGACAGAGTGAGACTCCGTCTCAAAAAAAAAAAAAAAAAAAAAATTACTAATCCCTCAATAAAACAGAGGCTTAGAGTTTAGCTTCACTGGATTTCTCTACCAAGGTAGCATCAGCCTATATTTTTAAATTTTGGAAAATATAATGAAGAAAAATATTAAACAATTCAACACATTTTATCTTTTCAAGTGTTTTTTTCTTATTAATATTAAATGTAGTTCTAACCACACTATATCTGCATATGTGCATTCTACTGTCCATCAGTATCATTAAATCATGGCTGTTACATTGTCATAGATAGTGTCGAATACATCATTTCTCAACTTTTCAGGGAAGGAATGTTAAAGGATAATTTCAAAAAAGATTATGATTCTCATGCAGATTTAAAATATACATGTGTTCTGGATTTTATTTAACTCATTATTAACAAGGGACCCAGTAGGAGGCTACAACCAGTTCAAAAGAGAATGCAAAGAACAGACACACATACAGATCGGGAAGATTGAAATGCATATGCAAATGGAGACAAAACTGGCTTCTTCCACAGTGCGGGAGGCAAGTGCATTGAGCATCCACTGGCTTCAAGTGATCCTCTCACCTTGCCCTCCCAAAGTGCTGGGATTACAGGCTTGAACCACCATGGCTGGCCTTGTGATTTTTATTTTTTTTTTTATTTTTTTTTTTTTAGACACAGTCTCACTCTGTTGCCCAGGCTGAAGTGCAGTGATGTGATCTCGGCTCACTGCAAGCTCTACCTGCTGGGTTCAAGCAATTCTCCTGTCTCAGCCTTCCCAGTAGCTAGAACTACAGGCATGTGCCATTCCTACACTCCTCCCATCCCACCCCCTAGCTAATTTTTATATTTTTAGTAGAGACTGACCTCAGGTGATCCACTCGCCTTGGCCTCCCAACGTGCTGGGATTCCAGGGGTGAGCTACCGCACCTGGCTATGAATTTTAAAATAAGAAAGAAGATGGCCGTTTTACATACTGCACATTGAGACTCAGCATGCAATCTTCCTGAAAGTTACTCAAAGACACTCTGCAACTGTCTGAAACATAAGTTGAAAATCAAGAACTTAAGGAAATACAGTATGGCTGATGGTCTTTTTTCAAAGATGACCATATCAGCATATACATATGCATGTACATGTGTATACATGCACACACGTGTACATATATGGGCACCCGCACATGCTCATCTTACAAAGTGATCTTGACACACTTCCATGGAACTTGAGCAGAACTTTGTAACTGTCCCAACCAACAGGATGCAGCAGAAGTGACACTGAATGATTTCTGAGGCTAGGTCATAAAAGGCAATGGCTTCCACCTGGCTCGCTCTCTCTAGATGCTTGCCTTTGGAACTCAGCCACTATGTTGTGAGGGAGGCCAGGCACACCAGATGCCATGTGTGGGTGTTCTGGTCAATAGCCCCAGCCAGGCCTCCAGCTGAGTGACAGCCAGCACCAACTTCAGGTAAGCAAGGCTTCAGATGATTCTAGACAAGCTAGAGGCTCAACTTCGGAGTTTTACTGCTGAGGCCTCAGACATTTCACATCTCCTTTGGAGGAGAGATAAGCCATCCCTGTTATACCTTGTCTAAACTGTAATGCACAGAAAGAGCAAGAGGTAATAAATGATTATTGTTTTAAGCATTAAGCTTTAGGATAATTAATTTTTATTTTTATTTTATTTTATGTTTTTTGAGACAGAGTCTCACTCTGTCACCCAGGCTGTAGTGCAGTGGTGCAGTCTCCGCTCACTACAACCTCTGCCTCCCGTGTTTAAGCAATTCTCCTGTTTCAGCCTCCCAAGTAGCTGGGATTACAGGCATGTGCCACCACACCCAGCTGATTTTTGTATTTTTAGTAGAGACAGGGTTTCACCATGTTGGCCAGGCTGGTCTTGAACTCCTGATCTCAGGTGATCCACTTGCCTCGGGCTGCCAAGGTGCTAAGATTACAGGCATGAGCTGCTGCACCTGGCCTACTTTATTTTTTGAAACAGTCTCGCTCTGTCACCCAGGCAGGAGTGCAGTGGCGCAATCTTGGCTCATTGCAACCTCTGCTTTCCAGGTTCAAGCAATTCTCCACCTCAGCCTCCCAAGTAGCTGGGACTACAGGCACACACCACCTTGCCTGGCTAATTTTTGTGTTTTTAGTAGAGACGGGGTTTCACCACGTCGGCCAGGCTGGTCTCCAACTCCTGGCCTCAAGTGATTGGCCTGCCTCGGCCTCTCCTAAAGTGCTGGGATTATAGGCATGAGCCATTGCACCTGGCCACTGTTTGGGGATAATTTGTTTTACAGCCATAGTAAGTGGAGCCTGCAGGAAATGTGGAAACCACTTAAACACAGAGTATCAAATAAATAATTATAAACATGGCTAAAATTTGGATCCCAAATTTAAAACCAATTTTTTGCAAAAAGAAGACCTATATCATTTTTAAAAAGAGAGGTGTAATAACCTAGGCCTCTAATGAAGAGATATGGAAGGAGGGCCTGAAAAACTTCTCACTTTATATTGGAAGGGAGGCAAACACGGTGGATTTATTTTCAGTCTGATAGAGAAACATGGTGTGTTAGGCTGTTCTTGCATTGTGTAAAGAAACACCTGAGACTGGGTAATTTATAAAGAAAAGAGGTTTAAATGGCTCATGGTTCTACAGACTGTACAGGAAGCCTGGTGCTAGGCATCTGTTTGGCTTCTGGGAAGGTCTCAGGAAACTTTTACTCATGGGAGATGGCAAAGGGAGAGCTGGTGTTTCACATGGCAGAGCACGAGCAAGAGAGAGTGTGGGGAGGTGCCACACTTTACAACAACCAGATCTCAGGAGAACTCACTATCTCCGGGAAAGCATCAAGGGATTTGCCCCCATGACTCAAACACCTCCCACCAGACCCCACCTCCAACACTGGGGATTCCATCTCAACATGAGATTTGGAGGGGAAGTCCAAACTATACTACATGGGTTCAGAAAAGTTTTTTAAAATCTTCAAGGTGTTGGCAGAATTAAAACAATAGGCTATATACTTTTCAAATTACAGAAGATAAAAACAAATCATCAGCCAGGCACAGTGGTGCACCTGTACTCCTAGCTATTCAGGAAGCTGAGACTGGAGAATCATTTGAGACCAGGAGTTCAAGTCCAGCCTGGCAACATAGCGAGACCATGACTCTAAAAAATACATCATCAGCCGGGCACGGTGGCTCATGCCTGTAATCCCAGCACTTTGGGAGTCTGAGGCAGGTGGATCACAAGGTCAGGAGTTCAAGACCAGCCTGGCCAAGATGGTGAAACCCTGTCTCTACTAAAAATACAAAAATTGCAGGGCACGGTGGCAGGCGCCTGTAATCCCAGCTACTCGGGAGGCTGAGGCAGGAGAATCGCTTGAACCCAGGAGGCAGAGGTTGCAGTGAGCTGAGATCGCTCCACTGCACTCCAACCTGGGCAACAGAGTGAGATTCTGTTTTTTGAAAAAAAAAAAAAAAAAAAAAAAAAAAGGCCAGGTGCACTGGCTCACGCTTGTAATCCCAGCACTTTGGGAGGCCGAAGTGGGTGGATCATCAGGTCAGGAGTTCGAGACCAGCCTGGCCAACACAGTGAAACCCCATCTCTACTAAAAATACAAAAATTAGCTGGGCATGGTGGTGGGCGCCTGTAATCCCAGCTACTTGGGAGGCTGAGGCAGGAGAATCGCTTGAACCCGGGAGGTGGAGGTTGCAGTGAGCCGAGATTGTGCCACTGCACTCCATCCTGGGCAACAGAGCTAGACTCCATCTTAAATAAATAAATAAATAAATAAATAAATAAATAAATAATACATCATCATGCAATCTTGCATATCACAGAAGGCAAAAACAAAAACAAACATGAAACGAGAAGGCATAAACCAAAATAAAAGAAATAAAACCAAACATGCCAGAATAAAAATAAATGCACGATACTAAAAGCCAAAGACCCTCAAACTGGGTTAATATGATTTAATTACTACAATGTATCTATATTACTGTGTATCAGATATTTTGAAATAAAACCACACTCTTTCCATCTGTAGGGTCCCTGCATTAGGCGAGCGTGCCTTCTTTTTTTTTTTTTTTGAGACGGAGTCTCGCTCTGTCGCCCAGGCTGGAGTGCAGTGGCGCAATCTCGGCTCACTGCAAGCTCCACCTCCCGGGTTCATGCCATTCTCCTGCCTCAGCCTCTCCGAGTAGCTGGGACTACAGGCGCCCGCCACCACGCCCGGCTAATTTTTTGTATTTTTATTAGAGACGGGGTTTCACTGTGGTCTCGATCTCCTGACCTCGTGATCCGCCCGCCTCGGCCTCCCAAAGTGCTGGGATTACAAGCGTGAGCCACCGCGCCCGGCCCGAGCGTGCCTTCTAAGCCACCTCCTCATCAATCCTGCCCTGCTCCCTGCTCATAGGTACTGAGTGCCACAGTGTCCCCACAGACACAGGCAGAGACAGTCTAATGGAAGGGGTGAGGGTGGACAGAAGTGACTGCCTCAGAAAACCATACTTGAGTGTTAGGAGTGTGCTGCCCATTTGCTGGTGAGTGCAGCCCTGTACAGTGAATGAGGGCCTAAGCTTCTCCCTGCAAGCTTCCTGTCTGCAGGTTCTGGGCCACTTTAGAGGGCAAAGTATGCACAGGCCTCCTACCACGTGACTTCACTCAGCCCCCCCACTGGCAGGTTATTAGGGAAAATTCCATCTTGGACTCTGGCCAACAATTGACCACTAAGTTTTCTGAATGGTTCTCAGTTTTTGTCCTTTTCTATGTCTCAATAGCTTTCGAATTTAAGTTGGAACATGGCACATCAAGGAAATTTGGTCTGTGGTCATCTTAACTCTTGAAATCCTATTATCTGTCCTTTGTAACAGAAGCTTTAAAGAAAAAAAGTGTCTATTAAGGCCAGGTGTGGTGGCTCACACCTATAATCCCAACACTCTGGGAGGCCAAGGTGGGAGGATCACTTGAAGCCAGGAGGTTGATGTTATAGTGTCGCCTAGGCCACAGAGCAAGAACCTATCTCTAGAAATAAATAAATAAATAAATAAATAAATAAATAAATAAATAAATAAATAAATAAGATTTAAAAATCAGGTGCTATGCTAGGCGCTGGTGATACAAGAGATAGAAATTACTTAGGCAGATCATGAGGGTGAGTCCTCGGCAGAAATTCCCTTTTAACAAAAAGCAGCCCCCAAATCATTGCTTTTCTAACAAAGAGCAGCCTGAAAAATCGAGCTGCAAACAGATAAGCAAGCTGGAAGCTTGCACAGGTGAATGCCAGCAGCTGTGCCAATAGAAAAGGGCTACCTGAGGGCCAGGTATGTTCAACATGTAGGCTTCAACTTCCCTTTTGTCACCATGTGTACAGTAAAGGAACAGGTAACATGGTGCTGGCCAGGTAGAAAGCTCATCTGCATAATAAAAGATTAGGGTGGGGGTGGCCAGACTTTTACACACTATGCAAATAGCATACCTAGTCCTAACCACTTTTTCATGCCTTATGCAAATGGCACACCTGGTCCAAGCACTCTTTCATGCTGTATGTAAATCAGACACTACCTTCTCAAGCTCATCTATAAAACCCCTGCATTTCACTGTGGACTGGAAACCTGTTCAGGACCCCTCTCCCTGTAGGAGAAAGGTTTTCTCTTTCTTTTGCCTTTTTTTTTTTGAAATGGAGTCTCACTTTGTCACCAGACTGAAGTGCAGTGGCATGATCTCAGTTCACTACAACCTCCACCTCCCATGTTCAAGTGATTCTCCTGCCTCAGACTGTAGCTGGCACTACAGTCATGCACCACCACACCCAGCTAATTTTTGTATTTTTAGTAGAGACGGGATTTCATCATGTTGGCCAGGATGGTTTCGATCTCTTGACTTCATGATCCACCCACCTCGGCTTCCCAAAGTGCTGGGATTACAGGTGTGAGCCACCATGCCCGGCCTCCTTCTCCTATTAAACCTCCACTCTTAACCTCACTCCTTGTGTGTCCATGTCCTTGATTTCCCTGGCACGAGACAATGAACCTCGGGTATCCCCCCAGACGAATGATGCCACTTCACTGGGAGTACAGCAATGAATAAAGTCTGGCCCCTCACAGCTGGGCTCATGGTCTGGGAGGCGGCGGGGCAAGCAAACAAGTAAACTAACTCTAAACAAGGCAGAAGAAAATCAGCACTATAGGCATCTGAGTGGGAAGAACAGGGAGGAGGGAGCAATTAATGAGGGTGAAGGAATGAGAGAAACCTTTATGGCGGGTTTTCAGGGCCTCACTCTAAGCCCACAACAGTGAACTATCAACGGAGGCAACAGCCCGTGCACCCAAAGTGCTGTAAGCACTTGGAGCCTGGGTCACCCAGGGGCAGCTCGGCCCCTCTGCGGCAAAGGGACCCTCCCTCCCCTGGGGCAGGGAGACTGTGACCCTTGGCAAGGGTGTGGGGAGGGGACAGATAACGGGCCAGATTGGCCCCAGGGGGTGAAATGTTGCTACCGATCAGAGATGTGAGTTGTAGGCACTTTCTCAGTCCCAGGTTGGATGGGGGAAGGAAAAAGATAAGGGGGTGCCAGCTCCAGGAAATGAGGGTGGGGGTCTCAGCTAAAAGGGGAGGAGAGAACGAGCATTTATTGAGTGCCTCAGGTGCCTGGCATCACAGAAGCATTATCTAATGTTTGTAACTGCAAATTTTTTCTTTTCTTTCTTTTTTTTTTTTTTTGAGACAAAGTCTTGCTCTTGTCCCCCAGGCTGGGGTGCAGTGGCACAATCTTGGCTCACTGCAGCCTCTGCCTCCTAGGTCTAGGTAATTCTCAGCTTCTGGAGTAGCTGGGATTACAGGTGTGCACCACTACACTGGCTAATTTTTGTATTTTAGTAGAGACAGGGTTTTGCCATGTTGGCCAGGCTGGTCTCGAACTTCTGACCTCAAGTGATCCTCCTGCCTTGGCCTCCCAAAGTGCTAGGATTACAGATGTGAGCCACGGCACCCAAACTAACTGCAAATATGTATTGAGCATCTACTATGTGTCAGATACTGTTTCAGGCACTAGGAATACAGTGGGGAGCAAAACAAAAGTCCTGCTCCTCCTCAGGCACAAATACTTTACATAATTTCAGTGATAAATACTTATCAACAGTATTAAGTACTGTAAAGAAAAATAAATGGAAAAAGAATGAAAGGAGGTACATTAGTCCATTTCACAGTGCTATAAAGAACTACCTGAGGCCAGACACGGTGGCTCATGCCTGTAATCTTAGCACTTTGGGAGGCTAAGGTGGGTGGATCACTTGAGGTCAGGAGATCAAGACCAGCTTGGCCAACATGGTGAAACCCCATCTCTACTAAAAATACAAAAATTAGCCAGGCATGGTGGTGGGTGCCTGTAATCCCAGCTACTCAGGAGGCTGAGGCAGAGGAATCACTTGAACCCAGAAGGTGGAGGTTGCAGTGAGCCAAGACTGCACCACTGCACTCCAGCTTGGGCGACAGAGGGAAACTCTGTCTCAAAATAAAACAAAACAAAACTATCTGAAACTGGATAATTTGTGAAGAAAAGAAGTTTTACTGACTCACAGTTCTGCAGGCTTAACAGGAAGCAAGACTGGAAGGCCTCAGGAAACTTTCAATCCTGGTGGAAGGCGAAGGGGAAGCAAGCACATCTGACCACGGTAGAGCAGGAGAGAGAGCGAGAGCAAAGGGGGAAATGCCACACACTTTCAAACAACCAGATCTCATGAGAACTGACTCACTATTAGAAGAATAACAGGCCGGGCGCGGTGACTCATGCTTGTAATCCCAGCACTTTGGGAGGCCGAGGCAGGCGGATTACGAGGTCAGGAGATCGAGACCACGGTGAAATTGAGACCACGGTGAAATCGAGACCACGGTGAAACCCCGTCTCTACTAAAAATACAAAAAATTAGCCGGGCGTGGTAGCGGGCGCCTGTAGTCCCAGCTACTCGGAGAGGCTGAGGCAGGAGAATGGTGTGAACCCGGGAGGCGGAGCTTGCAGTGAGCCGAGATTGCACCACTGCACTCCAGCCTGGGCGACAGAGCGAGATTCCGTCTCAAAAAAAAAAAAAAAGAAGAATAACAAGGGGGATGTCTGCCCATGATCCAATCGCCTCCAATCAGGCCCCTCTCACGACATGTGGGGATTACAATTTGAGATGAGATTTGGGTGAGGGCACAGAGCCAAGCCACATCAAGGTGCTATTTTTCCCTTTTTTTTTTTTTTGACAGGGTTTCGCTCTGCTGCCAAGGCTGGAGTGCAGCAGTGCAATCGTGACTCATAGCAACCCCAGCCTCCTGGGCTCAGACGATTTTCCTGCCTCAGGCTCCCAAATAGCTGGGACCACAGGTGCATGCCCACCTCACTCAGTCAAGAGGTGCTATTTTCAAAAGATCATTAGGGAAGGCTTCCTGGAGGAGGTGACATGAGAGCAGAGACCTGAATTAGTAAAAGGAAGAGCCTTACAACATTTATTGAGAGGTGTTTGTCTTCCCCAGTCTAAAGATGAAGAAACAAATCTCAGAAAAATACTCTGGCTTTCCCAAGGTTACAAAGTTTCTAAGCCCTTCTCTAGGGGAGAGATTCTGGGCTCAGGTTCACACTCAGAGGCAGCACCTGAGCTTTGGACCCACCTTTAACTGACAGCTGTGGTCTCACAGCTCTTAGACCACACCATTTGGTAAGAGGCCAGCGCACTGATTTATTTCTTCCCCTCCCCCTTCTCATCCTTCCTCCTTTCCCTCCTTTTCCCCATCCTCATTCCTTCTCTCTCTGCTTCTCCTCTTCCCCCACCTGCTTCTGTCTTCCTTTTACAGCATTTTATTATAAATACTGCAACGTGCACAACACATAAAGGTTCAGTTCAGTGCACAACTCCAGGGAGAACACCTGAGTAACCAGCACCCAAGTGAAGAAACAGGCAATTAATTTCTGCTGTTTAAGCCACCCAGTCTGTGGAACTTTGTTAGGCACCCCCAACCCCCCACTCCCAGAAGCCTTTATGTGTCGCCTCCCATTTTCTTATTTTTGGTAACTTCCTTGCTTTCATCATTTTACCATTTGTATATGCGTCCTTAAACAATAGTTTGGTCTTGCCTAATTTTGAACTTTATATAAATGGTATAGTTCTGTCTATATAATTAGTGCCTTTCTTCTTCCACTCAGTGTCATGTTTACAAGAGCTGTGCACATTGCTGGTGTGTTAGTCTGCTGGGGGGTTGGGGGCGCCTAACAAAGTTCCACAGACTGGGTGGCTTAAACAGCAGAAATTAATTCTCTCACAGTTCTGGAAGCTAGAAGCCCAAGATCAAGGTGTTGGCAGGGTTGGTTTCCCCTAAGGTCCTCTCCTTGGCTTGTCAACAGCTACATTTTCTCTGTGTTTTTACCTGGTCTTTTCTCTGTGCATGTCTGTGTCCAGATTTCCTCTTCTAATAAGGATATCAGCCATATTGGATTAGGGTCCATCCAATAACCTCATTTTAATTTAATTACCCCTTTAAAGACCCAATCTCCAAATATGGTCACACTTTGCAGTACTAGGGGTTGGGATTTCAACATACAAATTTGGAGGTAGAAGTGGGGGATACAATTCAGCCCCTAACACTGGAGGTATTGGTTGGTGCAAAAGTAATGGTGGTTTTTGCCATTACTTTCAATGGCAAAAAACACAATTTCTTCTGTGCCAACCTAATAACTGTAGTTGATCCATTTTCATGACTGCATAGTATTCTATTGCATGAATATACCACAGTGTAGATATCCATTCTCCTGTTGATGGGCACTTGAGTTGTTTCCAGTTTGGGACCATTACAGACAATGCTACCTTGAACATTCTTTTACCTGTAACTTGGTGCTCATGTGCATGAGTTTCTCTAGGGTATGTAACTAGAAAGGAACAACTGAGTCATAAGGTATACTTATCTTCAATTTTAGGAGTATGCAATTTTCCAAAGTGGTTGCACCAATCTCCCCACTCCCCAGCCATATATTCTCATATCTTGGTTGCTCTACTTCCTCATCAGCACTTGGCATTGTAAACTAAAAATAAAATTCTAAGCCCCCCAACTGAGTGAATGGACCCCCCACTCTTGGCCAACAGGACTTAAAAACTGAGTTCCTGGTCATGATGAGACAAGAGGTCAGATTGCAATTTGGACACAATAACTGAGCAGCATTGTATTTATTTATTTATTAGAGACAGGGTCTTACTCTGTCACCCAGGCTGGAGTGAAGTTGCATGACCATAACTCCCTTGTGGCCTCCAAGTCCTGGGCTCAAGCGATCCTCTCACCTCAGCCTCCCAAAGTGCTGGGATTACAAGTGTGAGCCACTGCATCCAGCCCAACTGATCAGCTTTAATGTTAAAAGAGAGACAATAAGACTGATAGAATGGACTCTTTATGACTATAAGATATCAAACTATAAACAACACCTAAGGCCATGCAATGCAAGGGTTAAATCACTACGCTCCCCTACACTTAAAAAATAAACTCTGTTATAACTGCCACAACGTTTTTCTTTTTCTCCAGCAGCTAAACAAGCACTGCCCTTGAAATAAGCAATATTAAAATAATCTGCAACTCAATCCACCGCCAGATGCTACCTGACCCCCTGTTCCACAAGACATAACTACAGCTTTGATTGGACAAGAGTTATTTCAGTTAACTTTCTCCTGAGGAGAAGACCACCAACCATGGACTGGTCTGGCTGGTTTACAGAGACTGCACACTTGAGTGCCTTTGCGTCCTGAAAAGACCTTTTGACATATAGAGCCTAACTGTACTACATTTAAACGTTACATTTAAAAGTCTCCACTGCAAAGAGAACATGGATCATATGTAACATGCATGTTTATTCAAGTATGCATGTATTAGGACCACCTCCATGAATATTCATAGCTCCTCCTGTATCCTGTTGAATACCTATACTTGGCCAACCATTCAGCTTAAATTCCTGTCTTACCCTTCCCTCTCTCCCTCGAAGTGTGTGTTTCTGGGCTTTGACCAAGGCTAACACTTCCCAGCCCATCAGAATGGCCACCTTGCTGGCTATAATCCTTTATAAGAAACAAAGCTCTCCTTTCCAAATTTATACATTGATTGAGTTTTTAGTTAACAGCATTATCAGACTTCTCAGTGTTAATTGTGAGGTGGTTTTGTATTTCCCTGATGATTAAAGATGTTGAGTACATTTTCACATTCACCATTTGGAGCTCCTAATTTGTGATGCACCTATTCAAGTCTTTTGCTAGCTTTTCTAATGTCTTTTTAAAATTTGTTAATCTCTTCACTTTCTATGCTCACAACAATTTTATTCTAAGAGCATAATTAACACTTTCCTGCCACTGCACCTTAGTCAGGACCATTTGATCCACACTGAAAATGTGTATTAACTTGAATCTCAGAGAGCAAGTGTTGGAGGCTTCATCCCTTCCTTCTTGAAAGCCCTTGGGCTTCTTATGGAAACATTCCACCCTTCCCCTCCAATTTCCTACCTCCACATGTGGATACAGCCTCACTTCCTACTTAACCTGCTGCTACACCACCCTCACCGGATTATGAAGATTGAATGCAATCATGTGTAAATGTCCAGCATGGTCCCGAGAACCCTGTATGGTATTAGTAAATATGACTTCCCTTCCTCCTTCTTGTTGCTGTGAGGAACGGAAGATGAGCAACAGCCAAGAGTACCATGTACTGAGTGCTCCTGAGTGTTAGGTGGTATGCTGAGTTACGGATTTTACTAGGGGCAGTAATGGCCTCCCCCTTGCCTTTCCTGCCTGGAACTTGGAGCTCTAGCAAGCATCTTGGACCATGAGTTGTGGCCCTAAAAAGATAAAAGAGCCCGGCTGTCTGCCACAATGGAGCTACCAGACAAGTCCGTAAAAGACAACTTGTTTCATGTGAAAGAGAAATAAATCTCTATCATCTTAAAGCCACTGTTATTTGCTTTTCTATGATACAAAACAGAGCCTAATCTTGACACTTATGAGAAATACATGTTTTCAGTTCATTACAAACATGTGTTTGGTCGAGCCAAATTTTCCTGTCTCTATGAAAATCATTTTTGCTGGTCAGTAAATGATAATACATTTAAATGTCCACACTAAAATTTATATTTTTCAAACAGCCCATTGGGTATTTTCATGTGATATAAGTAATTGAGACATAAGGCCTTAAGTAGCTAAGACACTGGTATTCCCTATGATAGAAAGTATCCTTGCTCTTTATAAGAGGATATCTTATTTAAGCAAGCACACAAAGGTAGTATGTCAGTATACTGAGGAGGTAATGAATTCGTTCTTCTGAATTGAATTAACAGCAAGTATCCACAGAGCTCTTCCTGTGTAAGTTAGCCAGGCTGAGTGTATCAAGAGAGTTCAAGGTGAAACTCTCAAGCCACGGTCCCCAGTCTCCATGACTGGAATGAGATAAAGATATAGGTAATGTCACTGTCATATAGCAGGCTAATGTGTTTGGTCACTGTGTTAGTCCATTTTCACATTGCTATAAAGAACTGCCAGAGATTAGGTAATTTATAAAGAGGTTTAATTGACTCACAGTTCTGCATGGCTGGGGAGGCCTCAGGAAACTTACAATCATGGTGGAAGGCAAAGGGGAAGCAAGCACCTTCTTCACGAGGCGGCAGTAAGGAGAATGAATGCAGGAGAAACTACCAAACACTTATAAAGCCATCAGATCCCGAGAGAACTCACTCACTATCACAAGAACAGCATGGAGAAAACTGCCCCCATGATTCAATTACCTCCACCTGCTCTCTCTCTTGACGCATGAGGATTACGGGGATTACAATTCAAGATGAGATTTTGGGTGGAGACACAGCCAAACCATATCAGTCACTGAATCATTATTAAAATAGGAAGTAGTACATACATGCATGCATACACACACACTAATGAAGAGGTTGAAGAGTTTAGAGGAAGGCAATGTGATGCAGGGGTGAACACTATGGATTCTGATTTAAGGCCCTGGATTATTCACTTAATCTTTCTGAGCCTGTTTCCTCATCTGAAAAACAGTGGCTCTTAAAACAGATGTATTGTGAGGATTAAATGAGGAAATGCATATAAAATGGCTGGCACAAAGGAAGCACTCAATAGATGTTCCATAAGGTGGGTTTGTTTTTATTTTTAACTTGTCAATAGGCTAATCTCGAGCAAAGACTAATCTGTCACTTCGGTAGAAGGCTTTACTCCAGGCCATTTGAGCCAACCCCCAGCCAGGCCCGTGGAGCGAGCCCACTGAAGCCCTGACCCCAACACCCCGGCCTGCGGTGGGTCCCAGGGCCCCTCCCCTCCCCAAGGGAACAATGCTCCACATCACCAAAGCCCAGAAGAGCTTCCCGGTGTAAGTACAGATTAAGTTCCAGTTTTTATTTAAAGATCCTAATTTCTGGACATTTATTTTGGGGATTACAGTGGTGGCTTAAGCTTCTTTAAGACGTTTTAAGTTGAAGTCTTTCCTTCACTTGGCTGCTAAAGTTTAATTCAGTGTAATTATTTCATATGGCGTCGACTATAATAGTTTCATAATTTCTAGTATATTAAGCACTTAATATGTTGTGTCATTTGAAATCGCATATTAAATTCAGCAAAGTACATTTTAATGAGAGCTAAGTGGTGTGAAAATATTAATACAATGTGATTTTTCATTTTGGTGCTCTGATTTTGTAGGTCTGTTCCTAATGCACAAATGCCTCACTCACCAGGTAAGGGGAACGCTGAGCTGCCTGAGGCTCCACTGGGTGTCTGACAATACTGATATTCCTGTCTTTTGTTGTATAGCAATTTACAGTGGCATTTCAATGGAACCTCACAACCCTGTATGGTAAGTAGAAAAATCATCACTTCCATTTTAGAGATGAGAAAACAGGGTCAGCAACTGGAAGAGACTGGTGACCTAGCTAGTCACAGTTGATGAGACATAAATATGGACCTTCTTGGCTGAAAGCCATTGCAGTTTTCCCCTGTACCACTGCTGCAGTCACTGTAGCCTTGGCAGGGAGCGATGTCTGGACTCCAGGGCAGCCAGGATTTGGAGGAGGTGTGACACTTTTCCTCCCATCCTTGCAAACCCACACAGGGAAACTGAGAGCTAGAGAGAAGCTGGCAGACCCCATGCTCAGACTTGGCAATTCCTCTTTTTTGCACCTTCTTTCTGAGCACGTCCTCCACACCCTAAACCTAAGCACCTTATGACCTTAGGCCATCCTGGGACTGCCAGAAAAAAAGGTTTTGATGAAATAAATTACAGTGAACCCTCGACAGAGCAACAGCTCAAAATAATGATGCATCAGTGGCAGGATTTAAGGAAAGAGTAAGAGATTATTTGGAGTAAGCACTCCAGGACCCCTCAAACTGTACTCCCATATCACATGTCGGTGTAAAGTGAGCCCTTGGAGTCAGAGAGATCCGAGAGCAAATTCCAGGACCGTCACTAACTAGCTGTGTCCTTAGATAGGTCACCTAACCTCTCTAGGCCTAGCCTTTCCCTATCAGTAAAAGAGGAATAATAACCAGCACTACCCCCACACCCCCATGCTTATGTCTCAGAGATACTCACATGAAATAGGATGCCAGAAGACCCTGTGTTGGTCTTAAAGGGCAAGGAATCGTACTAAGCTAAGTAAACAGGTATTACTGAGTCTATGTAGTGTCCCGTCTCAAAACATAACTGCATCTTAACCAGGGCCTTTGGAAACTCAAATCCAAAGGATTAAAGACATCTGGGCAAAAATATTCCCCGTCGTGGCTAAAAGGAGCAAAACTTAGGGACTCCTCCCTACCCTGCTATTTTTACCTTAAAGAAAGTTTATTTCATGCAGATAGTTGCAAGACGAAGGAAAGAAGAGTAAGTAAGTAGTTATGTATTGAGCATTAGAATAGCCCAGGACTATTGTAAACACTTGGCATCAATCAGCTCATCCAATGTGCTAGAGCCTTTCACACCCAATCCTGCATTTAACCTTCAAATGACCCTGCAAAACAGGCAGCACAATCACCATCCCACAGGTGAGGAAATAGATCTTTTAAGACATTCTGGGCACAAATATGAGATCTGGGGGAGAGTAAAAGGGGCAGCTTGGGCTGTGAAGGGGGAGGGGGTGGGACCAGAGGGCTCCACTGAGGCCTGGCATCTGGGATGGATTAGAATTGATCTCAACACAACAGGGGCCACCCCAGCAGAGCAAGGGCTCTGAGTACACCGGGCTTACAAGGCTTGAAAGAAACTCCCTCTGAGAGGTCAGTTGGCCACAGCTGACCCTGCCTCTTCCCCCAGGCCACCCTCTGAGCTGTGGGCACACAGACTGATTTGCCTACTCCACCCCCCTTCAGCCTAACTTTGGAAAAACTCATTCACATTGAGGTGAATTAGGTGGCAGAGTGCACTTCAAAAGAGATGTTATAAGAACAAGGCTTAACTCAGAGCATGAGCAGCTCACAGGAATTTCTGGCAGCCTGGGGGAGTGGGTCCTCCGCCACACTCAGGCCCCCTCCAACCCCGCTCTGGCCATGCTCTGTGTCTGAGGCCTTTGGAGCTTCAGGGTCAGACATGTGAACTCAGCGCATTGTCCCTGTGCTACAATCCCAGGGCAACACCTCCTGAAACCACTAATGCCATTCCTCCCAGGCCTGCACATAAACAAGGCCACAGGGGACTCTCTCTACATGCCCGCTCCTTCCTTCCTCCCTCCCTCCGGTGGGGCTGATGGGAGTCCCCAGCCCTTTCCGCTTCAAATAAAATGATACACGAAAACATGCAATGCTCTCTGGCTGTAAGAGAAACACTACATAATTTTAGAGAATGCTAAGAGTTCATGTCTTCACTGACATTTTTTCCATATGAAACAGCCCATTTCTGGCCGGGCGCGGTGGCTCAAGCCTGTAATCCCAGCACTTTGGGAGGCCGAGGTGGGCGGATCACGAGGTCAGGAGATCGAGACCATCCTGGTTAACACGGTGAAACCCCGTCTCTACTAAAAGTACAAAAAAAAATTAGCCGGGCGTGTTGGCGGGCGCCTGTAGTCCCAGCTACTCGGGAGGCTGAGGCAGGAGAAAGGCGTGAACCCGGGAGGCGGAGCTTGCAGTGAGCCGAGATCACGCCACTGCACTCCAGCCTGGGGGACAGAGCAAGACTCCGTCTCAAAAAAAAAAAAAAAAAAAAAAAAAGAAACAGCCCATTTCGTAATTGTTCAAAATAAAGTTGGCTCTGCTCTCTCCTACTCAGGTAGTGGGAAGTACCACCTCAGACAGGATAGGGGGACCACTCCTCATCTCTTGGGGTTCTGTAGTCCAGAATATTCAGGGAAGACTGCCAGGACTCAGTTCTTTTCAGGCCTGCAGAGTGAAGAGAAGCCAACAACTCTGAAGGCGGCAGGAGCCAGCTCCCACTGCAACTCCAAGCCTGCCCACCAGTCCAGTCCTCTCTGGCACCCACACTCTCCTCACCTGCAATGCCTATTCCCTCAAGGTCCGTGGGGGCTTGGGACTTCCCACGAAGTCATGGTTCACTTGGCTCTCCCCTCCCTGAGCCCCTCCATGCTGCCTCCTCTCCTCCACCTCCATGCTACATCCAGTGTATCCCCTCCCCTTCACCAGCCTCCCGCTTCCTCTGTACTGGCCTTTGGAGCTCAGAGGCGTGTTGTGATACGATTCAGCAGGTCCCAGGCCCTAGATCCACAGCCGCCCCTGTGGGCTGTTCCTGGGGCCCTCCATGGCTCCAGATGACCAGCTGCTTGCTTCACTCTTCTAAAAGAAAAAACAAAAACCCTCTTGATTTTTTACATCTTGCTAATTATTATTTTTTCATGGTACTTGGAGAATGCAGAATATCAGAAAATTATAATTATCCAAAAACATCCTTCAGTTATCCAGTTGCAAGAATGACAGCATTTCAATGCTGAAAAATGTCAAGGATCATCTCTAGGGTAGTTTCCTCACTTTGCAGAAGATAAAACAGAACCAGAGACAAAGAGGTACAGGGAGCAGGCCAAGGTCACAAACAGTTCCAGGTGGAATGAGAACTAGAACCCAGAGCTTTCTCCTCTGCAAAATTGCTCGACAAGAAAAAACAGACAAACAAAAAATTGGCGAGGCGCGGTGGCTCACGCCTTTAATCCCAGCACTTTGGGAGGCTGAGGCAGGCAGATCACTTAAGGTCAGGAGTTTGAGACCAGCCTAGCCAACATGGCGAAACCTTGTCTCTACTGAAAATACAGACATTAGACAGGGGTGATGGCACACGTCTGTAGTTCCAGCTACTCAGGAGGCTGAGGCAGGGGAATCGCTTGAACCTGGGAGGAGGGGGTTGCAGTGAGCCAAGATGATGCCACTGCACTACAGCCTGGGGAAGAGAGTGAGACTGTCTCAAAAAATAAAAATAAAAATAAAAATTAGCCCAGCATGGTAGTGAGTTTGTAGTCCCAGCTACTTGGGAGGCGGAGGCAGGAGAATCTCTTGAACCCAGGAGGCAGAGGTTGCAGTGAGCCAAGATTACACCACTGCACTCCAGCCTGGGTGACAGAGTGAGACTCCATCTCAAAAAAAAAAAAAAAAAAAAGGCCAGGCATGGTGGCTCATGCCTGTAATCCCAACACTTTGGGAAGCCGAGGGGGGTGGATCACCTGAGGTCAGGAGTTCGAGACCAGCCTGGCTAACATGGTGAAACCCCGTCTCTACTAAAAATACAAAAATTAGCCTGGTATGGTGGTTGAGGCAGGAGAATTGCTTGAACCCAGAAGGCAGACATTGCAGTGAGCTGAGATTGCACCACTGCACTCCAGCCTGGGTGACAGAGCGAGACTCCATCTCAAAAAAAACAAACAACAAAAAAAATCTACCTCTGGTTCAAAGTAACACATGCTCATGTAGCCAGAAATGTTGAACCAATAACTAGGTCTATCTCGTGCTAGTTTCCACAATAAGGCATTTATGAAACCACCAGCCCTACCTGTTCTAAAGAAATGAATAAAAATGTGGATGCTAATTGAAGATTAGCATAATCTTCCATCCATGTTAATGTGCTTTTTGGTTATTTGCAATTCTCTTTTGTAAATCTGAGGTAAACATCATTGTCCAAATTAGCTCTTTTCACTCAATAAAGGCCATATTAGCATTCTGAGGTTTGCGTTTGCCTACTGCTTATTTAGTAAGGTCAGATGAGAAGCTAGTCAAATGACTTCCATTTCACTGAAGAGGGGTAGCGAGTGGGAAGAACTCAAGCCTCCAAAGGCCGAACTCCCTGGCGGTGGCTCCCCGGGTCCCTCCCCTCTCTCAGTACTGAGCCACAGCACTGCTGGGAGCAGCAACTACCACCACAGTGGCCTTCCGTGAAGGGCTGGCCCAGATGGGTGACACTGACTCATGTGGTTGCAAGATCCTCTGCCTGGATCTCGGTCCCCGTCCTCTCAGCGCTGCCGCCGTTATCATCAATGACAGACAGCTCCAGTGTCACCTTCTCCCTTGCCCCCCACTGAAGCGGCCATCATCTCCCAGGCACTTTCTATGCCACACTTTCATAGCACTTCTCGGCATCCAGAGGGCTCTTTCATGTCTGCCTGGCTCCCCTGCTGGAACCGAGCTCCATGACCATAGCAACCCTGCCCACTCACGCACCCCTGAAGCCCGGGTGCTGACACCACAGGTGTTCAATATTTGTTAACGGAATGGAAGTAGGAAGGAAAGTCTGAGCTGGTCAGGGCTTCTGGAGTAAGTCTAACAAGGAAAGTGGAGGCTGCACTTGTGGTCTCAAATCTTTTCCAAACTCTACTGCGTAAAAAAAAAAAAAAAAAAAAAAAGTCTTTGAAACCAGACTCGCATCCAAATCCCAACTACTTTAACCAGTGGCAGGATCATTGGAGCAGATGGTTTAACCTCCCAGAGCCTGTCTGCTAAACTGCAAAATGGGGGAAATGACACCATTTAGGTTAAGCGCCTGGCTCTTTCTAAATGTTGGCTCAAACGGTGGTGACCCTTCCCAGACTTCCACCACTACTGGAAGTTTGGGTCCCAAAGCAGACACCCTCATCCCCTTGGCTCCGAATGCAGGGAGCTAGTCCCGAGAAGCCGAGGGGAAGCAGAAAACCCGCCCTGGCCCACCCTCCCCACGAACCCCCGCCGCAACCCCTGCCGGTCCCTTCCGGCCCACAGTGGGTGGCCCCAGGCCTCGCTAGGGTCACGTCTCTCGGATCCCCGCGCAGGGAAGGGTCCAACCAGCGACTCGCAACCTTTTCGGGGTCCCGAGTCGAACACCCGTGGGGACCCCATGGGCACCATGGCCCCTCGCTCCAAAAATGCTTTCGCGTCGCGCAGACGCGGCTCGGTAGTTTCGGGGATCGGAGCTGCCTCACGCCGGCACAGCGTTAGAGTAAGAGCCCGCGTCTGATCCCTCCGCACCTCCCCGGCCCCCGCGGAAAGACGCGCAGGCAAAACGCACCACGTGATGGAGCGTGACCGTCCGCCGGGCGCGCGCCAAGGTCAGGCAGGAAGAGGGCCTATTTCCCATGATTCCTTCATATTTGCATATACGATGCAAGACTGTTAGAGAGAAAATTAGAATTAATTTGGCTGTAAACACAAAGATATTAGTACAAAATATTGATGTAGAAAGTAGTAGTTTCTTGGGTAGTTTGCAATTTTAAAATTATGTTTTAAAATGGACTATCATATGCTTGCCGTAGGTTTAAAGTATTTCGATTTCTTGACTTTATATACCTTCTGGAAACGGAGAAATGTCGTGCTCGCTTCGGCAGCACATATACTAAAATTGGAACGATACAGAGAAGATTAGCATGGCCCCTGCGCAAGGATGACACGCAAATTCGTGAAGCGTTCCATATTTTTGCATCAGGTGGTTTTTCTGTTTTTTTTTTTTTTTTTACACCACGTTTATACGCCGGTGCACGGTTTACCACTGAAAACACCTTTCATCTACAGGTTATATGTTTTGTTTAACACAAATAAAATGTAGTAGTCCTAGGAGACGGAATAGAAGGAGGTGGGGCCTAGGCAGATTCATCTCTGCGGTGCATTTTGCATCTGGCCCTCGGGCCCCAGTTTGCGATCTTTCCCATCTTGCCTCTGCTTCCCTCTGCACAATCCTGAGTATTGCAATACCTTACACTTAAGGAAATTTCGTCTTGCCAAAGTTGATCCATTTCAGCTCCGAAACATAACAGGAACTAGTGCAACAATAAACGTACGTATGAGGAACTTGCAATAAGAGTGACTGAATCCTTTGAATCAAAAAAAAAAAGTCACCACTTAATGAGTATCTACCATATGTCAAAGGCTTCACCAATATTTCATTGAAATATTCCAGACCAAATAAATAAATAATAAAAGAAAAGAAAAAAGAAAAGGGGGAGGGGGCAGAAAAATAAAACAATGTTTAAAAAATTCCTGACAGCCCCACCCTGTGGGTTTTACTGTTTTACTGTCATCATTTTACACCAATCACTGAGAGGTAAAGCCTGATAAGACTTACAGAGGCACTGACCCTGAAAAGATCGGGACCCAGGCCTCAGGTAATTGAGTTGCAAAAACACAGTCCTAAGCGGTAAGATAAAGAGGAAACAAAGTCCAGCCACGTTCAGATTTCCTTCGTTGACTTAGTCAATGTGTTCTGAAATATCTTTCCAACAGAAAAATGGCAAATCTGCTTTGCTAGTGCTTGAGCATGCACATAGGCCCTGCGGCCACTGGGACCTCAGTCGATCTGCCCCGAGCGGCCGCACAGCTCCCAGCCTCCAGGCGCGCCGCAGGAGGACGGTCAGGCTCGAGGCCCCGGAGCCATCCAGAGACAGCGGCGGGTACTCTACCAGTGGGCGCTGGGAGCTGCCGGGCAGCATTCCATTCAGGACTCATTCCTTTTCTCTTCAGTGGAGGTGAAATGATCCTTTCCAGGTAACAGCCGAGAATAGGGGACTGCGGGACATCTCCGCCTCTTCCTTGGCTCTGGGCCTTCGATGTAAGGCGTTAGAGGACAATCTTTGTTGGCTGGATTTCTGTTCTTCCCCTAGAGATATCTGGTTCTTTGGAGGCCACTTGGGCAATTGGGTGAGTAGTTTTAAATGTCTCCCTTGGGATGCCAAATAAGAAAACGACCAATGTCGGTGTGGCTCCCTCTCCTTCAGCACAGACAACCCATCAGACTGGAATATTATTAGTCTACATATGTGGAAGGGGGTGTTATGGGGAGTAAAATAGAATCCTAGAGTGAAGGACTTGGCCCAAAAAGGACCGTTCAGATTGTTCTAAAGAAACTGGCCAGGCGCGGTGGCTGACGCCCGTAATCCCAGTACTTTGGGAGGCTGAGGTGGGAAGATACGGAGGTCAGGGGTTCGAGACCAGCCTGGCCAACAAGGTGAAGCCCTGTCTCTACTTGAAAAAAAAAAAAAGAAAGAAAGAAAATATTAGAACAGAAATTAGGAAAGACACAGGCAGTTCCTAGTCCCAGAAAATCCAGAGACCTGGCTGACTTCCTTTCCTCCTGCTGAGGGAACTTGGGCAAGTCTTCGCCTCTTTGGACACATAGAGTCAACGCATTGGCGTTGCAGGATGCCCCTCCAACCTCTGTGCTTGTAGATTCTTATGAATGTGTCTCCAGAAAGCTCAATAGTCCAGGCTTGAAAAAGCACTGGTTTGTCCTGGTTTGTCCTCCTTTCTGGGCCCACTGTCTGGGCCCGTAGAGGAGAGGAGGGTGACGGACTGGGGTCCATTTTGGGACTCGAAAAGCATTCCTGGCTTGAGTCTCAGGAAAGTGAACTCAGACAGAGTTGTAATCTTAGCAAACACACCAATACGATAGCACTTCTTGTATGCCAGGAGCTGTTCTCAGTGCTTTACATATATTAACAGAAAACAGTTCTATGAAATAGGTACTGTTAATCTCCCTATGTTATAGAAGAGGAAGCTGAGGCACAGAGAGATTCAACAACTTGCCCAATGTCACTCATCAATGACAGGGCAGCATTGAGACCTCAGTAAATCTGGCTCCAGAGTTTGTGCTCTTAGCCACACATCTGAGGATGGAGAGAGGAGATAAGGCTGTTTAGAATTCATGGGAAGAGCATGCAGATCCAGTTCTGCTTTTGTTGGTGTTCTGAATTCAAGGCAGGAGTCACATGTTTGCAACGGATCAAGGCTTTAGAGCAGGGTAGCTAGGAATGGGTGGACCTGTGTGCCAGTGACCTGGAAAAGTATGACGGAGTGAAGGAGTACCCTCTTTAGGACACAGCTGGAACAGGAACAAAGTTTTCCTTTTCTAGGTTCACAATCACTTACCTGATACCTGCTCCCAAAACTAATTCTATTGATGAAGGATCTTCTTTCTGAGCAGTAAACCTGTGTTTAATTAACCTTATGCAAATGAGCTTAATTGCTTATCAGTGGCTGTTGTCCAGAAGCACCTAGGGATTCCTTCCCTCAGACATTTTCAGCACCTAGATGAGCTGCAAAGTTGGAAGCCATTCATCTAGACATGTGTTGTGTGCCTGTGGAGCCCTGGGCCCTGTGTTGAAGATTGCAAGGAAGAGCAAGGTGTGACCCCTGCTGTGGACTTACTTTCAGTCTTAGGGCAACAGACACTTACAACCAAGAATAACAAAGGGAGGTGAGGGCCCTGCTAGCCTCATGAACCGAGTGCCACTAGAACACAGAGTCACCTGTGTTCCAGGAGTTGAGGGGTCTTCTAAGTGGTGCTTTTGCACACAGGTTGC
Organism: Hylobates moloch; assembly: GCF_009828535.3. Taxonomy (NCBI): domain Eukaryota; kingdom Metazoa; phylum Chordata; class Mammalia; order Primates; family Hylobatidae; genus Hylobates; species Hylobates moloch. The sequence goes on from NW_026652289.1 coordinate 60,898,820, forward strand.
CCTGATTTACAGAGGAAATGGAGATGGGAAGGGACTTACTGCTTTCTCCCGTGGAGGTGAAAAATGAAGCCACTTGATGCTGTCTCCAACGGCGGCTCCAACTTTGCTCAGTCTCTCACTCTGGATTTGCCAGAACAGGTGGGGATAGAGATTATCTTCCCACTGCGGATCCCAAGAGGGGTCCCGGCTTCCGTGCACTCTTGTCCCTTACCCCAGACCTGGGACTCCAGAGCCAGACCTCCTGTAGGCACCACTGGGGACCAGGCCAAACCAAACACTCCAGGAGAACAGCCAGCAGGATATTCTGTGCTCAACTGCCTCCTCCAACTTCCAGGCCCCACTATTTGTCCCTGGGAGCCCAGGCACCCTAGTCTGGGCCTTCGGGCGTTGGCTGTAATGCCTAAAATCTGTCGCAAGGTGGCAACATTGTGGCGAGAAATAGACTTTTTTTAAATTCTGGGTTTTTTTCCAAAGCATATTTTCCCTATTAATGTTTCATTTAACTTAATTAGAATCTGGTAAACTAATTAAAGTAGCTACGAGCCCCGCAATCAGCAATAATTCGTATAATTATTGATAATTACATCCATACCAATCGTTTGGTTATTAACATTTTGGGGGGAACAAACCACTTCTGAAGGGACGCGAAGCCCGGGAGGGTTTTTGCGACTGAGCTTTCCGGGTCGGATCCGCCTACGACTCCAGTCCGCAGAGATTCCTGCCCAGATGGGGCGTCCCTTCCGCAGGGCCCCAGCTGCCTAGGAGCTTTTCCACTTCGGGGGGAGTTGGGAAGGAAGAGTGGGAAGGAGCATTTGCCAGGCTCCTCTGTCGGGCCGCAGCCACGGAACTTCCTGCCTGGGTGGTAACGGTTATGCCCATTTTACAGAGAAGAAAAGTGCGGCTTCCAAAGGTGCAATCCGCCGTGGGGAAAGGCGCCGGCAAACTCCCACACCCGCGCTGTCCCGCCCCGTCGCAGTTCCGCGGGCCCTGGCGCGCCCTGGGGACTCCAGTCTATTCCTCTCTGGACCTCAGTTTCGCCACGGGTCCAGCAGAAAGCGGATCTGGTGGGTCCCATGCATATGAAACGTTCCCGCTCCCTAGAGGGGCCCTGCCCGGAGATGGCCTGTCCGGAGGCGATGCTTCGCCATGGGCCGGCGCCCTCTCCATTGTTATCTGCTTTGTGTCCGCTCTGGTCTTAGCCGTCGGAACATCCTGGGACTCCAAGGCTCCGACCCCCAGCGCAAAGGACTCTAGGGACTGGCTTCCTGGCTGTACCGCGCAGCGGGACTCCCCGTCTGCACAGCTTCGGGGAGGCCCAGAGTGTGCCCCTACTCGCCAGCTCCGTCCAAGGCCCACCAAGACAACCCGCCACGAAACTTCCCGGCCCTCGCAGCCCAGGGCTCCCGGTCCCGAGCTGCTGGCCGGTGGCGTGGGGCCTGCCGCCCGCCTTCTGCGAGCCGCATGGACGGAGGCCTGCATGTTATTTCATAGAGGCCGAAACGGAGACCCAGGAAAGATAAAAGAAGGGCTCAACCCGGGACCCCCACTAGCCAGCCGAGGGCGAGAAATGGAAGCCAAGGCTGAATGATTCCCAGTGCCGTGCGCTCTCTCCCACTACATCCACACTCTCCTCCCCGCAAAAAGAGTGTTCTGCAGTTTGCAGCGTCGTCTGTAGCCCAAGCAGGAGGTGCCCTGTGGAAACTGAGGCCGCTGGGAGGCCTTGCCAACCGCGACCCGGACGTCTGACGCCCCAGCCGAGGCCTGGCGAGTCCTTAGCCCCTCTCAGCCCAAAATGGACCGAACAGAAAATGCGGACCGGGCTCCCTCCTTTCGGGTAGCGGCGGGGCAGACGGGAGGCCGTCTGTGACCGAGCTCTCCAAGTCCCGCCGTCTTCCTTTCCAAGCCTACCCGGCGGAGACCCACCTTACGCCCTGCGACCTCCGCCCCGCCGCAGCGCTCCCAGGCCAGGCCGGCGGTGCCCGCGCCATCTAAAGGGATAATTCTGGTGAACCTGGGATTCCCGGCAGGGCGCCCTGTCTGTGAGCGCCCCGGAGGTAACTTCCCCGGTGTGGCAGGCGTGGAAATGGGCATGGATGAACCCTCAGCCCCTTCGAGCGCTTGAGGAAAGAACCCGGGACCGCTGCGCTAAGGACAGTGACGTAATGCCCCTCTCCTCCATCCCGGGCCCAAGGGAGGGTCCTAAACGCGGAGAGGCAGTGCCCTGTGGGGGAAAACTGAGTGTGTCTGGAGGGGACAGTGGAGAGGTTGAGTGCTCGCTGCTGCCCACCTGAGCAGGCCCGATTCTGACCCTGGGAGCCCCAGAACCCGCAGGGCGGCTCCTACCCCCACCTGTTGCAGTGTTCCGCCCGCCCCGCTCCGCCGGTGCACTCCCACCTCCGTAGCCCCAGAAGTGACATCTTTTATTATTATTATTATTATTATTATTATTAAAAACGAAAGTCACGGGTACAGGGTGGTCTCCCCAAACAGGCTCCAGGTGGTTGCCATCTCGTGAGTCAGTCGTCGCCCTTTTAAAGTGCTGTTACATCAAGAGGTTACAACAAAAAATAAAGCAAAATCCAAAGGGGAATGCAAAACGGGACTGGAAGTGGGTCCGGGAGAAGGAAGCAAAAATAACTTACAGCATAAATAAATTAAAGTGAACCTAATACTGAACGGAGAGACTCACAGTACATTTATATCCATTGCACATAGCCACTTTGTCATTAGGAACAGGAGTTTCAGAAGTGGACGGGACGGGGAGTGCGGGGCAGGCGCCAGCGAAGTTGCTACATTGTATTCACAATCGGGTTCAAGGCTATACAATGGGAGGGGGCGCTCTCCCCTCCCGCCCCCCATCTGTCCAGTTAACCCCTTGAGGTCCGATGCCCTAGAGTTCAAACGGGGTAGGGGGATTTGAGACGCGAGGCGGTATTTACACTTGGAAACCAAGCCGGGGCCCTGGACAGGGACGCCCGGGAGGGGGCGGGCAAGGCCGGGGAGCCCGGGAGGAAGGCGGGCGGACGGGCGGCTGTATTTACATCGGTCGGGTCCGAATGGCTTGTTCCTCGCTCAGGGCCGCCGCGGCAGCGGGTATTTACAAGGAGCAGCATGGCTTGAGGGCGCAGGGGTGCGGCCAGGCCGGCCGGCCCTAGGGCAACAGCGGGGGCTTGAAGGAGCAGTTGCCAGTGCAGTGGCGGGGCGTCAGCATCTTGCAGGAGAAGTGGTGCAGGGCGTCGTGGGCTTCTGGGGAGAGAGTCGCGAGGGTCACTCTGGGCGCCTCTCCTGGCTCACCTCACCGCGCAGTCCACCCTTTCCCTTCCCCAACCCTTTGGGGTCAGGGAATCTCAACCGAGCGGATCAGGAGGAGGCAGGAGGGTAGGACAAAGGCTGGTGATTCAGAACCACTGCTCTGGTTCAGTAGCCCCATTTTACAGAAGAGGAAACTGAGGCACAGTAAGAGAGGAGTCAACCTGCTCAAAGCCAGAATTGGTACTAGAAGGCAGATTTTTCTGATGCCCAAAGCCCAAGGGTCTCTTTCTTTTTACCCCACCATCCTAGAATAATCTTCCCGTTAAAATCAGTTCCCACTTTTCTCCCTCGCAGATTCTGATCCACGTGGATCGTGGCCTTCCTCACTAGTTCCACTATTCATTCATTCACTCGACAGCACGGCCGGCACCCAGCACCCCTCCTATCTTTGTTTCCCGGCTTCCGCACCTTTCAATTTCTGCTGGATGGCGTAGCGCGCCTTCCGCTCCTGGTCGAGTTCGTTACACAGGGTATCTGGAAGACAAGGGGAGCGGCCAGTGAGGAAACGCAGACCACCCTCCGAAAGGCCTGGGTCACAGCCCGGGCTTCCTCCTTTCCCCAGGGCGCAGCTCCGCGCAGAAACAACTCCAGGGATGGGGGAGGGGGTACCGGAGCTCCTAACTGCAGACTGGCGGAGGAAGGAAATGGCCTGGGATGGCGCTTAAAGGCAGACGGATCTAACTAAAATTAAAGCAAACTTAGGCATTACTTCCCAGGTAATTTTACGCCTCGATTTTTAATTTAGAAACCATGGAAATTGCCGCGATAAGAAGTTCAATCACTCCATGTAATGATGCCTGCAAGCCGTTTGCTGGGCTCGCTTGCCATTCTGAGGCTAATCAGAGTATACAAAGGATATTAAATAAAAAAAATAATTGTTAAATTACCTTCAATTTAAATCCAAATGACTGAGCCAACATTGCGGCTCCTGCCAGACGAGAGGCAGTTACGGCCCATGCACGCGCTCACCTGACTCCCATCTTACCTCTGACAATTTGCAGCTGTTGCACCATTTCTTCTCGATAAGCCAATTCCCTCTTCATTTGATCCTGAAAATTATCTGTGCAAATTGATTAAGTGAGAGCTGTTGTTACGCACAGCCCCCTCCCCCGGCTCCACTTTCTCACTCCCTGCCCCCCCTTTCACCCCTACCCCCAACTCCCACCCAGCCATTCGCCTGCAGCCCTGGAAAACGACAGTTTCTTGGCTCCTGCAGGACGCCTAGTACCAGTTGCCTGGCACCTGTCTTTCGGAGTAGGTCGGGGCACCCTGGTGGAAGGCTCGGTGATGAGGTGGGGTGAGGCAGGATGGCAGTGGGTACCTTTGAGACTCTGAAATTCCCGTTCCAGCTTCTTGCGGAGCTCCATTTGTTCCAGGAGCAGTTTTTGCAATTCGTCTGTGAAAGGGGAAAAGTGGGAGGTAAAGTGGGAGGTAAAGTGGGAGGTAAAGCAGGGTTACTTGGAGCTCAGGAGACCTAGAAAGCACCCAGGTTCTGCCTTGGCCAACAACCCTGAGAGGAGAGTTGAGAAGGATGACCAGTAGGTGGAGGCCCTCCACTCTCTGGCTTTACCAACTGCATTCAAAGGATTTGGGTGAAGAAACTGGGCTGTGGGGTAGGATGCCCAGGAGAACAAATTCAGGACGGTGGAATCTAGGCTCTGGCTCCAAGAACTATGCAGCTGGGCAACTGCTTTAAGTTGTTCCTAACTCCCTAACCTAAGAGGCTGGCCCACGGAAACTTGATTTCCCACTTCAAGTGACAGACCCCGCCCCCCTGACCTCCCCCCCACCGCCGCCCTTTCAATATAAATCAGGGAGGCCTTGGTCAGAGCCTTGGACACCTTTCCCAGAAAAATACACACACAACAGTTTGCCCACAATTTCAGGAGGTCTGAAGACTGCCAAATCCACGCTAAGAACCCTCACTATAAAGCACCAATGATTTTGAAGGTAATGGCATTTCCTGTAAATCTGTAACTAGGAAGAATGGAAGACCACCAATGCTTGTCTTCCTCCTGCCACAAATTCCCAAGACCATCTATGGGCTAGCTGAGGGGCAGGGAGCTTGGTGTAGAGGCCTCTGTTAGTGCCCTCAGAACCAACTCCAGAGGGATAGATGTGGCACCTGCCCTGACCATGAGGTCATTGGTATCTGGGCCCTCTCCCAGGAGAGGCTCCTCTGAAATGCAAGAATGGAAGGTAGAAGGGCAAAGTGGGGCTAGAGACTCCCCTACTCTGCACCCCAAGCCATAGTCTCCTCCTTACAGGCTGAGCAGTAACACAGGGATCCCCATTCTGCAAACAAGCTCCATCCACACTGCATTTAGGGTAAGGTGGAGGTGGTTATACCTCAATTCCAGGAGAAAGAAAAACACCTCTCACATTCCTAAAATAATTGCTTCCCTGCAATCCTGCATTGAAGTCCTGTTTTCCATTGAGTTTAGCAGATCCAGACTGTCCTGTCTGATTGTCCATGGGCATCAAAAATTCCGATCATCGTTACTCATTTCTCTTTCTGGCAAGGCTATTCAGATAGACCCGGGCCTTGGGAACCCAAACTTCTAATAAACTTCTGGGGGTTTGTTTTACTCCCATGCTGTACCCACACATACATACCTCTGCGCCAGGGTAATGTGTCCAGAGGATCATACTTTCCACCCAAAGAAAGGAAAACTGGTGTCCCCAAGGCCTTGGTGAGTGTCTTTTCCACACTCACCCCCTACAGGGATAACACCCCTCTACAGGAATGACCCATCACTCTCAAGCACAGTGTACACCTTTTTCACAAATTTAGCCTCACCTCTGGCCAGGTTCTCGATATCTTTCTCCACCAGCTGAGTTCCTGTGACATCCAAGGTAAGCCCATCTTCGCCTGGGATACAAGGGCAGGTAAGAGGGGTTCTGTCCTGGGAAAGCCCTTGAGAGGGGAGGGGTGAGCTTCCCAGGAACCACATCGAGTCAGGGACCTACCCTAGACCTTCTGCCTTTAGAAGAGACAGTTACAGGCATCCGGTACTACCCACCTTCTAGGACATCACAGTAGAGAGTAGGAGAGTGACCCCTGGAGGAGACGGCCCAGGGAAGATGGGCCATCTAAGGACAGGAAGTGCCCTTTGACCTATTTTATGTGGGTGAGGACGTCCCTCCATTTCCTTTTAGTACATCCTCTGCCCTTACCTGAAAAAACCTCAAACCCACCAAGGAGGCAGCAATTCGGAAAAGCTGGCCTGCACCCTGCTCGGGTTAAATATTTATCTGCTCGCCGAAGAAGAAGACTGGCAGCCGCTTACACTTGATTAAAAGCCTTTCTCGCAAGCCTCTGGGAACCTGGGCGACCTGGGTCCCAGCTCCCGGGTGCGGTGGGGAGCGATGGGTTCAACGGCTGGCTCACCTCTGTCTGCATTTGCAGGACTTGGCTGGGAGATACTCCTTTGGTCTGGATAGGATTTCCTCGTTTCCAAATCATCGGCGGGCGAGTGATTGTCTTCCTTGTCTAGCTCTTGAAGGCAATAAACCGAGTTTCAAGGAGAAGCAAAGAAACCGTGACCCTGATATTGCCGGAGCTGCCGCGGTCGCGGCGCCCGAGCCCTAATTAAAAGCGTCGTGGCCGCCTCTGGTTCCCGGCTGTGAGCCCAGGCGCGCGCCCTGAGGCTTTGGGCCGGGCACCCCCCACCCCCGAGCGTGGTCTGCTCATCTCCGGGCTTCAGCCCCCCGCCCCAGCCCCTTGGAAAAGAGCAAGACGAGCAGCTGAGCCCACCAGGGACGAGCGACCTACATCGCGCGCAGATACTGGGGCACCGCAAGCGCGCGTGGCCGCCGGGTCTGTCCGCGCGACTCCTGCCGAGAACGCGGCCCAGGCTGCGACCTTCGGGGTGGGTGGGGGGACATCGTCCGGGGTTCGGCTGCCTCGACCTGCCCGAATTTCCGCGGCCCCCAACCCCTCCTCTGTGAGGAACCTGGTAAGGCGCGCAAGTGCAGGGCGGCCCCCACCACCCCGCGTTGGGCCTCAGCTACCCTGGCGCTTCTGGGGTACCCAAGCGCGCGGCCATGCGCCCCCATCCTCCGCCCGGATCCGGCCTAGCCAAAGGGGACCCCGCGGCCAAACACACTTGCTGAATAAATGAGAGGACTTGAAGGCCGTGTCGGGCGTGATTTTGTTAAGGGTTTAACGCCGTGTCTGGGTGTACTGAAGCATGTGTGTGCGTGTGGTGGAGAGGGCGTGTTGTCATTGTTGTTTTTAAGTAACTAAAGATTGGAAGTTGTTGGGAGTACTAGCTTAGCTTCCTTGTTTTCATTATTTTTCTTTCCCTCTCCCTCTTTCTCTGCGTCTCTCTCCTTGTCTTTCTTCGCAGGCCTTCCTTGACCCCGGCTCTGTGTCTGCGGTCCCCCCATTACAGTGGCCAGCGGCCGCGACAGGCGTTACCGTGGGCCTCGGGGGTGCAGAGGTAGGAGGCCGCGGGCCCCAGCGCCACCGCCGCGCTCTTCACGTGCTCATCCCTCTCGGGCGCGTACACCTGCGGCGGCCGAGAAATGACAGGCGATTAGGGGGTCGCCCTGCGGCGGCCCGAAGACGCCCAGCCCTACGCCGCGGCCAAGAGGGAAAGCCGAGGGAGTGGCAGAGGTTGGTGCGCCCGCTGGACTTGAGCGGGCACAGTGACGCACGCAGCGCACCCGTGCCCCCTTGTAGATTCAGGGTAATTATTAGCGCCCGCGGGAAAATTACTCCAAATACAAAGCGGCTCCCAAGCCGAGGGCCGTTCAAAGTGTCCTCCACCCTCTGCACCCGCCTCCTTTTAGGCATTTTCCCTCCCGCCGGTGCCCCGTCCCCGGCATAAATGACTCCTTTCGCATCCGGTTAATGATTCCTGTTTTAATGAACCGAATGTACAGGTATGCGCACTCACTTTCAAAATGGCCAAAGACTCCAGCCTGGCTGCATCCTGCCCCTCAAGCCCCGGCCCTGCCAACTTGAGAGCCCCCCTCCCGCTCCGCACGCGGTCCCGAGACAGCATCCCAGCAACGAACCCTGTGGTTCCCAAGGCGGGAGTGCGAAGAGACTCGGAAAACTGCGAGTTGGGGTGGTGGGAGATTCCGGGGACCCGGTACTGCTGGGGCCGGACTCAGATAGAGGCCACACTGTCCTCTCTTCTCCTCTTCCTTGGGACTCTGATGCCCACCCAGGCGAGCGCTTTTCTCTGGCTCTGGGTTCCTTTCTTACCTCCTCTTTCTTTCTCCACACCCCTTTTCTGTCTCTGTGTCTGGCAGTCTCTGCCGGTCTCCTCCCCATTTCCATCAACAAAAACAAAGCACACAAGTTCCCCAGTCCTCCCCCCGCCCCCAGCTTCCCTTCCCTTCGAAACCCTCACTGGAGGGTGCGGGTGGGCCCAGTTTCGCAGCGCGCCCGAGGCTGGGCCTGCGGAGAGTGGCCGGGGCCTGCTGCTCCCACGCCTGCGCGGAACAAAATTCCCGTTCTCCGCCCGGCCCCGCAGCCCTGCCTCGCACAGGGTAAGTGGGAAGGCGCCACCGGCGGGGCGGGCGCGGGGCTCACCTTGGCCGGCGCGGGGCCTCCTAGGGGCCCGCAAGGCTCTCGCAGCTCGTAGCCGCCGCCGCTTGGGGGGCTCCTCTCAGGTCTCCGCACCAAGTCGTCGGCCGCCAAGTCCCCAAATGCGGGCTGGCCAGCTGGGGGTGGCCCGAGGCGGCGCCGGGGGCGGGGGCTGCCGCCGTCTGGAGAGTCTGCGGGACCGTCCGCTCCAGAGGAGGTGGCGGAAGGGGCTCCAGTGGGCTGTTCACCGTCTGGGCCACCCCCTGCGCTGGGTGCTCTGGGCTCGGTCTCCTCCTGGGCACCCTCGTCGTCTGGGAAGCGGTTGGATTCCACGTCCACCTCGGGCTCGTCCGCGGTGTCCACGTCGGGCGAGGCGGAATGGTAGCTGGAGCTGCCCTCGCTCAGAAAGTCCGGGCTCACGTAGCCGCCGTTCCCAGCGCCGGGTCCCGGCCCCCGAGCAGGCCCCGCGCCATACGCCTCCCGGGCGCTCCCGTAGAGCTTAGCGATGCTCTCGGTGTCCTTGACCACCGGCCGGAAGGCCGACACGTAGGAGCCTTTGCGTGCGGGCGGCGGGGGCGGCGGGGGCAGCGGGGCCAGGGGCGGTGGCAGCGCCTCGTCCGCGCCGTCTTCGTCCAGGGGCCCGCGGGACAGAGCGCTCGGGCAGCGCTCCTCCGCGCCGAGGCCACCCTCTTTGGCTGGCTCGGCACCGTCCAGGGGCTCTGGGGCACCGCTGCCAGCAGCTGCCGCCGCCGCGGCCGCTGCCGCCGCCACGGCTGCCGCCACGGCCTTGGCTTGGCTCTGAGCAGCGGGGTAGGAAGGTACCGGGAGGCTGCCTGCTGCTGGCCAGAACATGGGAAACGTCGGGTACACAGTGGCGGCGGCGGCCGCTGCAGCTACTGCCGCTGCGTCCTTGGCTGCCCCGGAGGGTTGATGCCCCCAGAACATGGCGCCGCCGCCCGGGCCCGCCCCTGCCCCCGGGGGCAAGTGACTGGCTCCCGGGCCCCCCGCACCTCCGCCAGTTCCCGCGCCTCCGCCGCCGCTCCCAGTGCCAGGACCGCCCTTTGGCTCTCCCGCGCCTAAAACCGGGTCGTCCTTTTTGGGGCATAGGCCGAAGGCCGTAGGGAAGCCGTAAGGATGGGGGAAAAGTGGTGGGGGCAGCTTTTGCAGGAGCCCAAAGCCTTTGCTGGGCACCGGGATCACCGGGTAGCTTCGTACGCCGGCGCCGCCACCGGGCCCTCCTGGGCCCGCCGGGCCACTAGCTCCAGTCACCAGGCCAAGTCCGCGCTGCGGGTGGGGTGGAGGTGGCCCCGGAGGCCCGGCAGCTTCATCTTCGCCACAGCGCAGGCTTTTGTGGGGCGGCGGGCCTGGGGCCATCTCCGCACCGCACCCTGGGCCACCGCCGCCAGCACCAGCCTTCCCCTGCCCACCCGACCCGCCATTAGCACCGCCTCCGCCGCCTCCTTGTAGGGAGAAGGTCCGCTTGCGCGTGCCGCCGTTAAACATGGCCTTGACGTCCTCCCAAGCATGGCTCAGTTCGTCTGTGGCCGACTTGTCACTGAGTTTGAGGTGACGACGCCAGGAGTTGAAGTTGGCGGCATCGGGCTGCGTGTACTTGGCGTCGGGTGTGCGGTGCGAGTGGAAGATGAACTTGTTGGGCGAGAAGTACATGCTGCAGTAGCCGCACTTGATGCACTTGGCACGAGAGCTGTTGTAACGCGCAGGGATGAAGCTGCCACGCGAGCCCCACGCGCACTCGTGCACCACATCGAAGGCGAAGTTCTCGGGCAGCTTGGGTGGTTTGTGCTCGCCCAGGAACGACTTGCACAGGCGTTCGGCCTCTCGCTTGGTGATCATGCCGCAGCGGCGCGAAGAGATGGGCATGGCCCCGGCACGACGCAGAATCTCCAGCTGTACCGGCGTGCACTGCACGCACGTGATGCCCAGGGCCACGCGGCGGTTGTGGATCTCATTATAGCTGTAGTTCTTGAGGAGGGTGTTGGAGATCTGCGCCAGGCATAGGCGCTCCTGGCCGTCGATGACCAGCGACACAATGGGCACCCCGTACAGCGACGTCTCGCCCACCTGGTTGGGTTTGAGAGCGCTGGAGCCCGAGTACGGCTGCAGCTCCTGCTTGGAGTTGGGCGAGGAACTGCCCTCGCGCCCCGGCCCCAGCTGAGTGGTGAGAGCCTCCATGCCGCCGCTCCTGCGAAATAGAGAAAGCAGAGAGCAGATGAGCCATTTTCAGCGCCGCCGCCAAGGCTCGGGCCCGCCCAGGAGGGCGCGCCGAGTTGGGCGCGCGGGGGGATACTTGGCAGTGGGGAGTCCAAACTCATTCACCCCCTGGACAGGCGTCTTTTGTTATTCAGACCCATTTTGGCGCCGTTAACAACAGCCCCCGGGGCTTGGGGGAGGAGAAGGGGTAAAGGAGACCTCAGGAATGCCCGGGCTGCAGGGAACCCAATCCCGTTTTCGGATTGGGAAGGAAGTGAAACCCAGATACGCAGAGTGACTTGCCCAAGGCCACACAGCAAAGCCATTGCCAAATCCAGGCTTTTTCAGCGCCCAGATCCGTGCGCCTTCGGCAACCCTCGCAGCCGGTGCTGCCGGCCCGGGTCCTGAAGCCCGGACTTCGGGGACCGGCCGCCCCTCTGCTCAGTCGCGCATGCACGCGGGCGGGCGGGGGCAGTGCGAGGAGGGCTGGGGAGGGGGGGAGGGGCGGTCACTGCCCATCTCCAGACAGCAGGGGGTAGAGGGGGGTGGAGAGAAGGGGGAGGGAATCGGGTCTGCCAGGGAAGGAGAGAGGCGGAGGCTACCGCTGTTCGCGGTGCTGAATCCGACCCTCTCCAAAGCGTTCGGTGCGCGTCCGGACCTAGCGCGGCCCCCCCCCGCACCCAGCTCGGTGCCAAGCCAGCTTCAGGGGACAGCACTGCCAGTTTCCACAAACCCGAGCTTCTCCTGTCACGCCTGGCGCCCGCGTTCGTTGAGCAGAAAGATTTCGGCTGGATATATAAAGCGTTTTCTTTCCAGCTATTAGTGAGACCAGGATCCTGCAGTTCTAACCACATTTTCTGCATTTTTAGCTGTATTCCAGACCAAAGCTGGTTTCCACCGAGGTCAACGCGTGGGACAGAGAGGTTCTCAAGGAACTTTGTTGGGATCCACTTCTTAGCTTCCAGTCGCCCACTCCCTGAGCTTTCCTCCTTCAGATATGCGTTTCCCACTCGGGCCAACTGCAGGATTCGGGGCTCTGGGCTTCCTCTTTGAGGGGCATCACCTCTCTGAGTATCCTTCATGCCTCGCTGTCCCGGCTTATATGGGCTGGAAGGAATCTCGGCCATCTTCGTAGCCACTGCAAGGCTCCAGGCACAAAAGTTGCTGCTGGTCCTGCACTTTGCTTTCTGGCTGAGGCAGGGAGGGAGCTGTGCAGGCAGACCTCAGCAGCGGGGGCACTTGGGGACTGATGTTTGGGGCCCTCTAGGTCGCCTGACCCAGCCACAGGTCCTCAGACAAGCCAGGCTTCCATCCGGCCCAAGGCTGCAGGCGCTCCTGCGGCCAGGGCAGCCCAATCCTGAGGGCTCCTCCCCTGCAGTCGGCCCTGAAGGTAACTCCATTTTCAGAGGGGCAGCTCTAGACAGACAGGGGATCCCAGTTCAAAAGCCTTCAGCAAGGAAACTGGAATCTTCTGTTTATCTGTCTCTCTCCCTTCTTCTCTATTTGTCTAGGAGACCCTCATTTGTCGATCTTATCTGTCCCTGAGCTGTCTCTGCCAGCTCGCTCCTCTTTCTCTCATCTGTTTTGTACCTTCTTCAAGTAGCAAGCTATTTATGTATTATCTCTCTGTTTCATCTTTATCTCCGAGGATCGAACTAAAATAAGTTGACCCTCATTTCGCGTTGAAGTCCTTTATATCACTGTAGGAGGCAAAAACACTGTCCTAACTCCCCGGCTGACAAGCCTCGCGCCCTCCTGGAGGTGGCTGGAGGGCGCGCAGCGCTGGGAAATGACAGCTTCTCGGTTTCTCGAAATCGGCAACTGTGCCTGGCCCGCATACAGTGAAGACAGCGCCCGAGCCGACAGCGTACCCCAGCTGAGGGTCCTGGGTCCCTGCGCGGTTTTCCCTGAGTCAGAGGAGGGGGGTCCGGGCCCGGAGTCAGAAGAAGGGGGTCCCTAGGAAAGGAACCGAATTTCGGGGGCCAAAGCGGAAAGCACAGGCGAAGGGCCATATGCAGCGACAAGGAGCAGCAGCCAGAGCAGCTTGGGGAACCCTCGTCGGCTCCCGAAGCTAGATGAACGAGCTTGGGGAGGGCAGCGAAGCGGGAGACTGGCAGTGGTGGGAGCGAGGCAGTGGTGTCTTTAGGTATAATCATAAAAACAACAGCCACAGGAGCCCAAATCAGAACTAAACGAAAAAAAAGCTGCAGGGGCAGAGCGCGGGGGCGGCGGGCTACCGGACGTGGGTACTCACAGTGCGGCGGCGGCTGGAGCCGGGCGAGCGGTGAGCGGAGGTGCGCGACGGGAGGAGCGGCGGGCGGGAGTCCGGGATCCGCCGGGCTCTCCGGGTGACGGCGCGGCCCCTCCCCGCGCGCGCGCACAGCCGCGCTCCCTGGTTCTCCGCGCTCCCACCAGCGGCCCCTCCCGCTCTCAGCGGGCGCGGGGCGCCGGGGCCCCGGGCGCGGAGATGCGAACCCTGAGCCGCTGACCCCGAGGCCGGGGACTGGCCGGAAGAAGAGGCCGAAGCCTGGAGCGCATGGCGCGGCGGCGGGGACGGCGCGGTCACAGCCCGAGTGGCGGGGCAGGCGCGCCTGACAGCTGCGAGCCGGGGCGCCACACCCACCGCCCGCGCAGTCGCTAGCGCCCTCCCCGGGTCCGCCCGCCCGCGGGCCACGCGTGGCGCCCGCCGCCTCCTCGCAGCCCCAAGGCCTGCACGCCCCAGGTAAGCGGCGGCACACCTGCGTCCAGCGCCCTGCACCTGCGTCTCGCTCTAGCTGGAGAGGCCAGGAGGGAGGAAAGGCCCTGGGGCCAAAAAGTTTGTCCCCAAGAACGAAATGGGGAGGGCCCAGTGCTCCCGGCCAAGGAGCCAGTTTTGGTCTGTGCCAGAACCGGGTGATGGGGCTAAGGGGGACACAAGAGGAACGGGCGCAGGAAGGAGTACTTCACTTTCCGGCCGCAGGCGAGGGCCAGGGTGGTGGAGCCTAGAGTGGCCCTGGGGAACCAGTAGGGTCACCCAGAAACCGGGACAGGGACCTGGGTGCGGGGCAACGAGGATGACACCCGGGAAGGAGCAGATCTGCCTCTCCCATGCTCCTGACTTCGGTGGGAGGTATCAAGAGAGCTCTAACCTGAGGAGGGGCGTTCTCCTGTTTCCGTCCCTGAGCAGGGGACTTGGGAACTAGGTTTGGGGAGCCCTCAGCCTTGAATGCCTCCCCTCGCCGTCACCAACAGGCCCAGGGCAGGAGGCAATTCATCGTTGGGAGTAATCTGAGGTTAACTACTCTCTCAATGCTGCTAAGCCAGTTTCCCCATGGGGGAGGCCCAGTCCCCTGATGCTACAGACGCCCCTGGGTACCTCCTCTCTCTCCTCAAAGCTCCGTTTCTCTCCACCCCTCTCCTGTCTCAGTCGGTCTCTCCGTCTTCACCATTCTTTCCCCAACGCCCCATTGGGTCCCCTTCTCTTCCTCTCTCAATCTGTCTCTACTTCTTCGTTTGAGTTACCAGTCGCACCCCGCCCCTCTTTGCCCGCACCCAGGCGCCCCGTCGGCCGCTTCCACCACCTCCCTCCCTGCCCCCTGGCATTAAGTGTCCTTAATGGACACGTTAATTAAACTGTAATTAATCATACTGTCCGGCCCAAATTTGAACAATTACCCTAATCAAACAGAAGTTAATAATGGCAGGGATGGCCTGGGGCGCGGCGGACCGCCTGGGCAGGGGGCGCAGCGGCCACGGCGACTACCGGCGATGGCAGCAGCGACGAACGCAGCCTGTCCTTGGAACCCGGGAGGCGCCATAAATCTTCCGCGGGTAGCGGCGCGGGGTCGCCCTCGCCCCCCTCGCCCCCCTCGCCTCGTTTTTCCTCGGGCTACCGAGTATGGTCCCCTTTCCCTCCTGTGTTCCAACTCCTCTGGGGCGTGTCTCCCCTTTTCCTCCCCTTCTCCCCTCTCTTCCTTTCCCTCCTGGCTCGCAGAGACCCTGGGAAGGGGCTCTGGAAGCGCGAACCGATCGCTCAGGCCTGGTGCAGGGACTGAGGAGAGGGCAGGACCAGCCCACAGACTCCTTTGCCTTCTTCCCGGCTACCCTGGCTGACGTAGAGTACCGTTCTCCTAGGCCCCGAAAACCTCTCCCAAGTTTGTGGGCTCTGTCTCCTCTGAGGGTCTCTTTTAGATCGGCTTCTTGCCCTCTTCCCCCTCCTCAGTTCCGGTCTTTCTGTCTCGGATCTCCCTGCCTTTCCCTTTTCTCCCAGAGGAGTCCTGGAACCCGCTCAGCCCCTTTCTTTCTGCCTCTGGCCCCTCCATTCGGGTGTCTTTCCCAGGGTGTACCTCTGTCCCGCTCCAGCTCCCCGCTGTCTTTCCTCCCACACCTTCCCTCGGGAGAACACAGGAACCTATTTTCCTTCCCAGTCCGAGAGCTGCCCCCAAGTCCCCGCCAGCTCATTCCCCCTCCCTCGGCCCAGGCTCCCCCACCCCATAATTACAATCTCGTTCGGTAATTATTCTTAGCCTCCTAATGATTTTTTAAAAGGCGTCTCAGAATTCGGCATGGTGGTGACAACGATCCTGGAGCCAGGACGCCTCCAGGGTGCTGGGGGGTTGGAGGAAAGAGAGGATGGGCTGGGTCCCCCTGAGCAGGGCCTGCCTGTCCTGCCTCTGTTGTACAGCGAGGGCCAAAGACGCCTCCGTTTCCAGCATCCCAGCCGCTGGGGGCCCCCGGGACCTCTTAGACAAAGGGTACCGCCCCGCACCAGGAGGTGTGCAGAGTCGACTCTGCGTCCCCGTTCAGCACCAAGCTACGGACAGCTCCCCGCGCTCTGGCCAGTGCCAGGAGACCCACCCAGCTCCTGTCCCTGGTCTGAACTGGAGAAAGGCGCGTGGACAGAGGCTGGGGAAGCCCCGCTGCTCAGGGCTGGGCACTGGGGAGCAGGTCGTGGGGGTAGGAGCTGGGGCTCTACTATGGGCCCGCGTCCGGCGGGTTAATATCACCGTGGACGGCACTTTACCGATTGCAGAGCCGATTCTCACAAGCGCCCTGGGAATCGATAGGAACCACTTATTCCCATTTTACAGGCAGGAAACTGAGGACCCGGCAGTGGAAGCCAACCCCTGCCCTTCTCCCCAGCCAAGGCCCTCAGCCCACAAGGGACGCAGGCTGATCTCCTGGACTCAAAAAGTGGTGCTTGGCACGCTGCAGAGAGGGCCTAGCTTGAAGAAGGGACGGTAAGGAGGGCGCAGCGCTGCGTTTCAGTATCGCCCTCATTAGACGATGTAGAGGAGGAAGGGCTGGCACAGCCGGGGCACTTGCTCAGGTTCAGGCAGGCAGTGAGTGGCAGAGCTGGGACCGCAAACCAGGCTCCGAAGGGATGGGCGGGACCCCTCTTTCTCAGTGGGGGCTCTGGGTCCTGCGGCCCTGTCCAGAGCTGGCAGGCGTCGCTGCCCTTGGCCTTCCTGACCCCCATTATTGAAGATTCTCTCTCTTTTATCCGCTGCCCTGTGGCACGAAGGGTCGGAGAGCCGGACTCCGGATGCGAGCTGCGCCTTGCGCGCTTCTCCTCCCACTGGCCGGGCCCGCGCTGCCTCCGTGCCCCTGGTGTGGTGTCCATTTGGGCTCCGGCTTGGGCTGGGGCTGCGCGGACGCGCCTCCTCCTCAAGCACATATCTTTTACTAGTTGAATTAACGGCAGTTTTCGTCAGTTAATTAGGTTTAATTTACATAATTAGTACAGTATAAAGAGGATTGGGGATAATCACGGGGTACGTAGCGCTTACTGTGTAAACACGTATTCTGAATTAAAAATCAGATGTAATTAAGGCGCGCAGGCCCTGTTTAGGCAGGGTTTTAATTGTAATGAATTTCTAATTAACACTCAATGATTGCCAAATGCAAAGGGCTGTAAAATTTTCTTGTAGTTTTGCTAATTTATTGTTTACTTAATATCTGGATATTAATCCGACGGCCACATAGGGCAGAGCCCGGCGCGGCGGCGGCCCTGGCCCAAGCAAGTGAAGGAGGCTGGGCGGGGCCTGCCGGGCCCCAACCCGAGACCAAAAGTGAGGAGAAGGGGCCTCGGAGCCGGTGAGAAGGTGCTCAGAGCTCCGGGCCCACCTCATTCCTGTTGAGGACCAGAGACTGAGGCTGGAGAGGGCCCGGACTTGGCGGGAGGCCGCACCCTCTGGGTTACCGCTGCCTGGACCAGGCTTTTTGGGATCATAGGTGAGACCAGCACTCCTCACGGCAGGGGACTCCCTGTTCTCGGGAACATCAAACGGAGGGAGAACAATTGCGGTCCTGGTGGGTCCAGACCCGGTTCCGCTGCTGACTCCAGGTAGGGCCGTGGACTTTGCCTGGGCCTGCATATCTGCATCTGTAGGATGGGCACATGGACCCCCACTTTGCAGGAGTGAAGGCGAGTGAAGGATTGATCCAGAGTCCAGGGGCTCATGAACACCTCTCTTCTAGAGCCCTGAAGATGGGTAGAGCTTGCTGGCCCTACTTAGGTGTAAGACGCTTAAGCTTCTGGGGAGAGGGAGAGCCGGGAGGCCTTGGGAATGGTTTGAAGGTCTTGGGGCTGGGCTCTGCCCTCCTGAGGCTCTCTCGCACCTAGGGCTGCAAGTTAGGCTGGCAGACACTAAGCAGGGAACCCTGGACCAGCCTTCTTTGCTCCAAACAGACAGAGAAGCCTCCCAGGCCTGAGCAGAGGTATTAGGAAAAGAAGAGCTGGGGCAACATAGATCCCATCTCTACAAAAAAAAAAATTATATATATATATATATAGAGAGAGAGAGAGAGAGAGAGAGAGCGAGCTGGGGCATGATGGTGCTCAGCTGTGGCCCCAGATACTTGGGAGCCTGAGGCAGGAGGATCACTTGAGCCCCAGGAGAGGGAGGCTGCAATGAGCTATGATTGCACCACTGCACTCCAGCCTGGGCAAGAGAAGGAGACCCTGCCTGACTGTAGAAAAAAATATATATCTTAAAGGAAAAGAGGGTGGCTGAGCATCTCCAGCTGGCCCCAGGTTTTCCCATGAGTATCCCTCTCTCCCGAATCTTGAGCTTGGGTCCCTGCCTGCATCCTGGCTGGTCCCGGGGTGAGGGGCTCCCCTTCTATCAGCTCCAGCTTAGCCACAGCCTCTTTCCAAGGTCCTCTCAGCATGGGGGAGACTGTGTGGACACTTAGAAGTTTCCAGTGAACCCATGGAAACACATTGAGAAAACTCAGTGTCACCGGAGGCTTCCACCCCACAGAGCGGGCTGCCTTACCTTCTCCCTCCCTGCACACACCCCTCCTGAGCCTCCTCTAAGCTTGCCTTCGTGCCAGCCCTCATCCCCCTCTGTCCATGGCTGTTTTATCTTCATCACTGGATTGTTCATTGGTTAATATTTCCTGGTCAGTTTTTGGGTTTCTGTCTCTCCCACTGGAATGTTGTGTCTGCAGTTGCATACCCAGGGCCTGGCACTTAGTAGGTACTCGGCATGTTTGGCAAATGAAATGAGCATTTGAGAATGAGGGTTGTGAGCCCCAGCCCAGGTCCCACTTGACTTGCTGGCCACAGTTATTGGTCCTGTTGGGGTCTAGTGGCCTATGTGGTTCTTCAAGAGAAGGTTCTCTGCTCCCCAGTGATGTTTAGGTCTTGGGATTCCCACCCTCCACACAGACTCAAAGCCATCCAGGCAGAGACCTCCAAAGCACTTGTTCTCGGGAGGTGGGGGGAGCTGCTGGTGGGCTTGCCAAGCTTTCCCTGGTTGCAAGGGGCTTCCCCAGGGGTTCCTCCATCAGCATCATGGAGAAAGGGCTGGAAAGAAAACAGGCTCTGGAGCCAGCAAGACTTGCTCTGTTTGAGTCTCCAAACCCACAACTGTAACGTACTCATATGGGCTTCACAGGGACACAGGGTGTCATAATTTTTTTTTTGAAATGGAATCTCTCTCACTCTGTCACCCAGGCTGGAGTGCAGTGGTATGATCCTCGCTCACTGCAACCTCTGTCTCCTGTGTTCAAGCAATTTTCCTGTCTCAGCCTTCCAAGTAGCTGGGATTACAGGCGCCCTCCATCACACTCAGCCGATTTTTGTATTTTTAGTAGAGATGGAGTTTCACTATGTTGGCCAGGCTGGTCTCGAACTCCTGGCCTCAAGCAATCCGCCCAACTTGGCCTCTCAAAGTGCTGGGATTACAGGCATGAGCCATGGTGCCTGGCCTGATGTCACAGTGATGAACTAAGGTTCTGGGAATACGGAACACAGCCAGGGCTGGGACTAGAGTAAGGTACCAGAAGTCACTCAGTCTCGGGGGTCCTGTAAGTTCTCCCTCTAGTCCTAGCCCTGCACAAATCACATGGCAGAGTAGGCACTCAGCAACATGTGAGCTGCTCCTTCCCTGACAGCCTCCAATCACTTCAAGATGGCTGCCTAAACATTGGTGTAGTCCGATCTGCTTGCTGGGACAGTTTGAGGCATTTCTGAGCCCAGGTTCTGGGGTGTGGGAAAACCACAGGATGCCACATCAGTCAGAGGAAGGACTTGAATTCCAGGCATGTCACAGAGTTCCCCACGGTCTCCCTGACTCCACCAACCCCAAGGGAACCTGAGTTGAGATATCATGCACATACCATATATTCCATCCACTTAAGGTCTACAACTCAATGATTTTCTTTTGTAATTCAGAGTTGTGCAACCATCACCCCATCAATGCTCGAATATTTCCAGCACTCCAAAGAGAAACTCTGTACTTCTTAGTTATCATCCCTCATTTCCCTACTTCCCTCCAGCCCTAGGCAGCTACCAATCTACTTTCTGTTCTACAGATTTGCTTCCTCTGGACATTTCCTATAAATGGAATAATATAATATTGGTCTTTTGTGACTGGCTTCTTTCACTTGGTGTAATGTTTTCAAGGTTCACCCATGTTGTAGCATGTATTGGTACTTCATTCCTTTTTATTGCCAAATACTATTCCATCGTATGGATATACCACGTTGTTTATCCATTCATCCATCAATAGATATTTGGGTTCTTCTATCTTTTTGGTGATTATGAATGATGCTGCTATAAGCATTCATGCACAAATTTTTGTGTGGTCGCATATTTTAATTTCTCTTGGGCATATACCGAAGTGTGGAATTGCTGGGTGATACCATAACTCTATAGTTAACCTTGTAAAGAAATGCCAGATTACTTTTCTAAAGAATGGCACCATTTTACATTCACATCAGCAATGGATGAGGGTTCTGATCTTTCCACATCCTCAAAAACACTTGTTATTATTTGTCTTTTTTATTATAGCCATCCTGGTGGGTATGAAATAGTACTTTATTGTGGTTTTGATTTGCATTTCCCTGATAAAATGATGTTAAACATCTTTTATGTGCTTATTAGTCATTCGCTGACAAATGTCTATTTATATCATTTCCCTATTTTTTCAACTGCGTTATTTGTAATTTTATTATTGAGTTGTTAAGAGTTCTTTATATATTCTAGATATAAGTCCCTTATCAGATGCATGATTTGAAAGTAACTTCTCCCATTCTATGAGTTGTCTCTTTACTCATAGTATTTTCTTAGTGATGTCCTTTGAAGCAAACACATTTTTAATTTTCATGGCATCCAATTTATTGTTTTTTTTTTTTTTTTTTTTTTTTTTTTTGGCTGCTTGTGCTTTGGTTTCATATCTAAGAAGGCTGTGCTGTGAGACTTACTTCTATAGTTTCCTCTAAGAATTTTTATAGTTTTAGCGCTTTACTTTTAGTCTATGATTAACCCATCTATTTGGAGCTAACATTTGTGTATGATGTGAGGTAGGGATCCAAATTCATTCTTTTGCATGTGGATATCCAGTTGCCTTAGCACTATTTGCTGAAAGATTATTCTCTCTCCTTTAAATTGTCTTGACCCCTTGCTGGCTTTTCTGGTCTGGAGAAATGAGTATCCTCCCTCCCCCCAGGAGAGATGGTACCAGCTTTGCTGGGATTTTTAGTGAACAAGCAGGCGGCCCCCACTGGGGCAGGGAGACTCCCCAGGACTTCTCTGAAACCTCAGCAAGGCCCAGCATATGTGCTAGAGACACCATGAATTCATCAAATACTTACTCAGTACCTCTTGTGTGTCAGGAGCTGAGGACACAGTGGGGGATTAAGGCAAGCTAGTTCCTGCTCTCTAGAGTTTACACTCCAGCAGGGAGATGGAAAAGAAAGATTACTATAATTCCAAGTGGTGACAATTGCTGTGAAAAAGAAATAAAGCAGGGTATGGGGTTGGAGAGGGGTAGGATTAGGGCTGGGGGTGGCAGTGGTGTAGGAGGAGGTCACTTTTCTATTTCTATTGACACCAGCTAAGGAACTTGGGTCCCCACTGTGCACCAGACACTGTGCTGCACTCTTGGCATCTCTCATCTCATTTTGTTTTCCTAAGACTCTTATGATGCCAGCATACCCATTTCACAGCTGAGGAAGCTGAGGTTCAGAGAGGTGAAGTGATTTGCCCAAAGCCACACAGCCAGGAAGTAGTAGCCCTAAGACTCAAACCCAGACCTGTCTGAAGTGAAAGTTGTTTCTTCAGCAACAGCTGCCTCCCTGTAAGATGCAGGCTGTGTTCTCCTAGGACTCTCCCTCCAGTAAGGGGGACAGAACACCTCCTCACAGTCACTCCACCCAGGCTGGTGTGCAGCAGTGGCAAATGCCCCATGCATCTCATGCATCAAAATGCAGAGGGCGAAGTGAATCACCACTGGGTGGGGGAGGAGGAAGGGGAGAAGCCTCAACAATATTTGCTGGAGAATGTTGGTCCCTGAGCATCACCGTGAGCTGCCACTGCATCGCAGAGGAAGGAGGCCCCATTTCTCCTGAGGAAGGAATATTTAAGAAGTGGGGAGTCACCAGGACTTCAGTGGTTGTATGCGGGTCTGTGTGTACGTGGGGCAGCAGTGCCTGGTGGGAGGAAGGGGCCAGAAACCAGCCCTTTAGAAGTGTTTTGTGCTTATCACGGTCAGTAGCAGGGATGATTTAATAATGACATCAACAACATCCACTGCTATAATTACCCCACTCTGCCACTGAAGAAACTGAGGCTCAGAGAGGTTAGGCATCTTGCCTACGGTCACACAGTGAGTCAATGGAGGACCCAAGACTTGAACCCAGGTCCGTGTAACTCCAAGCCCATGCCCTTCATAGCTACATTCTTTTTTTTTTTTTTCCCTCTTTTTTTTTTTTTTGAGACAGAGTTTCACTCGTTACCCAGGCTGGAATGCAATGGCATGATCTTGGCTCACCGCAACCTCTGCCTCCCAGGTTTGAGTGATTCTCCTGCCTCAGCCTCCCGAGCAGATGGGATTACAGGCATAAGCCACCACGCCTGGCTAATTTTGTATTTTTAGTAGAGACGGGGGTTTCTTCATGTTGGTCAGGCTGGTCTCGAACTCCCGACCTCAGGTGATCCGCCTGCCTCGGCCTCCCAAAGTGCTGGGATTACAAGCGTGAGCCACTGCACCTGGCCTTCATAGCTACACTCTTCTGCCTCCCCCACAGGATTGCCAAAAAAGACCCAGGAGGCCGTGGGGTAGAAAAGAGGGGTTCCATTTGGGTATTAGGAGACTTGCATTGAATCCCACCTCTCCCACTGCCTTGCTGGGGCTCTGACCAAGAGATTTAACATTTTCTAAAACAAATTATTATTATTACAAAATAATATATGTTTACTGGGTTACATGTGAAAAATACAGAGTAATAGAGAGAAAATGAAAGAGCAGCCACAGTCTCACCAGATGTTTTTATAAACATCTTCCCAGCTGGGTGCAATGGCTCACGCCTGTAATTCCAGCACTTTGAGAGGCTGAAGTGAGAGGATTGCTTGAGGCCAGGGGTTTGAGACCAACCTGGACAACACAGTGAGCCCTCATCTCTACAAAAACTTTAAAAATAAGCCGTGCATGCCTGTAGTCCCAGCTACTTGGGAGGCTGAAGGGGGAGGATCACTGGAGCTCAGGAGGCTGAGGCTGCAGTGAGCCGAGATCGCACCACTGCACTCAGCATGCGTGACAGAGCGAGGCCCCATCTCAAATAAATAAGTAAGTAAATAACTTGTACCTAGATGGCTGGAGGCAGGGAGAGGCAGGTCCCTGAAGTTTCCTGAAGCCCCTCCCACCCTGCCTTCCCCTTCATTTATTTAACCACTGTTTCTTGAGCGTCTCCTGAATGCCAGGCCCTGAGCTAGCTCCTGCCTTCCTGGGGCTCTCACTGAGGTGAGGCAGATAGATGATGTAAGAAAACACAGAAGGACAATATAGAGAAGTCAGGCAGTGACAGAGGAGCTCCAGGGAGATGGCAGCCTGTGGGCTGGGCTCCTGTGGGTGGGCCAGATCAGGTTGGGTATTGGAAAAGGCCTCCCCATAGGAACTGCATTTCAGCTGAATCTTGGAGGATGAACAGAAATTAGGCAGGAGGCAGAGGATGGCAGGAAGGTGTCCCAGCCTGAGGGAACAGCCTATGCTATGGCTCAGAGGCAGAGAGGGCTCTGGACATTCAGGGAGCAGAGCGTCGCCCCCTGTGATGGGAACATGGAGTGGAAGACAGAGAGGTGGGGATGACCCTGCTGCCTGCTGCCCTTGCAGGGGAGCTGGGAGACCAATGAGACCAGTGTGAAGGCAGTTTGCCATGTGCAACTCATATTACAAGACAAATAGGATTTCTTTTCTAATCAAAACTGTATTCCCATACTTCTGCCCTCATTATTGTTCCCAGTGTTTTCCCTGTTGCTCTCCCTACAACCCCTCTTCCCCAAAGCGGGAAGAAAAGATAAAAAGAGCAAATTCCTGGGAAGGAGCAGCAGCACAGTTTGACTGGATGCTTTTAACTAAGTCTGTAGGCAGGAGAGACTTTTTATCCCTTGCAAGTTAATGCAAACTGTTAGGGAGATAAATAAATGACAGAGCTGCTGATGGACTGTTGGGCTCAAAGGAGAGACATTTGTCTCACTTTAGAAGAAGGACCTGGAGGGCTCAGCCCCATCGACTCGTTCATTGTGCTGTTATCTGCCAGAGAGGTGGTGACACCACAGCAATTAAGACAAACTTGAGTCTATAAGTTCGCGCCTGCAATCTCGTGGCTTCAAAACAAGACAAATGATACCGCCAAGGGAGGAAACAAAGTCTTTTTCAGACTCTGTCCAAAGTCACAGCGAATATTTGTGGTCGTTCAGCAGAAAATTCGTCATTATGAGGTCTGGGCTCTGCTGCCTCCCCTGCCCCACATAATAATCCACTCCTGTGGCTCGTGCTAGCCCAGGCTGTCTCAGGGGCTCCACCCACTGCCAGCCACAGCCTGCCCTACCTGCCCACTAGTTGAAGAGCATCTCTGGTGGGTCGGGGATGTTATTTCTGCCAAGGCGGAAAGGAGTCATGACAAAGCCAGCAAGTGCCACAGCAGCCTTGCTCTGCCATGGAGGCCGCTGACCTCATCCCACTTCCTATATGAGCAGCCAGCACCCACCAAGGACCAGGCTCAGGGCAGACATCCTGAGCTGTTTACTGCTTCCCCTGGCCTGGTTCCTCCCGCAGACCTCTTTGCTCCTCCTCCCTATTCCTGATCCCACATCGCCACTCCTATTGCCTTTGCCACAGCACCTTGGAGCTGATGCCAGCCTCAGCCTCCTCCTTTGGCCTCTCACCTGCGCTTGGATTGAACTGCTTCCTCCGGCCTCATAAAGTGAAAACACCCGATTGCCCAAAGTAGAAGCTGGGACCCGGTCCAGGTGCAGTCCTGGGGGTCCACCTGACCCCAGGAATGGAGTTAGGCTGCGTGAGCCATCGGTGCAGCTCCCCATTCCACGCCCTTCTGCCCACCTGCTGGGCACTACCTCCCTCCCTCACTCTGGGACTCGGGGCCATCTTTCCCTCTCTCCAGCCTCCCTCTATGCCCCCCTTTCTCATGGACATTGCTGTGACTGAGAACACAGGCTCCCATTCTGGTTTTCCTTTTTTTTTTTTTTTTGAGACAGGGTCTCACTCTGTTGCCCATGCTGCATTGCAGTGGCGCGATCACAGCTCACTGCACCCTCCCCATCCCAGGCTCAGGTGATCCTCCCACCCCAGCCTCCTGAGTAGCTGGGACTACAGGCATGTGCCACCACACCTGGCTAATTTTTGTAGAGACAGGGTTTCGCCATGTTGCCCAGGCTGGCCTCAAACTCCTGAGCTCAAGTGATCTGCCTGCCCCAGCCTCCCAAAGTGCTGGGATTACAGGCGAGAGCCACCCTGCCCGGCCAGGCTCCAATTATAATAGGGGCCAGACTTAGCTGAAGGTTGAAGCTCCAAGGGGGAGTTTGGGCAACAGTTAGGGGGATGGAAGGCATCTTTGAGGTGGCATCATGGCCCTCTCTGGGCTCCATCCCATGTGGAAGCAGCTGTCCAGTCCCTTCTGAACCACCCTGTGGGGTCCTGGGGGCTGCCGGCCTGCAGGCCCAGCATCATCCCGAGGCTTCACCTGGAGGTTCCACTGGCCTGAGTGTGCAGACACCTGGAAGCACATGCCTCCCCAAAGATGTGGGTCTGTTCAGGCAGGGCACCCGCAGCTTCCCTCAGTGAGGCTGTACCATCCAGTTCACCTCACACTGGCCTGACCACCCCCCTAACTGGGCTGGGCCTTGGGTAGGGGCTCTGGGTCACACTGCTTTGGACCACAAGGCCCCCGCCACATCCAGAGAAGAGGGTTCCACCTCTCCTCCCTCTGCCCCCATGGATCTCTTGGAACATCTCCAAAGCCCTGGGATTCTGTATCCTGCATTCCCCACATGGGAAAACCAAAGACAGAAGCAGGGACGAGGGGCTGAGTGTGAGGGGGCCTCCTGGCCTTCAAGCCAGAGCCCTAGAGGCAGAGGAAGCACCTGCCTGTCATTGTGAACTGGGGCCCCGTGAGGATCCTCCTGTCCCGGAAACACTTGCTTCTAGGCTCCCCTGAAGGTCTGAGAGGCCTGAGGCTGCCTCCAGTGAGGGTTTGGTCTCTCAGAGGCTCCAGTTAGAAAGTGAGTGGGTGATATTGAGGATTGGAGCAAGAGATTCAAGGAGGACAGTGACAGGCCCCAAGGGCCTCAGGTCTGAGGGCCCCATCTCTGCACCCTACCTTCCCTCCCTCCTACCATCCCACACCACAGGCACCCTCCCTGTGCAGGCCCTGGGCCAGGTCCTGGGATAGAGGTGAGTCAGCCTCATCCCTGCCCTCAAGGGGCTCACAGTCTATATCCAGAGAAGGAAATAAAGAAGTTGTCAGCTGGGCATGGTGGCTCATGACTGTAATCCTAGCACTTTGGGAGGCTGAGGTGGGCAGATCACTTGAGGTCAAGTGTTCGAGACTAGCCTGAACAACATGGTGAAACCCCGTCTCTACTAAAAATACACAAATTAGCCAGGCATGGTGGTGCATGCCTGTAATCCCAGCTACTCGGGAGGCTGAGGGAGGAGAATCGCTTGAACCTGGGAGGCAGAGGTTGTGGTGAGACGAGAGTGCACCATTGCACTCCAGCCTGGAAAACAAGAGCGAAACTCTGTCTCGAAAAAAAAAAAAGGCAGCAAAGAGTAGGTACCATTTGAGAGGGGCCTGAAAGGAAGAATAGGAATTAGCCACATGGATGGGGTGAGGGTAGGCGGGGGTGGCTTTCCAGCAGGGAGAGAGCTCATGCTGCCTAGGCCAGTCTCAGGCACCGCAGTGTTCTAGGTCTTAGCCTTCCCATGACCTCTGAGGGCAGGGGCAGCTTGGCCTCTGGCCCCCAAGGGTGACTGGAGGAATCACTTCAACAGGCCAAAGAGGGATCTGCCTCCAGCCAGAGGGGTCTTAGCAGGAGAACCCCTAAGGGTCACTCAGCTCTCCATCTTCTTGACTTCAAGGCAGAGGAGAATTTATAGTTGGGGGCTGCCCCAAAGTAGGGGCCCTTGACAGGGGGTCATGAGTGAGTGGGCTCCAGGGTCTCCACAAACCCTAAAGTTGTGAACAAAATTCTGTGCGTGCATGCATGTGGGTGATGTAATTTGGGGGCAAGGATGCTCACAGCATGAACCCAAATGGTGAGAACTCTGCTCTGGGACATCAGGACTGGGAGAAGCTCCAGGACACCATGAGATCAACCCCCACACTGACAGATGAGGAAACAGACTCAGACAGGAGACGTACTTTGTTCAACGTCACCCTGAAAGTTGGTCTCCAGGCCAAAGCATGCGTCTGGAGCAGTGTTTCTCAGTGCTGTTGCGGGGCGCTCTGCACCTGTATCCCTGGGGAGCTGGTCAAAGAGATCCTTGGCCCCTTCCCAAAGGTACTAACATTGTCTTGGCAAACCAGAGTTTGGAAGCCTCTGTGCTAGAGGACAGGGCATGTGTGTGTGTATACATGTGTGCACATGTGTGTGCTGTGTGTGTGGAGTTGACTATCAGAGCCGTGGCTAAGAGCGGGGCTCTGGGTCCCAAACGGTGCTTTGCTACTTGTTGGGTGACCTTGGGTAAGTCACCTGGCCTCTCTGTGTTTCAGTTTCTTCATCTGTAAAATGGGCAGAATAATCGTATCACCATCTACCTCCTGGGATCATGGTGGGGATTAAACGAATTGATACAGTAAGCCCTAAGCACACTGCCCAGCAAGGTACCTGCTCACTTTTCCTACCGCCCTTGACTTGGGATTTGGGGCTGACAGGTTTGCTGGATGAATCTTCTCAAAATAAGGATACGCTTTAGTCTGAGTGGTGGCTGATTCACATTCCAAGGTAGCCCCTTGTGGGAGCCCCTGAGCTTTCCCCACTCTCTGAGCGCCTCTTCCTGAGAAAGTCTATCATGTGCAGTGCCCACAGTTCTCCCTGCCCTGAGCACTGGGCCAGGGTCTTCCTGGCCGAGGTCCCATCCAATTCTGTGACCTTCCTAACCCCACAGAAATGGCAGGTGCTCAGAGAAAGCTGGGAGCCTGTGCCTTGAAAAGCATTACTAAAAATATGATGAGCTGACTCTGCCCTGGGAAGCACATGATGCCTCACATAGGGTGCCCTTCCATGGGGCACTGGACTGCACATGGGCTGGGAGTCACAGCTCCACCATTTTGGCCATTTGATCCACACACATTTATTGTGCAGAGCCAAGGCCCTGTTCTTTGTACTGGGGATACAGTGTGAAAAAGACCAGAATCTCTGCCCTTGTGGAGACCCCATTCTAATGGAGGGCAGAGGAGGAAGGAGACGGAAGAGAAAATAAGTAAAATTAGTGATGTGTCACACAGTTCTGGATGCAGTAGACGAAAATGGTGCATGCGATGGGCACATGCGGCCCTAGGGCAGGTGCGGGAGGGGTGCGATTTTAGAGTGGTTAAGTAGGTTTCACTGAGATGCCATTTGAGCTGAGACCTGAAGGGTGTAGAAGTGAGCCATGTGGATGCATGGGGGAAGCGTGCTCCAGGCACCAAATGCAAAGGCCTACATTAGCTGGCATAATACTAGCTGCTAGTAACATATAAAACCCCAATCAAAATAATTGATCCCTAGCTTGCTATTTTTATTTATTTTTGAGAGAGGGTCTCACTGTCATTCAGGCTGCAGTGCGGTGGTGCCATCACGGCTCATTTAGCCTCAACCTCCTGAGCTCAAGAGATCCTCCCACCTCAGCCTCTCAAGTAGCTGGGACCACAGGCATGCACCACCACACCCTGCTAATTTTTTAAGTTTTGGTAGAGACAGGGTCTCAATATGTTGGCTCAGGCTGGTCTTGAACTCTTGGGCTGAAGCAATCCTCTCCCCTCGACCTCCCAAAGTGTTGGGGTTACAGGCGAGAGCCATTGTGCCTGGCCTCAAACTCACCCTTTATAATAGCACCAATCCCACCCATGAGATGGAAGCCCAGCTGGGCAGTGGCTCCCTAGCAACGCGGTACCCTATGGAGGGAGTGTGAACCTTCCATGGCTAGACGTCTCTGCTGTGACCCCGGGTGGTTATGTGCCCGGATGTTCAAGGAGCAGCAAGAAGACCAACTGGCTGGAGTCAAGAGAGAATTTGGGGCGATGGAACCAATATTCTTTGAAGGCAAAGACAGCAGGACTTCCTGCCAGGCTGGATGTGGGTGTGAAAAGGGAGTCAAGGCCATGTCCTGGCATTTTTGGGAGTGCCAGTGGCTTGGGCACTGGGAGGACGGAGATGCCATTTACTGACACAGGAAAGCAGTAGGAGGTCTGGGTGGGGTGGGGGATTAGGAATTTGCTTCTGGACATGTTGAGATGCTGTTCAGACCTTCAAGTGGAATCCTGAGCCCCTTGGAGACTCAGCTCCTCACTTGTAAAATGGGGGTAGCCAGGCTTACCTGGCACGTGGCTGAGGGGATTTCCTGGGAGGTGAGAGGTGTGGCAGGTGTGGGGTCAAGGGCAGTGAGGGGCAGGGGTGGGGCTGGGGTGGAGAAGGGCCTCTCAGAACAGCCCACTCCCTCCTCAGCCATGCAGGTCAGGTGGATGTGTCTGGCAGTCCAGTAAGGAGCTCATGGCGGGGCCCTGAGATCCGGCCTACTCCTTGCCATGGGACCCATCCGAGTGCCTCCGTGCTTCTGTTTCTCATCTGACAGTGGAGCTGGGCTGTGGGCCTCAGCACAACTGTGAGGAGCTAGAGGGAGGCTTGCACGTCCCTAGGCAGGCCACAGGCACTGTCACACACATCCCTGCTGAAGTGGAGATCCCACCTGTCCCCAGCCCTGGGGGGTGACAGACCTCCTGGACAACACAACTCTTATGGCAGAGGCTGTCACAAAGCAGTAATACTTTTATTCCCATCAGTGATGCTGACGGGACTGACCCTTTATAGAGAAAAACATTAGGAAAACAGAAGTGGGCAGGGGCCCTGGGAGCCTCCATTCTCAATGCCCCACCCTTTGCCTCCCTGCCAGCGTCAGCGCCTTCAAACCAGAAGGTATGGGGATGGCCTGGTGGGGCAGGCCACACATGGGGCTCCCCGGGCAAGGCCACCTGCTGGCAGAGGTGAAGGCGAAGGCAGGGAAGCCAGGGCCCAGCAAAGCTCTTCTGGCGCAGGCAACGTACGGAGAGGGGCGACAGGTGGGTTGTTCTCCTTGGTGACTGGTCCTGGGCTTTCAGTGCCCTGCGGCAGTCTCACGGGGGCCCCTGCTGGCTCCGCCTCTCCTCCAGCGCCCGGCACACCCACATGGACACCACGGCAGCGTTTCCGTCATTGAACTGCATGATGAACGGGTGGCCCTGTGGGGAAGAGGAGGAGGCTGTGACAGGCAGTCCTGGGACTCCCGCGCTCATTGTACTTTCCAGGGCCTGCCCTCAGCCTGGATCTGATCTCTTTCCCCAGTAACCCTGTGAGGTAACGAGGGAGGCTATCAGCTCCATTTCACGGCCTAGATAATTGAGGCCCAGGGACGGGCAGTGACATACTGGTAGTCAGCACCAAGCGTCTGGAGTGCTGGCTGGCATGTCTCAGACTCTGCCACCTCTTCCTGAGGCTCGCACTAGCCTGGAAGGTGCTTAAGGGTGAGGGCCTGTCTTTGCTGCACACTGCCTGGCCCTTCCTCTGCCTGGCATCACTCGCACGGCCAGTCAGCCAAGGCCTGGCACTGTGTTGCCAGCTTTCTGGTTCAGTTGCTGCCCAGAGACCAAAGAATCATCTCGTCAGAGGCTATGTCAATCCCTTTTAGCTTTCTCCTTTGTCTACAGCTCTCCTATAAAAAGAAGTCACCACCTACAACTGGAGGGAAGGCAAACATGTCAGGGGAAGCGGGGAGGGGGAGGAATGTGCTGGGCTGTGCACAGGATCTCTGGGTTCCTGGTGAGAAGTTCCACTGGGGGCTGGACTCTGGAGGGGCCGGCCCTGTTGCCCTGTGGCCTGCCTCTGGTTCTAACCCACTTACCACACAGGCAGGCCAGGTTCTATTTAGCCAGTTCTCTTCTCTGCTGTCTTGAAGCACCAAGATTTATATCCACAATCTCAGGGCCTCCTGAGAATTCCCAGGGAAGGTCAGAAAAAAGCAAGGACAACCCCAGGGTTACCAGGTCACAAGTCAGAGGTGAAAGGAAAAGTGAAAAGCTTTCTCTCTTCCTCTTCACCAAGCGGCTTCTTGCCTAGGAACTCACACCAGGTGGCTTCCTCTCCTACCCAAAACTGTGCAGCTTGCATGGTGAGACTCGGGGAGCCATAGCGAGGAGAGAGAATGGCGGAGATGAGGGTGCCCTGTGCCTGCCCCCAGCTCTTCTCCCTCCTCGTCCAGCAGCCGCTTCCTAGCTCCCCGCAGCTCTCCTCCCTCCAGCTTCCTCAGCCCCTCTTGGGCCTGTCCTCCGCCTGCACAGGCTGGGCTTTCAGGGTTGCTTTCCCAGCACACCCCAGCCTTGACTGCAGCCCTAGAGAGGCTGCTTAAAGAGCCACACGGCCTCGCCATGAGCTCATCACAAAGCCAGGAGGGATGTGGACCCTGGATGTCCCAACCTCAGCATCTGCAGGGGCTGTCAAGGACCAGGCCTGGGTAGAGCAGGGCACGGCATGGCCCCTCTGGACCACAGGTCAGACCTGTGGGGGATAGAATGCTCAGGCCGCCTCATCCTAGGCTGATGCAGTGCCCGCCCCCAACCTTCTCAGTCGAGGTTGGGAAACCTGCCCTGGGGACACCCAGCGTGGGTCTATCTCAGAGGCACACAGAACACTGTCAGAGCTGCGAGGAAGAGGAGGAAACTCGGCTTCGAAGATGCCAAGTCACCCAACCCCGGGCAGGGACCCGCTGAGGCTGGGGTGGAGCTAGGCCTGGAGCCCAGCTGGGCACTTCCCATAATCTGCTCATAGCACTCTGGGAGGCTCCTGACACACCTGCGGGCCCCCTAAGGGCGCAGGGGCCATGGAGGCCAGGCTGGGTGTGGCCCTGTGGGTGGCAGAGGTTTGGTCTGGGGCCTGAGGCAGGAGAGGCCCAGGAAGGACTGGATTTTGGCTTCCACATGTTCTCCTCCCCATATATATGCCCACCCCATGGCTGCTTTCCCAAATCGCTGCCTAGACAGAGGGAAATCCTTCCCAAAGTCCAAGCGTGCACACTTTCTCTCAGGAGGGGCGACCTCGTGCCCTTCTAAAGAACAAAGGGAGAAGCTGTGCTCGCGAGTGACTGGCCCCTCCCCCCACGCCCGGGGTAACACAGTGTCACTTTTCCAGAATGCCGGGTGACTTTGGGGCCCATATGCTCCATCTCTGTTATCATCTGTTCTGGAACAAGCAGAGCGGAACTGCAGGAGGGAGCATAGAGGCATTCCTCCACATTCCAGAAGGGCGGATGGCCACACTGCAGGGAGGCAGTTTGCCCAAGTGTCCCGGTAGGCGAGGGGAGAGGGCTGCTCGGCTGCCGCCATCCTCGGCTGCAGTGGAGACGCCGGCCTCTCCTGCCCTCCTTGGCTGGGAGGTGACCTCGTCTCCTGCTGCTGATGAGGCACGTTGTATCCCTGATACTTTACCCCACCTGCAAGGGAAGTGACCTGGACCCACTGGCTTTGTCCTCAGTCACTGTTGATTGGTTTAGGGTGGTTGCCTGAGAGGGAGAATCACAGGGGACAGACATGGAGGGGACCCAGCGTCCTAGGCTGTGGCCTGTGGACTTGGTAGCTGCTGGCAGCTGTTCACCACTATTTGACTGGACACAGAAAAAGCCACTGTGCAGTGCCCGAGAGCAGGAGGTGCTGTCCAGAGGCAGGCAGAAGGGGGGTCCTGACGGCACTGGAGACCCTGGGGCCATTATACCCAGAGCCTGGCAGCGTCTCTGCCTGCAGGGTCCACACGGTCACAGGATCCTGTGAGGCACCTCACAGGCCGGGACTGGTTTGTTATTTGCAGCCAAAGAAGTGTTAACTCACACAGGTGGGCACAATCGCCTCCACTTTACTGATGGAGGCTGCAGGGTCACAGCTGACCTGGCTGAGCTCCCAGACATGGGACTGCACCACAAGTCTGTAACTCAAACCCATTGCCCTGGGCTCTTCCTGAATAGAGGGAGAATCAATATTCAGATTGCAGTTCCCCCTCATCTTGTTTCTACCTTGGCGACTCAGGTCTGCCTAGCCAGAGGTGCGACCAGGGCTGCAGGCTGTAAGCCTAGACCATCCCAGGTCTTGACCTCTATCAGCACTGTCCCCTGGACACACTGGGAGAGTCACTGACTCCCCGTCCTCCCATCAGCCCTGCATGGGATTCAGGGAGAATACACCATGACCTCCATTTTAGAGGAGAGGACACTGAGGCCCAGGGAGGGAAGAGAGGGGTTAGGAGCTGGCATTGAGCTCATGTCTCCTGGTTTCTATTCTGGAGTATTCTCGGGGTTGGCCTGGCTCCCCTGGGACCCTGGCAGGTATGGCTCTCTCCTTCCTCCTAGACTGTAACTGACGCCCTTAACCCTGTGACATGCACAATGCAGGCATTCCTCACGAGTTTAGCAAGCAAACAAAATCTGATAGAGAATTTGGGGAGAAACACAAAACTCACTTGGCCAGAGGTGCCCAAGTTCCACACAGCCAGATGCTCTAGGCATCTTGGCAAGGCCAGACTCCTAGAGATGGACGGAGATAGCACACTAAATAATACCAAGTCCAGCCCGGAGGTGACCCCATCTCCTTTGTATTACTGATGATGCACATTGTATCCGTGATGCTTTACACCTCTCTGCAAGGGACTGACTTGGACAAGGAGTGCTGTGTGCTGGGCACTTGCCAAAGGTTTATCCTGATGTGCCCACTGGCTCCCATGCTCACTGTGGCCCACACACAGCTATGCATCTCCATTGTGCTGAAGAGGAAATCGACACTCAGTGTGCAGAACTTGCCCAAGGGCAACCAACAAAGCAGTTGGGCTAGAACCAGAACATAGGTCTCCTGACTCCAAATGCCTTGCTCTCCTGTGCTTGCAATCAGACAGCCAACCTCGAGGCTCCTTGCAGAGTCTCCAGCCCCTGCGGCTGGTCCCTCCTCTGGGCTTGGGGTGAAACGTACATCCCTCCCAGGCAGAGGAATCCAGGTGTGGGCAAGCTCTTGCAGCCCCATCAGGCTACAAGGAACAATGGAAGCACGGCATGGTGCAGCTCCCTGGAACCCAGGCACCAATATAGATGCTTGTCAAGAGCATCTGCCACCCATGGTGACCGCCCCAGGCATCTAGGCCTCTGTCCTTCATGCAGAAAGCATGTTAGCACCATTTCCGCACAGCCATGTCTATGGAGCCTGGCAGTGCCAGGCTGGAGCTGCTGAAAGATCTTGCTGGCCTCATCACCAGGCAGTGAGAGCCATTCTCATTCCCTGGATTCTCTCAGGGCCAACTGCAACAATTAAACTGACGAGGGTTGAAGTTATTATAGTCCACAGACTTTGCCACCGAAGATGGAGACACAATGAAGGGAAAGGAACAGGGTTGCCAGAGGCAGGATGACTCCAAAAGTGGGACACAGGGGAGTCAGGGAGGTGCTGGCATCACCTGGGCAGACACCCTCACCAAAGGGGCTGAGAAGCACAATGAGGGACATTGGTGAAAACATCATAGTCATGAAGATGAACTGTGGTTGCTCACCACGCCCTCCTCCACCTGGGCATTAATCAGTGTGTCACTAGTTTGACTCTTCACCTCTGTACTAACGTCCCTAATTCCTGGCCACATGTTCCACTGTGGTGAGATGCCTTCCTGATGGACTGACAGCAGGACACTCCCGGGCCCCTCCCGCGTGGAGGCAGGGGGGCAGGGCTTGGTGTGCTCGTCGTGTGGGCAAGAATGGAGGCTCCGAGCCTGCCGCAGTGTGTGGGTGCTGCCTGAGGTTTGTGGGGCTGGACTTCCAGTCCAGTGCTCATTTAATGACACCTCGCTGTCTGCCCTTAGTTGGGCTTTGAGCTTCTTCTGAAATAAGAATGTACCTATTTGGGGTCCCCATACTTTCATCTCTTTCTATAACTTTCTAGAGAATATAATAAATTTGAATAATTTAATAACTTGCTGGTGTGGCTGCAGGGCCTGGTGCAATGCCTGCATGTGGTAGGCCCTCATGAAAAGGTGACTTGTATATTCTGTATGTATATATCTACTCACTGAGCACTTGCTGTGTACAGGCATTGGCTAAATGCCTTACATCTGACCACAGCTCTCCTGAACCCTCCCGTCACCCCCATTTTATAAAGGAAACTAAAGCTCTAGGAAGCTTGATGATATGGGGCAAGGTCATGGAGAAAGTGGCAGAATTAGAGTTTAAACCCAGGACACTCTTCTACCATGGAAGACACCACACTGCCTGCCTACTGGTGGTGTCTCTCTGGGGAGATGGCTCCATAAGCTGTGGCTGCTCTAGACATTTGGTGGCTCTCTGGACCACGGGACTGCTCTGCCTCAGGGTGAGCACCAAGCACATCCTCTCCCACCAAGGATGCTGCATGGGATAGGAGGCCAAGAACTCATGAACCTGTTGAAGCAGTAAGCCTGGCCTAGTAAAGAGTCCAACAAGCTGTTCTTGGGACAGGGCAGCCCTGTGATCAGGTGACTGCCCTGTAAATGGTGATTTGAGAGGCTGAAGGGACCTCCACATGCCAACCCACTGCCCATCCCTTTGCCTTTCGTTGCTGGACCTGTGAGCCTTGCCTGAAGGCTCTATGCATCTCCCTTTAGGATTCCAGCCCGCTTGGCTGTGATAACACTTCTGTCCCTTCTCACACTAATGGAGTGTTAGGACTAGATGGGATCTCACAGTCCAGCGGAGCCATAGGCGGTGAGGTGCTTTGGGGGCTCTGCAGCAGTTTCAAATTCTGTTAAGAAATTTTTTAGCTACAGTTTTAAAAACCAATTTAAAAAAATAACATACACTCAACCATGGTCAAAGGGTTACACTGAATACTGGTGATCTGTTACCTTGTGCTGTGGTGTTACTTTTTGCAGCTTTTAGAGTCCGCTTATTAGGTCTGTGCATATTATTCAACTTCTTACATGGCAAGCATGGGCTAGGAGGGCTGCTGTGGTGCACTGGTCATTTGAAAACAGACGTCCACTCAGGACGTACACATGCATGTGTAAAGCTGTGTTGAGTGCACCAGAGCCCAGGTACACTGAGCCCCATCACGTACATCGGGGTGGGGGATGCAGTGTGGTCCGTGGCTCTGAGTTTCTGATGGTGTCAGTTCCCATAAGGTTTGAGTACCATTTGTCTGACTAATATATTTACCATAAACGATTCATATGAACAATTGGTCATTGCTGTCAGTGGCTAACTGTAAAATAAAACGTTTCTGCTATTCCTTTGTTAAGCATCTACGTTGGTTTGATGGATGCCTAAGTTGGGAAGGCAACTGGGTGAGTGAGGATTTCCTTGACACTGTGCTACTGAGACAATATACAGAAATAAGCTGTGTGTAGCTATGAGATTGCCACTGGCCCCTGTGACCCTGGCCCTCCAAATTTTGTGTCCTTTAAGAGAAGTCTCATGGATGACTTTAAAAAGAAGTGTCTACAATGGATACTAATACATTCATGCTAAAAAAAAAAACCACTTCTACATTAATATTGAAGTCTTGCATTAATTTTACATAATAAAACATGTTCCACTGTTAAAGTTTTAAAGCTACCAATCTAATCCCTACTTACCCCGGAGAAAACTTCAGATTAGAGAAGTTAAATAATTTATGGGAGGATGCACAGATTTCCAGTGTCTGCTGAATTGCTGACAAGTGGCAGGATAGTGGGCAGCCTGATAATATTAATTACGTGAGATAATAAATCATTACTATCCCTGGGGCCAACTCTTCCTTCCAGGCTGGGCGTGGCCAGGCTAATCAACAGGAGTGGCCAGGGAAGGAGAGGACCTGATAAGTGACTCAGCAAGAGGAAGCCAAAGCATCATAATAACAATCCCCCCAACTGCCCCGCACCCTGCGTGGAGTGACTGCAAGGGCCCCTGGCTAAGAGTCGGTCAGCCCTCCCCTGGCCATCCCACTAGGGCCTCGCCTATAAAAGAGATAATACTAAAGAATGGAGGGGGCCTCCCTTCCCCTGGCTTCATTCTGTATAGAAGGACTGCTGCTGTTGTAACACTCCTGAGCCCTGTCCCCAGGGAGGGAGTGGCAACACTGGGTGGGTGGGCCCACTGGGCAGATTTGTCTTGCCTGCCATCTCATGCTGAGCCTCCATGCAGGCTCTAAGCCTGCGGGAGGCCTGCAGTTGTTCACCTCTGCGTAGCGAGGCCACTGGGGCCACATTTGTAAATACATCCTCCAATCCAGATTTGTATAGAAGTAAAGCTGATACTTTCTCTCCATCATTTCTGGGTCTCATCTGTCAGCTGGTATTGAACACAGGGCAGCTGTCTGCAGCTTCCTCACCCACACCAAATACCACCTGCTCTCTCTTCCTCCCGGAGTGGGTTGTAAGGACCAAATGAAGTCACCTGACCCTGGGGCGGTGCTTCACAGATATACTCTGGGCAGGTGAGAGTTATTCTTCCACACAGAGCACAGGTCCTGCACTTGAGGGCACAGTGGTGAGACTCCAAAGATGTGGAGTCTTCCTGTCCACCAGCGAGCATACCTGGGCAAATGCCACGAATGCAGAGCTTTCCACACAAGGCATTTGTTCTGAGAACATGCTTTCTTGGCCTCTGATTTATTATTTTTATTTTTTTTTATTTTGAGATGGAGTCTCACTCTGTCGCCCAGGCTGAAGGGCAGTGGCACGATCTCGGCTCACTGCAACCTCCACCTCTCAGGTTCAAGTAATTCTGCCTCAGCCTCCTAAGTAGCTGGGATTACAGGTGCCCGCCACCACGCCCAGCTAATTTTTGTATTTTTAGTAGAGACGGTGTTTTACCATGTTGGTCAGGCTGGTCTCCAACCCCTGACCTCGTGATCCACCTGCTTTGGCCTCCCAAAGTGCTGGGATTACAGGCGTGAGCCACCGTGCCCAGCCGTCTTGGCCTCTGATTTCTAAAGCTTTTCCATGGTTGGGGGTGGGGGTTCCTTGCCAGCCCTTCATTTCAAGACCTGGGAAGTGGTATGCAGCTGTGACCTGTCATTTCAATCAACCTTCCTGAGTTTATTCTTCATAATTGCTATAGAAATAGATTTTTTCCCCAAATACTCAATTATTAGCAGCAAATTGCTTACCTCTAGCCATCCTAGACAGTACACAGCCATCTAAGGGGGTCAAGGAGCTCTCCATTTTTCATCTGAGCAGATCTATGTGTTTCTACACAGAGTAATAGGCCAGAAATGGACCATTGGGAGAAAAAAAATGTTTCCAGAGGTGTCTGTGAGTCATTCTAGGGCTTGTACTTACAGAGCAGCCACAGGACCCGTGTTGCACGGTGTTGGATGGGGCACAGGACGACTCCAGTGGGCCATGGTGAGGTGGCTAGACACTTGGGGTGCTGACACTCATGAGTTTGTCGGAGGAAGCTGATCCTTGTGAATGGCAGAATTGTGCCACTGGCCTGTTTAAAGGGGGCTGTGGTGGCTGCTCTGGCAGGGGCCTTGGATAGGACTGGGCAGGCTGTACAGTGGGGGACATGCTGGCTGCCTCCGGCAGTTTTGGGCCATGCAGATGCCCAGAGGGATCAGGAGGGAGGACGCCAGAGGAGAATGGGCATCTGCTCCAGATAATACTGAGGACTCACCCCTGAAAGGTGGAGTCTGCAGCATGTCCACACCGTGAATATGGGGCCAGTGACAAGTGTCTAGATATTCAAGGTTTGTCTCTGGGGGTGACTGATGGCTTTGTGGTGATGGAGGTTTAAAGACGCAATGCTCAGAAGGATGGATTCTCCCTTGTCCTCTGCTTTCCTTACCTCCTAAGAAAACATTTTAGGCCGGGCATGGTGGCTCATGCCTGTAATCCCAGCACTTTTGGAGGCTGAAGTGGGTGGATCACCTGAGGTCAGGAGTTCGAGACCAGCCTGACCAATACGGTGAAACCCCGTCTCTACTAAAAATACAAAAATTATCCAGGTGTGGTGGCGCACGCCTGTAATCCTAGCTACTGCACAGGCTGAGGCTGGAGAACTGCTTGAACCCAGGAGGCAGAGGTTGCAGTGAGCCGAGATCACGCTACTGCACTCTAGCCTGGGCCACAGGGTGAGACTCTGTCTCAAAAAAAAAAGAAAAAAGAACCAATGAAAGATGTGAATTCTCAAATTAAAAAAAACAGTGATTTCCAAGTAAAATAAATATAAAATCTATACCTAGAAAAACTATAGTGAAAATGCAAGCACCAAAGAGAAACACATATTGCCTAGAAAGGGTAGCAATTTGGCAGTCAGCAGATTCTTACCACCAACGGTAGAAGTTAGAGGACAACAGAATATCTCCAAGGTACTCGGGAGAAATTATCCACCTAAGCTTCTAAACCCGATTAAACTAACAATCAAGAGTTAGGGCAAAGGGAAGCCAATCCTAGAACAAAAACTCAGACTGTTTTACCATTCACAGACCATGCTGACACAACGCTTGATGTACTTCAAAAAGGAAAAGAAACCTCTGAAGGAATGCAATCACAATGAGGAATAACTGGCAAGCATGTGGATAAATCTGAACAAGCAGTAACTATATAAAGCCACAACCGCAGTAATGATTTTGAAGATCTAAAAACAAGGGGACAATGAAATTCTGGACTGTGATAACATGTAAGAAGGGAGTGATCAGAAACTCTAAAACCCCGAAGTCTGGGGGAAAAGGGGCTGAGGTAAGGACTGCTGGTTGCCCCCTGGTATCCATTCTCCCTTTCTCCATTGTGGTAACAGTTCTGATTTTAGCAGGAAACACTGTCACCTAGCAGAGCAACAGCACTCCCAGCCTCTCTGGGGGTCAGTTTTGGCCAACGCCATGTGAGCAGATACACTGTGTGCCGGTTCCTAGTAATTCTGTCCTTAAAAGAAGAGGCAAGCATTTCCACACCCTTTCCTCCTTTCCTGCTAGCTGGAGCTTGAATGTCCCTTAAGGAGCTGCCAGATCAGTCTGGGCACCCTACTTCCTGTCTGCTTTAACATGAGTGAGAAACACCCTCCTGTCTTGTTTAAGCTGCTATTTGTTTTTTATTATATACAGTTGAGGCTAACTTAGGGATAAGCAATTAGAGGCCAGAAACAGAATATGATTTCCAAACCAATGTAAAACTAAATGTAAAGGAAAAAAATGGATATATTAAATAGTTAGGATATTTGACCTCACTCAAATCTCATGTTGAAATGTAATCCCCAATGTTGGGGATGGGGCCTGGTAGGAGGTGACTGGATCTGGGCGGAGTGGGTGGAGTTCTCAAGAATGGAGTGAATTCTCACGAGATCTGGTCCTTTAAAAGTGTGTGGACCTCCCCATTACCCACTGTCTCTCTTGGCTATGTTTTTGCCATGTGATGTGCCAGCTTCCCCCTTGCCTTCCACATGATTGTAAACTTCCTGAGGCCTTATCAGAAGCTGAGCAGATGCCCCAAGCCATGCTTCCTGTACAGCCTGCAGAACTGTGAGCCAATTAAATCGCTTTTCAGGTTACTCAGTCTCAGGTGTTTTTTGTAGTAATGCAAGAATGGCCTAAAGAAACCTTACTCCAACAGAATGGACAAAGAAGAAAAAAGAAATCAAAAAAGCAGAGAGAAAGTACAAAATAGGACTGTACGAAAAAAACTCAAGTATATCATAAACAATAAATATAAATGATTAATCAATTAATAGAACCTTAGTTAAAATTTAAAACATCAACAACAAAATGCAGAGATTCATGTAAAAGAACACAGAAGTAAAGGATAATCAAACATAGCAAATACCAACCAAAAGAAGATGGCATAGCTATATTAATATCAACCAAAAACAAAATTTAAAGGAAAATATATTAGAGATAGAATCACCTCATAAAGACAAAATACTTTGAAATGAAGACACAATATTTTGACATATGCAACTTAACATTACTGCCTTAAAACATATAAAGCAAAAATGAACAGGAATGCAAGGAGAAACAGACACAGCCACAATAGTAGTGGGAGATTTTAGAGTACCTCTCTTAGAAATTGATAAATAATGCAGGTAGGAAATTAGTACAGCCACGAAATATTTGAGAAACATAATAAAGTTGATCTAAAGGACATCTATAGGACACTGCATTCAAAAATTAAGAGAATATATACTCTTTTCAAGCAAAGAGAGAACACTGGGGGGACAAACCAAATGACCATGTTTTAAGGGAGTCTAAACAAATAACAAAGATCTGATGTTATACACAGCATGCTCTCTGACCACAGTGGATTAAAATTAGATAATAACCACAAGATAACAAAACATCTTTCACTATCTGGAGAAAAAAAATACTTCTAAATAATTTGGCGTAAGAAAATCCTAATTGAAATTGAAAATTACTTAGAATTAAATGACAATGAAAACACTGCATGTAAATACTTGTTGGATGCAGCTAAAGCAATATTAGCAGGCAACTTCATAGCTTTATAGGCATATATTAGGAAAA
This sequence comes from Hylobates moloch, assembly GCF_009828535.3. Classification (NCBI taxonomy): domain Eukaryota; kingdom Metazoa; phylum Chordata; class Mammalia; order Primates; family Hylobatidae; genus Hylobates; species Hylobates moloch. The sequence continues at coordinate 60,940,329 of NW_026652289.1, forward strand.
AATATTGAAAATTTATGAGCTAAGTGTTTAACACATTATAAAAAGAACAAAAAGTATAGCTGAAGAAATCTTAAGATGGCAAATAATAAAGAATATAAAGGAATTAAATAGAAAGATGTCATGAAGATGATCAAAATTGGTAAAGAGAAAACAAGTAAATATCAAGAAGGGAAAAAAGATACATAACTACAAATCCAGTCAAAATTAAAAATAAGGGCCTACCATACGAATGATATGAGGCCAACATTTGAAAAATGCTGAGAGTGACGACTCACAACAGCAGAAAGGGAGTGTGAGATGATGAGAAGTGGAGAAGTGATAATGGTGGTGGGTGGCAAGGTGCCAATGAGCACTGACAAAACATCACCCCTCGTGGGGGCATCAAAGGTTTCAGAGTCCTAGCATCATAGTTTTAACTTTTCAAAGCATTTTGTATCCATTCTCTCATCTTATTTCAAGAAGCAGCCAATTAAGCAAAGGCTGTTACCCCTTTAAAATCTTAGTAACAGCTTTTCTAGTTCCTTAACAGGGAGAAACAAACCATTTACACAAAGACTGAGCCAAAGTGGAAAATTTTTGCTGCTATCGAATCAACCAAAAATACAGAGGAAAAAATTGCTAAAAACACTGGATATCAAGACATCAAAACTTTGAGTAAATGTAAATAACCTTAAATGAAGTCCCATCTTTTTTTTTTTTTTTTTCCAGCTGTGATGTTCCAGAGTTATCTGACCCTCACTCAGTTCAGTGGAATGGGCTGCTGAGGGTCAGGAGTGCAGGGAGCTGGCTGGGGAAAATTTGGAAGAAGAGTGTAACAAAGGTCAAAGTCATCAGACCTAGTCTAGTTTTCTACAGGATTGAAAATTACCAATTATTCTCAAGTTTCTGCTATTAGCAACCAATGTTTTCCATCTGAAACAGACTCCTCCTTTTTTAAAAAAGGAAATGCACAAAAAGGAAGCAAACTTTGAAAATTCTGATCGTTTTGCATCCCAGCAGCAAATAAAAATCATCAATAGAACTCACTCTTAGCCTTGAGCAATATTTTCTAAAACAAAACACAAAGAACCTGTGGTATTTAACTATTCTGTTACTGATTTACTGTGGTTTGCAAGGTAATGTTGAAGAAAATTAAACGTACAGAAGCCTGAAATGCGTTTTTGATGGTGGGGACTGGTGTGACCTGTGTTTTCCAAGGTGGTGCTGCTGGTCATGCGCAGAATGAATGACAGAGAGCACACTTTGGTTACAAATAAACTGGCCACCTTCACTGCAGAGCCTCATGAAACCAAAGTCTATTTCCACTGTTAAGAAAGACAAGTTATTCAGTTGCAAGCTTCCTTCTAACGGTAGCTGTGTCTATTTTACCGAGGGTCTTTAATTCAATAAGATTCACTATGGATGTGTGGAGAAGTTTCTATGTGCCTAGATCTAAGCCTGGTTTTAGAACCTAAGGACTTTCTCTGGCACATTCATGACTCTTTGGTCCTCTCAGAAAATAAAACTTCAACAGTTTGAAGTCGCCCTTAATTACTGATTCACGATCAAAATAATCATATTGCTTCAAACTTGGATATTTATATACAACGTGATCGAAGAGTATATTTTCTATACAATGAAATGGCCAGTTTCCAAATCTAGGGGCACTTTACAATCTATAGGCCACTATACTTTGACACCCTTATCTTAGACTAAGAATCTGGAAGTTAAACTAGAACTTGAACATTTTAATTTTAGGTAGTCCCTCAAGCTTTTCCTTAAGCCGGCTTTCTTGTATTTTAGACTTGATTCTAACAAGCTTAGTATCTGATTTCCCAATTAAAAGCACAAGAGAAACAGCCAAATAGAAGGAGAAGAGGAAGGTCTGTTCAAGGGAGGAACAAGAACAGCAGCAAAACTATACAAAACTACTAGCAAAACTATACAACAAAAACAAAAAACCGGCTTGGGGTCAACCAGCCTAGGGACAAATGGCCCTACTCGTGTCAATATCAGGAGATACTGGTATAGAACATGGCAAATAGACAATGTCCATAATAATGAGCTTAAGAATTTTTTGTTTTTTTTAGAGATGAGGTCTCACAGTGTTGCCCTGACTGGAGCACAGTGGCTATTCACAAGCACAATCATTCCGCACTACACCTTTGAACTCCTGGGCTCAAATGATCTTCTCGTTTCAGTTTCCTGAGTAGCTGGAAGTAAATTTAATTTTTTAAAAAATTAAATCCTGATGCATGTAATCTGTTTAAGAGGATAGAGAAGTGTTATAATACATTCAAGACCCATTGCTTGTAATTTTTATTTATTTATTTTTTTGAGACGGAGTCTCATTCTGTCACCCAGGCTGGAGTGCAGTGGCGCGATCTCGGCTCACTGCAAGCTCTGCCTCCCGGGTTCACGCCATTCTCCTGCCTCAGCCTCTCCAAGTAGCTGGGACTACAGGCGCCCCCCACCACGCCCGGCTAATTTTTTTGTATTTTTAGTAGAGACGGGGTTTCACCGTGGTCTCGATCTCCTGACCTCGTGATCCACCCGCCTCAGCCTCCCAAAGTGCTGGGATTACAAGCGTGAGCCACCGCGCCCGGCCTTGCTTGTAATTTTTTAAAGTTTGATTTTATAAAGAATACACTACAGTTATCTGAATAATCTTCTTACATGGAGCAGCTCATCTACCTATGATGTTGCCATGTGAGTTTTAGAAAATCCATATTAAACACAATGAAGGCGCTCACTTTGCCCACTTTTCTGTAAAGTTTGCCATGAAGCACCCTGTGATCTCACAGGGACAGACAAGCCTGCCGATCCTCTGAATTCATTAAAGACATACGGGGCCACTTTAGGCCCAAGTTTACCTTGGCTTCTTTGCAGAGAGTTTGATTACTTTTAAGATTTATGGTCAAAGCAGGGGGCGGAAAAGAAATACCTCACAGAGCAGATTTATAACTTCATCTTGATTTTTAATACCATTAGGGATGACATCCTATGACATAATCTTGGAATGACGGCAGGGTGACTCAGAAACTCAGTGGGAAGTTTCATATTTTAGGGTCTGGAGCATTTTGTAGTTGCAAGGTCAGGTAGGAAAGGACCAGGGAAATGAGCCAGAGAGACGGTCAGAGAGTGAGTGTCAGCTGGTTTAATTTTCTGTGTCAACTCCGAAAATTAGATAAACAATGACAAACCAGGCTTTTTAAATGAACTTGTCACTTCTGGTTTTCTTGATACAGAGCAATATTTTTCAAGTTCTGGTAGCCCCAAAGACAGATTTAACCCCTGAGAGGTGTATCCAAGGGTTTCAAAGTCCTCACATCTGAAAATAAAAGGTTTAGTCTAACCTTATACCCCGTGAAAGAAAAACTAATTATCCTTGAAATTTAAATACTCTTCTCAAAACAATTAAGGGGACTTTGCCTAGAGCCAGAAGGTCCAGTCTTTTGCAGGAGGGTCTTAGCAACGTCCTAGTTTTTTCTTTCCACCAGACCAACTCAACCCTTCAACACAGTTCCTTTGATCTTAACCTCCTTTTGCAAACCTGACCTCCAACCACTGTTCTAAGCAATACTGTCCACATTGAGCAGGTACTGGCTCTCTTCTCACCAATGCAGGTGAGCAGAGACCTGGCCCTGCCCCTCCTCTGCCTGGTGCTCTGTTGTTATGAAGAGGTAGGAGGTAAGAATTGCCCTGACTTTTATAGGCTTTGTGCTATTATAAGTCTTTGTTGCAGCCATGACATTCTCCCTGGTGGTGAAGGGAACAGACCAGTGAATCTTCCTAATAGCTGCTCCTATTGCCTTTGCTGTAAGGATATTTATTTAAAGACGACCCAGTTTGAATATGTTGATTTGGAGACAGAAATGCTTATATTTACTGATACCAGCAGTTGAGTAGGGGGTTTTCATTCTACAAGCGGCTTTCGAGCTCATTATCTTATTTCAGTGTCACAACAACCCCATGAAGTAGCTGGATGGCATTACTGTTACTTCCTTCAATTTGTGGATTTGGCCAAGGTAGAGCTGGGATTTGCACTGGATGTCAGCTCCCAAACCTGTGCCTTTTGTGATGATGTGCAATATAATAGCAGCCAGTTGTGAGCACTTACCCTGTGCCAGGTGCTTTCATTTACATTAGTTCACGTGATCTCCAAAAGCCCTATCAGAAAGTAAATGATAACCTATTTTATAAACAAGGACACTGCACTCTAAGATGGTAATGATGCCTGAGCCCAAGTTTCTTGAGGTTCTTGGCCTTCACAGGTCAGTGTTTCCCCACACTCCACAAGTGGTCAAAACGAGCCCCTGCATGACAAAGTCAGAGTCTGCCCTAGAGAAAATATGAAACAGGTGATTTGAAGCCCTTTGATCCTTCAGTCTTTGCCTCATCCCTCAACTCCAATGCCCCTTTTCCTGTTTAATGCAGAAGAGTCTCCTCTTCCAAAGCTTCAAAATCATCTGATGCCAGCTAACTGCTGACATTAAGCCAATTCACAGGAAAGTATGAATAACTTAAGAAGGGCACTAGGGCCATGTGCATTTGAAAAGAAGATGCTTGGCTCCTGCCCAGCTGCAGCTCGGATGTCTCACAGGTGGACTATTCAGGGCGTGAGGGGCTCTCTCTGGGTAGACAGGTAATAATTTACAGGACAGTGTGTGTGAAATTCCTAGCCCAGAGGCAGTTCCGTAGTCATGACTATCAGTGGCCTAAATTTTGCAGTACTTATCATACTCCTTTTCTAAGGAAACTTTTATAACACCTAACACATGTTCAGCACTAAGTGTGGCAGACATTAGGACATAGGTTTTGTTTTGTTTTGTTTTTTTAATGTGACTGGCTCTCCTGACAGCTGCAGTAGAGAATTAAAGGCCCTGCTCTCCACATCTTAAGGACCCTCACCACTCAGTAAGCAGCCCCTCCTCAGAGCCTCAGCCCTGAAGACCCAACTTGCTCCCCATTTAAAACAAGAATGAGCAGACTTCTGGGTTTAGAATTCCATGTAACGAAACCACAAAATAGAAAAAAGGAATCCCAACTGTTGCATTTGTGCACAGCCTATAGACAAGACGGCAGTGCCCTCAGACAGCATTTCAAATACAGTTTATTAGTGTGTGATATGAAAAGGGTATTTTTATTGCATGATATAATGCAATGGGACCTTGGGCGCTCTGTGGAAAGACCTCACACTCAGAAGTGTAATGAACCCGTAGTCCCAAAAACATTATACTGTACATTAACCTATCATTAATGGCACATTAGGGCTAGGGGCATTGCACGCTTGCTGGTCAGGGCTCCATCAGGACAGTGTTGAGAAAACCACACAGTCTTTCCAGGCTTAAAACAAATAGAAGAAATAAATATTCCTGATGTCTACAGGCTGCTTTAAAGGAAGTTCAATCCAGCTCTGCCTTGCAATTTCCAAGCCTGCTTTTTTAAGAGTGGAAGAAAGATACACAACCAAACAAAGGGAAAAGAAAACAACTCTCTTGTAGTTTACCCTCAGCTATTGGCTATTCAACCTCAATGTTGCTCGACAAGGTCATGAGCAAACAGCACCTTGGTAGTGCAAATGCTGCCCAAAGGACACTCGGGCCTGGACCACAGACTGCAGAAGTGGGAAGGGGCCTTGGAAATTGTGTGTCCACCCCCTTCACTGTCTAGATGGAAAAATCAATCTTCAACAAGATGAAGGAAGAGACAACACATTCAACAGAAAAACAGGCAAAGAATGTGAAAAAAAAAATGTGGCCAATGAACATATGAAAGAAGTGTTAATCCTCATACTTAATAAAATAAATGTAAATTAAAATGATTAGATCTTTTTTTTTTTTTGAAACAGAGTTTCGCTCTTGTTGCTCAGGCTGGAGTGCGATGGTGCGATCTCGGCTCACTGCAACCTCCACCTTCTGGGTTCAAGCAATTCTCCTGCCTCAGCCTCCAGAGTAGCTCGAATTACAGGGTCCCCCCACCACGCCCAGCTAATTTTTGTATTTTTAGTAGAGATGGTGTTTCACCATGTTGGCCAGGCTGGTCTTGAACTCCTGCCTCAGGTGATCTGCCTGGCCTCCCAAAGTGCTGGGATTACAGGCGTGAGCCACCACGCCTGGCCAACTAGATACCATTTTGCCACTGACTAGGTTGGCGAAGATTAAAATCTGATAATTTAGTATCAGAAGAGATGAAGAAGAGCTAACATTCTCATATCCAGTATACAAAGATGTATACATAGAGACACAGTCACTGTCTTAATAACAAAAAAATCTGGAAATAGTCAAAATATTCTATGACAGGGTCCTGGATAAATATGATACATCCATAGTATGGAATACTATGCAGCCATTAAAAATGAGGTTGATCTTTGTATTATATGGAAAGACCTCAATGATACACTAAGTAAAAAAGCAAAGTGCAGAATAAAAAGAATTAAAATTTCTAGAAGGATACCCAAGCTACTATTAACAATGCATATCTCTAGAGATTGGGGCTGGAGGATATGGAGGATTGGAAGGAGACTAACTTCTTACTGTATATCCTTCTGTACTGTGTAATTTTTTTTTTTTTTTTTTTTTTGAGACAGGGTCTCTCTCTGTCACCCATGCTGGAGTGCAATGGTATGATCATGGCTCACTGCATCCTCGACTTCATGGGCTCAAGTGATCCTCTCACCTCAGCATCCTGAGAAGCTGGGAATACAGGCAGTGCCACCATGCCCAACTAATTTTTAAATTTTTGTAGAGACAGGGTCTCACTATGTTGCCCAGGCGGGTCTCGAACTCCTGGGCTAAAGTGATTCTCCTGCCTCAGCCCCTCAAGAGCTAGAATTATAAACATGATCCACCATGTCTGGCCAAATTTTTAATCATAATTTAAAAACTAGTTTTAGCAAATAAATGATGATGATGGCAGGAATAAACATTGCTTATGAACCTATTATTTTCCAACTACTATGTTAAGTGCTTATGTGCTTCACCTTATTTGCCTTTTTACAAAAACAGAAACAGTAAATTGGTCACTATTATCCCCTTTCCATGCAGTGGGTACTAAAGTTTCCAGGGGTGAAGTAAGTTGCTCAAGGTGACTCTCTTACCCATCTACCTTCAGTAATGAAGCAGAGTATTTATAAAATAGAGAAATACTTTCCAAACTTAAGACAGCCTGAGGCCACCTTCCTGGGGACAGCCTGTATAACCCAGCAGTGATACAAGGAGGTGAGTGCAAGGCAGGACAAAAGGCTGCTGACTGGCTGAGGCCAAATCAAATTTCTGGAAACATCTTATTTCCATATTAAAAAAAGGGGAGAAGGCCTGGGGACCCCAGAGCTATACACTGTTTAAGCAAATAATGCTTGCAACCAGGGACTCAAATATATAAAGCAAAGTAGTTCCCTAATTACATATAAATCAACATCAAAGGCAACACACTTGCAGTTCCATGAAGAGGAAGCTGCCTCAGACCAGCAGAATTTCAAAGTGAGAGTAGGGGCTGAGAAGTATCCAGAACAGTCTCCACACCTTAGGACGCTGCTGTGCCAAGAAAGTTTACTGTTTTCTCATTCCTCCATTTTTTCCCAATTTTATTAAAAGCCTTATTATTTTTGGGTAATAGACTGCAGTAACATTTTTAAATGCTAGATTTTATTTGTCCTAGGGTCTGCCAGCACATGCTGTAATTAAAATGTTGATTAGTAAACAGTTTAAATATATGACAGACAATGCAGTTAAAGCCCACAGTTAGGTCAATATGTGATTTAGATTTGCCATTTAAAAAAATCTCATTTAAATTTTGCATACATTAATCACTACCATACTTCAAGGTTCTGATATCCACCTGACTACAATATTAAAATAAAACTTGCTGCCCCAGGGAAATCCTACTTATTCTTAATTGTTTCGAGGCTTTGATGGGCTTTTAATCTAAGATTAATTTATGCAATTTTAAATAACTCTTCTTATGATTAATAAGCTTGAAAATTAAAAGGAGTCTAAAGCAATTATAATGAGCATTTGGTCATAACCTCATTAGAAGAAGGAGTGAAGGATACAGCTCTGGAATTCTTACAAGACTACAATTTAAGGTTACTTTTAGAAAAGTCAAACATAGTTCCTGAAATTGCAAAGGCAGGTTAGCAAAGGTCAGTGTTAAAATGATGGCTAGCTAGATTAGCATACTAATGATTTTCCCTGAGAGTGACAGAAAGGACACAGAAAAGAAGATGCAGAAAGAGAGACAAGTGACATGTTGCCAAACAGCTACAAGCGCTGAACTCAGTTTCCCATTCTTTTGGCTAGAGACCTTCGCAAAATTTGAGAAACAGCCAAAGGGTCAGGACATTCCTATGCGCGAATCAGCTTCAGCCAGAGGGTCTGGCCCACCTGGGGCAGGTGGAATCAGTCCTGTTGTCCGCCCTGCCTGCCTATCTGTCTATCATTGACCAGCCACTTCCCTGCTTAAGAACCAACAAAAGCGTCCAACTGCCCCACTACTCTCTGGTGTGAACAGCCCTTCCAGATTGCACTGGCCCCATGCAGCTAACTTTACCCCATCATTTCCAAGGGTCTTTTTTGCTTTGGCCAGGGTGGGTTCTTCACTATCCTCGTTCCGTCCGGTCTCAGCCTGTGCCATTTTCTTTTTTTTTTTTTTTTTTTGAGACCGAGTCTCGCTCTGTCGCCCAGGCTGGAGTGCAGTGGCGCGCTCTCGGCTCACTGCAAGCTCCGCCTCCCGGGTTCATGCCATCCTCCTGCCTCAGCCTCTCCGAGTAGCTGGGACTACAGGCGCCTGCCACTATGCCCGGCTAATTTTTTTGTATTTTTAGTAGAGACGGGGTTTCACCGTGGTCTCGATCTCCTGACTTCGTGATCCGCCCGCCTCGGCCTCCCAAAGTGCTGGGATTACAAGCGTGAGCCACCGCGCCCGGCCAGCCTGTGCCATTTTCTCTCCCTGGAATGTCTTCCCTCTTGTTATTAGCAGTGATGATGATGACAATGATGATAAAAATGGTTACCATTTATTGAACACTTATTTTATGCCAGACACTGTGCTAAGTGTCTAACATTTTTATCTCACTTAAATTTCATGCTTTGCGATACTCTATTTTTGTAAGTAAGGAACTAGAGGTCGAGAGCATTCAGTAACACGCTGCAGGATGGACAGCTAGGAGAGAAAGGGAGAGGGAGGGGAGAAGCTGGCTTTCTGTTGTACCACCACTTTCCAAGTTCTGTACTCAGATCCGAGCCAGGCATCCTCACTGACTACTATGGCCCCTCGGCCACTGTTCCCTGAGCTCCTGCACCACCCAAGCCAGCAGCTTGGCACTCATCTACCTTCTCTAAATGTTGCCAATGGACATGTCTAGTCTGCTCCTGAGACATAAGTGTTTCCTATATTCTTTCTGAACCCATCACGGCACCTCACACACCTGGACAACAAATACTTGTTGATTAACTGGTTTACAATAACTCCCTCCAACAAGACGCTCATTACATTTTACCGATAATAACGGGCAGACATGAAAAGTTATGGTTTCCAGTGAGTGGGGAGGAATGTGCTTCATCTTGTTTGGATTTTCAACCACAGAGACCACCCCAAGAGACTACCAATTCAGTGTACACCAACTGCAAACATCCGACATACATATAATTTATTCTAAGTCACATTAAACTTCCCTAAACACATGTATCTTCCAAGAGGCAACAAGCTGGAAATACCCAGGAACATCAGACAGATGAGAAAATCATGACCCAAAGAGGCTGAATGACCTCGTGCCCCACATATGTCTCGCACTTCATAGTTTACAAACACTTTCATAAACTCCATCTTCTGTAAGTTAAAAAAAAAAAAAAAACAACCCAACAGCTAAAAGCCCCCTGTGAGGTTGGTATCATTACCCCATTTTACAGATGAAGCAGCTCAGGCTCAGATGGGCTAAGTAAACAGCTGTTGCCTGCCCAGTTTCCTAGAGGTAGTGCCTGTACTTGAAGCTATATTTTCTGATATCCAATTCAATCTCTTTCCAGTTTCCCAGGTTGCTTCTTTGTCAACATTCACCCCATAAACTGATTTGCAAGCTTTGAAAGACCATCCTTAGCCTCTCCAGGCTTTACTCACAACATGTTCTGCCAGTTGTCAGATCACAAACCCTTCTACCTTTCCACTCCTTCCATCAAGGTCATAGGATGAACGAGGTCATGGCTCCATGCCAGGGCCCCTGCTGCCTCCATGCCTCCAGCACCTGTGTTGGTGTGGACATCTGTGGGTTGTCTTCTCCTCGCTGTTTCCCCTCTCCCTTCAGGATGGACCCCGACTGTTTGGCTTCCTGTTTGTGTGACTTGACTACTTTGTTTGCATGTATGATGGATTTGTGTTTGCTGGATTAGTGTCTGATCGCCCTCTGTATTCCCTACAGCTGTGCCACTCAAGTAGTCGTCCTGTGAACTGCTTGCTACTGGCCTGCAATGATACAAGTAGCCATGCTGCAATGTGAACCGCACACAGCTTCCTTCGCTCACAAAGTTTTGCTCCAAAAAGCTGAACTGAACTAAACAGAATGCTTTCAGACAGGCTTGATTTATATGCTGGCACAAATTCCTTATCTTCCTGTGTTTAAGAAACAGTTCGGGGCCGGGCATGGTGGCTTACACCTGTAATCCCAGCACTCTGAGAGGCCCAGGCAGGTGGATCACTTGAAGTCAGGAGTTTGAGACCAGCCTGGGCAACATGGGGAAACCCCGTCTCTACTGAAAATACAAAAATCAGCCAGACATAGTGTTGCTCATGTGTAGTCTCAGCTACTCAAGGAAGGGCAGGTGCTGAGGTAGGAGGATCACCTGAGCCTGGGAGATTGAGGCTGCAGTGAGCCAAGATCGTGTCACTGCACTCCAGCCTAGGTGACACAGTAAGACCCTGTCTCAGGGAAAAAACAACAAACAGTTCAGATACTACCACTGGTACACAGCCCATACTCCGAGTTCAGCTAAACACAAATGAGCTCAGTAAAAAGTTTGTTGAGTTAAAGGTAGTTTCTCCCAAACTTGAGGAACATCATCGCTTGGAAGTTGCCCATTTCTATACCCATGATGGCAGAAGTGGAAAGGTGGAAAGGTTTGTGACCAGACAGCTGTCAGGACACACTCTGCCCTCAGTTTTTGCCAAAACCAAAGAAACAATGATTACATAAATTCTCACAGCTTCCCCTCTGATAACCAACTAACAGACCAGGTGCAAACTGTTGGTAATTAGTTTCTCTTTTGTGTTTTGTCTCTACTGAGGTTCAGGCTTCAACCAGGCCCCCCTGCCACCTGGGGATGGGTGGAGAGTGTGTGCAGCCATCTGCTCTCTGCCTCGACCACGGCCCTGCAGATGCAGCCTGTGGCATCAAGGTGGAAGGGACCATAGGGAGGGAGTTGAGCAAAGCATCCTACAGGGGCACTGGCTTCACAAGCACACTCTGCTGAAATCCTACAAGTTTCTTCGTGTGGTCCTGTATTTGTATTTAGCTTTATTTTTCTAACTGCAAGAAATAGTTTGACTTAGTGGAAATTCTCTAAACCACAATAACAATCCTCTGCCTACCATGCAACAATGGGTGTAGCTTTGATGTTGTGCAGTAGGACAGTCCTGTGTTCTTCCTGGCTGTGTGACTCTAGGCAAGGAAATTAACCTCTCTGAGCCCCAGTTTATGCATCAGTAAAATGGGAATAAGAATAATCCTTATAGTGTTCATGTGAAGGTCAAATGAAATAACTTAGATGAAAGAATGCTCTAACTTAAGTGTTTAAAATGTTTTATGTTTAGCTCCATTTCTCTATATATAATAAATCAATTTTTTAAAGATTATAAAACAGGATCCTTTCTGGATTCATCTTCAGCCCCAAGTTAGGTGCAATTGTTACTTCAATCTCTTCAAGTTTGTTTAGAGAAAATAAATTGTAGTATGAATACTGGCTAGTGTGGCTATTAGAGGCTCTGGTACTTTTACTTATGATATAAGCTGCCTTTCACATCTGTGTGCAGAAAAGTAATATACTCACATAAATACCCAAATGTCCATGGGTCCCAGCTCACCTGTCACTCCATTCTCAAAGCCTCCCCAGATACCCCTAGCAGAAATTCATTTCACTTGTTAAACTCATATCATTTAAATTCAATGACCATTTATTTGAGCATTCTACTCAGGCTGGAGACTGGGCTAGATGCTAAGGATACAAAGATAAGACATGATCTCTTCCTCGAGGGGTTGTGGTCTCCTTTATTGACTGTTACCACAAGTTACTGCCACAAAGCGTGAGGAGTGCATTAACAGAAGTATTACCAGGGTGAAGGGTGACAGGCAAAAGGAAGTCCTCAACCCAACTGAAGCACGCTTAGGAAAGCTTCACAGAGGTTGTGCCAGTTGGGTTTCGGAGGTTGAGAAGTTCACCATCTGGCAGTGAGGAAACAGCACAAGCAAAGACATGACTGTGTGAGGATGCCTCATGCATCTGGGGACTGCCAGAAATTTGGAGCACAGGACTCCACAGGAGTGGCCTGAGGTGAAGAGGTAGGTGAAGGTGGGAGGAGAAGGTGAGGGGGGGTCTCTGGCGATTCTCATGTTCTATCCTGTGCTTGGCTGTGTCTACCCTCACCTTCCTCACTGGACTGTGAGCTGGCTGGGGGGTCAGGACTTGCGGCTGACATGCTGCCTCCTCGGCGTCAGGCAGGATGCTCGGCACAGAGCGGATGCTAAGACATAAAAATGGCGAATGCAGACTGAAATGCACATCTGTGATTCCCACATCGGCTTCTCTCCATGTCTCACAACAGTAGAAAAGGCTTCTGAAATACAAATCTGCACCAGACGTGCAGTGGGTTATAATTCAGCCAGTCCCCTAAAAGCCATCCTTACACCTTCCTTTGGTGCTTAACCCACTTTCCAGATGATGCGGCACTGCTGCCTGCACAGGAGAGCTGAAAAGGGGGCCGTTTCTGAAGGCAGGAAGGAGACAGCGCCCAGCCGAAGGTCTGCCGACCTCCCTGACAGGGGGAGGAAAGCTTGTTTTGGAGAAGGGACTTTCCAGTGCAGAGCTGGTGCCACGGGCCCTGCATAAACCAGCATTCCAGGGTTGCCGATCTGCCTTCCCCAGAGTTAGAGCGAGAGTATTCCAGAGGCAAAGCTGTGGCTTAAAAAAAAAGTCGTGTTTAATTTAAAAATTAGAAACTGGAGCAGGCTGTGAGCACAGGGGTTGATTGAAACAAAATTTAAATTCCTGTCAAGCCCATTTAAACACGGGGGCCCTTCATAGACAATTAGCTGCTCCCTGTGAATGCTGAATAAACTCAGGCCTGGTCACTGTGAGAAGAGAGGCGCCTACTGTGAGGCGCTGAAAAAAAAATTAACTAAAATCAGGCTGTATGAAATATTTAGCCTTCCAGTATATCACAGGGGTTTGAAAGTGTAAACAAGACAAAAATCGATTCCTCGGTGCCCTCAAATCAATCCCCCAAAATGGTTAGGGCATCTGTTTCTGCTAAATTTTGTTTACATCGGCAGATTTGCCTTAATTGCAGTTGTTTATCTCTCATTGTCCCTGGGGCCCTAATCTCCCGATTACTAATACTTAACACTCATTTCACATCTAAAGCTACTTCTAATCCTCAACAGGTTTTGGGGGCTCTTAAAATTATTGAAACCGCAGAGGCAGGAGACACTGCCTCTTTGTGAAAGGAACATTTTCTTATCTACTACCAGCTGGGCCCAATCATCACCAGGGATGGCTACAACAAAGGTGCTAAAAGGCTCTTCCACAATGACTGCTGCTCCACTGGGGATTCAGAGGATAAAAAAGAGCTTTGATGGAAAAATCTGAACAAGAGGCTAAAGCAGTCCAGCCAAATAAAGTTACTGTCATAATCAAATGCTGTCAATCACCATGAAAATCCAATTAAAAATGTTTCAGCACAGCCCCCTTAAGTGGAAAAAATGTACCCTATTTATACAAATTTTTGTCAACTCCACACCAATCCCACAATTAGAAAGTCCTGCTATTAATTGAATCCCCCTCCCCCCCAAATTTAGAAAGAGATGCAGGCCATTCAGAAGCCTTCTGAGGAAGCTAAGACACACACACAGGCTAACAATTAAGAGTTAATCGGGTTACATTTGAAAATTCCATTTTCATTTGTGTCAAGGGAACCTTTGCACAAATAAATGAATGGTACCTATTCTCCTACTTCAGAATCAGTGACCATTTATATGAAGAGAACAGAGAAACGGTAAACCAGGATACTGGAAAGAAACTAGTCCACGCTCCAGCAAATGTCTCTCGGTAGACCAAGGCCTAATGTTTAATTCTAATCTTGAAAATTAAATAGAGGACGGTAGGCCCAAATGTCTCTACTGCCTTTCTGCAAGTCTCTAAATGGCCAAGTGAACCTCAAATTATCTGCAGGCAGATTTGGCCCCTCAAATAACTCTGTATCCGAAACCACAAGACTCACAATTCCCAAAGGTCTCTCTCAAAACTGCTACAAATTAAAAAGCAAACAACCCATTAAACAAATCCAGCTGGTACAACTGTAAATAGGAGCTTTCTAATATTTTCCCCAGCTCTTAAAATTCCCGGTTAGACTGGTTAATAATTGATAAGAACTGCATCTATTTATCGGTGTGTACTCACAGGAAAACAACTTTGCTACCTTCAACAGCAATTCCCAAATCCCAGGGACTAGCTGTAGGATCCTTTTATATTTCTCCCACAAACGGCTGAATGTCTCTGGTCTTTTTCAACCGAATCCGGTATTCCCAAGAGCTGGGGAGTGGGTGGCATGCATCTGATGTGCTGACAGATAAAAACCTTCAGGTCCCCTGTCATCAATCTAACAGGCAAAGATGGTGCTAGCCAGGAGGTCTCCTCTAGGTTTCGGCTCTCTAATAACCTCTGGATGTGGAGTTACTTGCTTGAGGTAAATTCTCAAGTGGTCAGAATGCATACCAAAGATCATATGTGCTGCTGATCACCACCTGGTTAGCACCTCCTAGCTCTGTCCATACATCCAGGTGGGATGGCTAAACCCTGGTGCTGGTTCTGATCGGTAATCCTCATGCTATACTGGTTGTTAAATGTTTTGAATATTATCCCTGCAAATATTGCAACATCCTAGAAATTTTATTATTTTGGCACCAAATTTTCTAACCTAGATGACCTCTCCTAGCAGGAAGTCAAACAAAAACCTTTTTTATCTGGCCATGTATTCTAGTGTGGCCACCCTAATTTATACTGTATATTGTAATGTCCAGGGATTGCTTGTTCTTGGATTAGCTTCTTTAGCTTTACTCTGAGTTCCTGGAGAACCAGATACATGTCTTGTTTGTCTGTTTAGTGTCTACTTTATCTGTACAGTGTTTTACTGGATTGGATTAGAGAGAATAGCATGTGCAACCAACACTGTTTTGCCTAAATGACAGTAGACTAGGATAGGCACTGAATTATAAGATCATGATCCTCCTTCAAGGAACTTACAATCTAGTGGAAGAAAAAAGGTATTAAACCAGCAAGTTTCCCCTCTGGCTGTCCTTGTAATCATCTAGAGAATTTTAAAGGTTAAAAAAAAAAAAAAAAAAGTACCTTCTCCCTGGCCGGAGTTTCTTTGATCTGGGTTGGGATCCAGGCATTTTTTTTCTTTTGCCTTTTAAACCTCTGAGGTGACTCTGATGAGCTGCTAGGGTTGAGAGCCGCTGTACTACATGGACTAACTTGTGGTCATAAGATGAATATATAATTAAATGCTGCTCCAACCTAGACACAATACATGCAGAAGGGCTTCAGAGAAGGGAGCAAGCAACTGTGAAGGCGAGAGTAGGGAAAAGCCACAGGGAGGAGGACCAAGACCTTCCAGGGGAGGGGAGCGGAGGCTCTTTTAGGCTGAGGGCACCACCCAAATAACAGAAAGTTCTAATGAGCTGAGTCATGGCCAATGAGGAACTAAAGTGTAACATACTTTAAAGACCCACCTTAGCCTCCCGCTGCCGCAAATCTGGCATGGCACTGAAGAGCAGCCCAACTGATCCACTTTACTGCATCCAAGATAACCAAACTCTTCCTGTGCTCAATGAATGCTACACAGCTTCACTGTGCCTTGAAACAAGACACTAGGAAGATGACAGTCCAATAAAACACGAAAGAGGCATTACAGACATGAGTTCAAATAACTACGGTCTTAAACAGGCGAGTCATCATCATACTAAGAGATCTGACTTGACTGATGGAGGAAAAAAGTTATGCTTAACTGCGAAATTAAAACTGTCAGATCACCATGATCAAGGAATTACAGACTTTATCTATATCTCTCTTGCTATGTGCATGTATATAAAGACATATACATACACACACATATTTATCTGCTAAAGTCTTGTGAAAAGATTAAGTGGTCACATCTATGGAAAAACAAAGCCTGTTTTCTTAGGGTTATAATCTCTCTGTTCTTGCTGAAGTGCTAATGTGTCATCAAAAATTCAAATTAAAGCTGTCTGATTTAGTGCGATCTCAAGTATCCAGACAGTGATTCTGCCGTTGTAATTATGTGCAATTAAAAAGCTAAAATCAACTTCTTTACTAGTGGGTTCCTCTTCATAAGCAGACACAAACAGATGATTTTAATGGCCTTCAGAACTTAAAAAAAAATTCCATGGTCGTCAGCTGGACCCTACATGGGGCCCCCTTGCTGTTGTGATGACTTCTGTGCATGATGGAAATACTCAGTTGAAGTTACAATCCCAGCCAGTATTTCTCACTGCAAATTCTGGGCGGCATAGCTAATAAGCTACTTCCAAATGAACAACTGAAAACAAAATGATGTTTACAAGAATGAGTGGCCAGACACATTAGGAGTCTGGCCCTAAAGGCTCATTTTAAAACACACTTTATATGACACAGGCAATAGCTAACTGTAGTGAACTACATCCAAGTTCACAATTTATTAACCATCATTAGTATTTTAAAAAGCTTAGATTTTTGCAAGCACAGGGTGGATGAGCACTCTCTAAGGGGGCTATGGAAATACACCTTTCTTCATATTTGCGCTCAGGGCACAGGTAAGCCCCGGATCAAAGTAAACCAAAACTTATCTTTGGCACATTTAGTAGAATGTGGTGATCATTTCGAATCGATCTGAGCCCCGTGCTTCTAGTAAACAGTAACAGGTAAGAAATCCCCCTACCCTTCTGCTAACCACAAAGGATCACCCTGCTCTCACAGAGGTAAGATCCTTTTCCATCTTTCCTCGTGACTTCTCTAAGACTTGCTGGTGACCCCCTTGTTTACCTGCCTTCGTAAGACCTCAGAACCCTCCCTTTTCTTTGAGCCATTCCTCATTAATAAACACTCTCCCTACTGCAATAGCCCTAAATAAAATCATCTTCTTAATTGTCTAGTGCATTTTGTCTTTCACAGTGATCAGAAGATTTGGGTCTAATAATGAAACAAAGCCATTTGGTGTGAAGCCCAAAGTCACACTGGAATTTGAGTGCTGGAGAGACAAAAATCTAACATCATGGTTACCCTGATTGTTAAACGGACCACGCAGATGTGCAATTTATCATATACCTTGATTAATTGAGAGAACAACCAACCATACTATCTGAAAATGTAACTACAATCAGGTTTGGAAAAGCAGAAAAGCTACCAGTGACAATTTAATTTAGAGGAGTTAAACAAGTTAACATCTCTTAGTAAGTAATTAAATGTTTAAACAGATTTTTCTAGAGCAGTTTGGTGTTTATTAGCCCCCAAACATTACCACCTCTTATACATAAAGCCTTAGCTGAGAAATGAGATGCCTTCAAGTTTGCAGCTGCTGGGATGACATGAAGGAAAAAAATCCAAGAGCACTATTCTGATTTTAACTGATACCCCGCCTTCTAGGACCCATGCCAGCTTGTTGTATTTCTAATGCCACTATTTACTTGCTGTCTAAGCAAAATGTCAAATTTCAATTGCAAACTGCATCCTGTGTTTCTTTTTAGGTGCCTGGATTGAAAACCAAACCTGAGGAAATGCTAAACGCCTTTAAAGGATGCCCTACTCTGGAATGTACAAGGAGATGCACAAAATAACAGGCATTACTAGAACCTAAGGAGAAAACCCATGTTTTTAAACAATTACTAAAGCAGTATAGTAATAGCATAAAGACAATTTCTTCGCCAGCTTGTTTCTCTGAAATTCTCTCTGCCACTGAACAGCTAGAACAGATAATAACTATTAGTAAATCAAACTCCTCTGCAATATCCAGCTGTGCCTCACGCATTTACATACAGATAGAATGGGTATATGTTTTTAATATGTATGTGATACGTACTTTTACCACAGCCCAAGTGCATGTTACAAAGGAGGGGGAGAATGGGAATCAGATCAGCATGAGATAATAAAGTGGCCTAGATAAAGTATTAGCCAGCGATTGATCTCAAACCGGGATGCTGCTTCTTCTGACCTGATTACTTACTATGCATAGATTCCATTAAATAGAGCTTAGATACTGAAAGCTTCTGGAAACACTCTAAATGCATAGAAAGATCTACCGTACTCCGAGCCCAAATTGTAACCGTGTGGGTGCCCACAGCCCACACCGTCCCCGCTCAAGTTAAGGCCCACAATCAGGCTAGGCAGGGAGGTTAAAGGGCTGCCTGACAGCTGGTGCAAAGCCCTGCTGAACCCCATAGAAAGCACCCCACCCCCACCCTCAAGCAAGCACTGTCCCGCTGAGTGAACACTTCCCTCCCTACAGTCAGCTCCTGGCCAAGTAACTCTAAAGGACAGAAGCAAGGGAGCTTAACAATCATTGAGGGTCAGGGTCCCCTTTGAAAAATGTAGCAGTCATGAATTCTTCTTTTTGGATGAAAAGGCACATCTCCACATGCATAGATAACTTCAGATGTAATTTCTGGGGCTCTGACTTCCTAAAGTCACAGACCATTGGTCAAGAGCTGCCCCCTCGGTTTTGCAGATAAAGACACTGAAGTGGAGAGGGGATGGGGAGTTGGCTGAGGTTACACAGTGAAGGGATGTGGTGGAGGTTCTCCCTGCTAAGTCACATCCTGAACTTAGCTACCAAATAACTCTGAAGGATGATTAATTCCTCAGAAGGAATTCCTTGTGGTTTAGAGAAGCAAATGGTCTATACAGTAATATCTCACATACCCCTTTTATTTAAAAATATTTAAACACAGAAATTGAATAGCAAAACCAACCTGAACCCCCATCTTAATGCTCTCATCTTAGGTTGTCTTTGTCCCTGAGTTTAAGGGTCTGATTTTTATGTTTTTGCATCCTTCAATTTGATTATTGACATTTAAGGGAAATTTCTCTACCATCTTTGCATTATCGCTGTCTCCCCTCTTGCTGCAGTCCCATCAATCCTTTCTGACTGGCAAGGGGCTGGCTTTTTCCCACATAAGCCATGGAATCCCTGCATTGCCTGAAGGCCTGCTGAGCATTCTGTCTGCTACCTCCTCAGGGTCTCTACTGTCCGAAAATTTGTCCCTAAGTTTGTTGGTGAGGCAGCACTGACACAGGTCTTTCCTGGGAGTTGCAGCAGCGTGATTTAAAAGCAGATTCTTTAATAATGGAATCATTATCACAGGAAAAGAATTGGAGGTGGAGGTGGAGGCGGAGGTGGGGGTGGGGGTGGGGGTGGGGGTGGGGTTCTACCTGTCTTGTGTCGGTATGCTGAATGTTCTTGGCTGCCTGCACGCTTAGTTTACCTTTAAAGCAGGGTTTAAAGCTGACTCCTGATTTCTGCAATAGGCTCTTAAAGAACTGAAAGTCACACCTTTCCCAAGGATGAGGGACCTCCCTATACATGAATGGGAGTCCGTTCAAGAGAATTCACTCAAGAAAAAAGATCCATGTGGAAAAGGGTGCTGTTCCCAGGGTTCCTTGTATAGAAGTGGAATGTCTTAAGAGATTGCCCGGCTGGTGGTGAATATGTTGCCTATTTGAACTCCACCAGGTCAATGTTGAAGAGGGTTTCTGTTCCAGCAGGCACTAGAGGTTTCACATTGCTCTGAAAATGTCTGAGGCAGAGATATACTCATGCTTTGCCCATCCTGTTTCCTTTGCCTGGAATGGCCCCTTCAAAGCTCTCTATTAAAATTCACTTCATCCTCCAAAGGCCCTTTTCAAATGCTACCTTCTCTACCCAGTTTTTCCTCATTTCCCCAAATGGATCTCCACAGAACCCTGCAGTTCTTTTATACTAGTTACTTCATTCTAGTTATTTGTATACTTGCTATGGCCCCAAAAGATTATCTGTGTGGCTTCCTCTATATCTTCTGCTGAGTCTAGAACAAGACTGTGCACAATGGTATATCAACTACCAAATTCAATTATTTAATGGGTTCTGAAATCTCTTAGGATGATGCAGATGCTGATAAAACTTTTGAGAGAACTTCTGATGTAGCTTAATGACTACATGCCAGAAAACCACAGCAGCTGAAATGTATCCTGGCCTCCCCAAAATGTAAGCATTAAAGGAATTTCTTGGTCCAACTTTAAAATACTTCCACTTAGGATATAAAAACTGAAAACCATCATAAGAACAACCACACAAAGTAGAGGGGATAAAATATCTAAACAACTAAATGAGTTCTAACACTGAGATTTTAATGGTCTCAGAAGTCTAACCTTGAGTTTTACATTAATCTTTAAGACTGACATGGTCAAAAACTGCCAAGATGATGATTTTATGATTCGATAAGGAGTATTCTGGTATAAACAGTGACCTCATCACCTAAGTGCCCACTCTGCATGGCCCAGACCCAGGAGGAAGGGTGATCTAGCCCACCAGTCCTACATTCTGATTTACTTAGGCTGAGACTTGCTGTGTTCACTGGTCAAGGTCACACCTGGAGTTCATATAAGAGTTCCCAAATAGTGAATCTATAACTTCCAGTATTTCCAGCTGCCCATCTCTAATTTTCTTTCTTCGATTTGGAAATGGAGGCCTACAGGGAAACCTTGACAATCCTGCAGGCCTCACTTGAAGCGGCCCATGTAGCCCATGCTGGTACCCTGCTGGCTGGAGTTACCATGCTTGGGAGATAAACTGCTCTTTTTGTGAAAGGCATGGGCCCCCACCCAGAGTGACAAATGGGCTCTACAGTTCATGCATTCAAGAGGAGGCTCTCGGCTTCCAGATGGGAGCACCATCAAATAGGTTGTAGGCGGGAGAGAAAAGGAAAAATTAAAGCCATTAATATGCTGGAAGGAATAAAGAGGCTGGTTCCTTAAGATTGGGCCCCTAGGATGTGGCTCAAGTTCCTTAAGACAAAGGAAAACGCACTTTCTTTCCCATCCCCTATTGGGCCCAATCTTTTGCCCAAAGTCCAGGCAGGGCTCACTCTCTGACCACAGCAGCTTCACATATAGTCTATTATTCCCTGCCTCCTCACTGAACCCTGCCAAAGCAGTGGTGCCTCACCACTGCTATACCTCTGGGAATGCATTCATTTAAAATCAAACAGTGAGCAGTACTAGAAATAATGTTAAATTAAGTATGGAATGGTGCTTCCTGTGACTACATTTTTCATAGTATTTTATTGATTTATTGATATTTATTAATTTAAAATGTGGGACAGCACACAACAGGGTATAGAGTTGTAAAGAGATATATCTAAATACCTATGTTCTCTCTCTCTCTCTCTCTCACACACACACACACACACACACACACACACATACACACACATCACTTGCTTTCAAAGCACTGAAAGTACTCACCCTTTAGCCTTGTCTTTATGATGTGCCACCCTGGAGTGGTGTTCCTTACCAACATATACATCCATATACATTTATGGGCGTATGTGTGATCTGCAGGTGTTTTATTTATAAGTGGCCAACTCATTGCAGCATTGAAACATGCATTTACAAACAAATATCTGTTTTATGAAATCCTATTCCTTTGTTTTAATAGCTGAGCTATCCAGCCATAGCATAATAATGCACAAGGTAAATGGGTCTCCATCTCTAGAACCTGTTCCAAGTTTTCTCAAATGTGACTAACTGCAAGAATTTCCCAACCATCAAAGAGACCAAAAAAAGACGCCAGTTTATTCTAGACATGAAACCTGCAGAGTTATAAATTGCAGAGGTTTTTAGGGGTGATCTTTAACTTGAAACTACCCTGAAAACTGAGATTTTGCTCCAGGGAACATGAAGGAGGAAAGTACCTTCCTGAAAAGCATTCATGATGCAAAATGGAAACGTACTGTTATTTTATATTCGAGGATGAAATCCATATTATACAGAAGTTGGGGCACTGAAACTGTTTATTAGGTTGGAATACAAAGGACAAAAACCTCTGAACTGGTATCTGTAAAATGCATATTATTTAAAGAAGGTGAAAGAAAATTGGTAGGAATTTGCTCTGACTGTAGTAATCCAAAGGCAGGGAATGGTATGCAAAACATTAGAAAGAACAGACTATAATTATTATTTACTAATGCTCGATCCTAATGTTATTCTAACAGCTTGTGCGTTGTCAAATCAACAATCTGCACTAAACAAATGACCATTTGGGAATTGTTAGGGAGCATCTCTGTTCCTCTCCCTGCTTGACTAAAAACTGTCATTTGCAATCAAAGAAAGCTGCCTTGGAGCTGAGAACACAGCACTCGCAGCCTTGTAGCTGTCTCTTTCTGAGGAAAGACCAAAGATTCACATTAACTTGATCTTTTGCAGCCAGTTTAATTTCATTCTACATGAATCTAAGACTCCATACCATATTCAGAAATTTTCTGCAGAATTGCACTAAAAAGTTATTGCACCAATGATCTTCTGTTACCAATCCTCTGAATTCTAAAAGGTTTAATAGCAAATGAGGATAAAGAGTAACCTACATTAAGTTTGTGACCCTTGATGAGACAAATGAAAAGAGTTCTGCATTAACTTTCAAAAAGGTGGTGGGTTTTTAAAAAGTAAAAACTATTATCTGAGGATATGAGCTTCAAAAACATCTACCCAAATAAAGTAAATAATGTTGCCTTTTCAGAGCCTATGGCTGTTTTAAATTCCATTCTGGACTTTTAAACAGAATGTTAAACATAAATATATAACTGAGAATTCTAATGTAACTATAAAAATTCACTTACCATCAATTCTTCAGGTGCTGGCCTTTCTTTTGGCTGTTTTCGCATACTGTAGTGGAGAGAAAAAAAACCCTCTATTATCTGTGTCATTTGTATATTTTTGCTATAATTTCTACCAATGGCTATTTGTACTGGAATTTGAATGTTTTCAAAATACATCATGTTCAATTCTTGGCCAAAGTATTAGCATATACTCCCTTTCTTTTATTTTGGTCTTTACTTAATCAGATTTCTGGGGGGACATTATGAGTAAGAAACAAAAAGTTTTTTCTTACTTTTTCACTTAAAAAATATTTTGCAACACAAATAAAGAATGAATTTAAATTAAATGTATCCTAATTCTACTTTTGAAGCTAATGTGAAAAAAGCAGCAATATTCTCTTATTGACTCAATTATCAATTTATTTCAAACTTAAATTTAGAGAATATACTTTTTTTTTTGGTAATTGGGATAAGACAGTAAGGAAAGAAACATGACTGTAGAGTCAAATGAGAATACATCCCATTCTTTCACTGTTATTCCGAATGACAAGAAGTATATAAAACAGGTCAGGAATCTAGATAATGCTACAAAATTACAAGTGTGTTGCTGTAGATTATCTTGACTTGCATTTGTTTTGGCAACAAGGCAAGTTGATAATTCATTAAACCGCTGTGGGACAGCTAAATTTGTTTAAGCTGCTTAAAGAATCGCATTCTTCATGCAAAATATTTCTTGTCTTCCACGCAATAGATATAATTAGTAGCTGTAACATGTACTTAGCTATGTGATGAAGCACTCACACATGGGATGGAGGTGACTGTGGGCAGCTGCCTACTTGATGGCCTTATTTGTTCTAAACTCAGAGTGTCCGTGGGATAGTCATGAAAAGAGATTGCTGCTTCTATCACTTGGAAAAATCACACGGATGCTTTTTTCTTTATAAGGCACTCTTCTAACAAGCAAGAAGAAAACTCTTCTTATAATCTCTGCATTTGCTGACAATACTTTTTTAAAAATAGATTTAATGATCATTTGGTAAACAAGAATCGGAGTTATGAACCATTAATGACATCGAGGACATTTGCCTTCCCTATAAATAACCATATGCACCTCTCAAATACTGCATCCATTAGCAACTAATTCAAGCTGTCTCGCCAGTGGAGTTGGTAACAGTCCTAATCTGACATTCCAAAGTAGCTGTATCTCTTGGGAAAACAAGGCTATTACCCACTATCATTTCTGTTTTGGCTTGACATCTGTGGAAATTTGAATACAGGTTATCCCTCCCTCTGTCTCCATAAAACTTTTAAATAACAGCTGATTAATTTTTTGGACAGGATGGAGGTGAAGCCTTATCCACTTTTCTCCCTGCTGCTCAGACCAGCCCCACCCCCAGGTTGGTCTCAGACCACACAGCGAGATAAGATTAGCACTGCGATCCTGTCACAAATCCAACATCTCCTCCGGAGCAGAGAGGGTGATGCCCAAACCAGGCGCTCCAGGCAGTAGAGGAATCGCATGGTTTGTGTTTCAATTTTTGCATTTCAAAATGAGGCATTACCATGTGTAAAACACATGGTACACATTACCATGTGTTTTAGGAATTCCATATAAAGGAAATTAAGAGGGATATATATTTCTGGGTAATGGTTCTAACATCATTAAGGAGCTTCAAAACAGTTCAGGATTCCAGTGTTTAATCAACATGTACGCTTTTTTTCCAACATGGCATGCTTTGGAAATAAAATGTTTTCAGAGTAAAAATAGTTTTTAAAAGCTACACAATATTATATAAGTACTTTAAATAAATAGAAATAGTGTTAATAAAATTTTTTTAATTGGGGAGAAAAATTTCTTCCTCACATATATTTTCTATGGAATATAAACTGCATGAGACATTTTTATTAAGAGGTAACATGTTACACTTA
Organism: Hylobates moloch; assembly: GCF_009828535.3. Lineage (NCBI taxonomy): Eukaryota > Metazoa > Chordata > Mammalia > Primates > Hylobatidae > Hylobates > Hylobates moloch. The sequence continues at coordinate 60,965,344 of NW_026652289.1, forward strand.
GTCAAAAAGGTGACAAAGCTTGACATTTATATTAAGGAATATTTCTTGGTTTCCCTTTAGCATAATCATCAGACAGATCATAGTGGGAGGGGAAGGGGATGGCACACAACGATTTTGGTTAGCAAGAATCCTGATAACATTACTTTGCCACACCACAGAACTAAGGGTTTCTTTTGATGGGGTCTGCCCATTCATTTTCTACCAGAGGACATGACTCTGGACTTTGGTGAAGGAGGGAAAGAAGACCAACGTAGTTAAGAAGGAGCTGCGGTTGGTTTTGTCTCCTGCTTTGAGGACAATGATTCCTATGTTCCTGAATTCCTCCTCTAAAAGACATATGCGTTCTGCTAGGAGGAAAAAGGCAGAAGGCTGGCAAAGAACTCTTGGCAGTAAAATGCCTGTTTCTTCAGATATAAAATGACAAGGAGTTGCCTAGAGGCTCTGAGGGCCCCTGTGGCTCCTCTCAGTTCTTTAAGGGTTAAAATGGGCTGAACTGTTTTCATAGTCTTCCAAATGTCAAAATTCATTGAAATGGGACCCCAGTATTGCATTTAAAATACAACCAAAGATAAAAGTTATTTACTGAAAATCCGATGAATTAATAAACTATGCTGCTTCCACTAAGTGACAGACAGTTTTATGGGTAACTTGAGGTTACGTTAATAAAAATAAGCTTCGTACGTCTGTTCAATAGGGGCTATACAATTGTGTATTTCTTTTTTTTAAAAAGGATAGCAACAGCATCTGTGCTTAAAGAAGTATCATGACTTTCAGCAGTTTATTAAATCAGGAAAAAGGCTCTGAAGTATGCTTATTACCCTTTGTGTAAATAACGTTTACATAATTTAAACAATTTCTTCAGCTTTGCTGCCCCATCTGCCCAAGGCCCCGAAGTCCCTCCTGTCTCCAAAAGGAAGCAGGGAGAGCCATAAGGTCTCACGGAGCTGCCGAGTTAATGGCATGTATCATTTACATTGAGGGCATGGCATGTTTGTAAACGGGCTCACCACTGAGTGATGAAATGTACAAATGGCTCCGAGAACTCTCCAACTGGAAGGACGGGCGAATCCTGGGATGGAGGAAAAACATGTCACCAAAAGTCACAACAGTCTCCCTTCTCTTTCTTTATATTCCCCACCCACCCATGTGAAGGAACAGTATAAAGAGGGATACAATGAGAATAAGGCCTCACCCAATTAAAAAGACTGTCTTTACCCTATTCCACACATTTAGGTAAAAATGCCAAATTTAAAGCCACACATATTTTACAATGGTGAGAAACATGAGAGCTGAGAGAGGGGAGGTGAAAAAAGGACAATGATAGCCACAGGGTAGGAGACAAGGTAGGGAAAGTGTAAATGAGAAATTAATGATTATTTAAGTAACACACAAATGGTCTTGTAATTAACAAAGAGCTGTGAAATTATTCTTGTGTTGACCTTTGTTTCTTTTACTGGATTTGCTATTTATTTACACTTTCCTTTTTATTTACATTTATTTGTATATTCAACTGCTCTTTACTGTTTGCCCTTAATAGAATAATTTGGATCAAAATTTCTTTTCTTTTTTTTTTTTTTTACTTTAATAGAAAGGCTTTTATAGGGGAAGTTGTTTCCTGAAAAGGAATTTCAGCCTATTTGCCAGTCTAGGCAGACTCCTCATATGAGAAAGCCAGTGAATTAAGGATACAATGAAAAACTCCCAACTTGACCACCAACCAAAACTAGGATGGAGGTGGGAGTCAGTCAAAAAAGCAGAAAACTACACAGCAACAAACAACCACCACCACGTAACACAGACAGCAAACCCCATTACCATTTGCAAAGGAAGGCTTTAAGAATTTAGGAGTTTTTCCAACAATGACAGAGAGCGCCACTGTGTTTATAGTGTAACAGCTCAGGATGTAATGAAATTACACTGCAGAGTACTTTAACAGTCATCTCATTAGACCTACAGTTGGAACAAGAGAGCCACATAAAGTAGGCAGCTGCAAATGACTCCATTCTCATCTATTCTCATTTGCTATTAAAAATACCTTTCGGCGGCTTTTTTCCACCCTGACATCCCTACACAAAGTGCCCTGCAAAGTATGATACATGCACCTATTTAAATTAACAAAGGAATGACTTATTTTAATCTCACTGTGCTTTGGAGTGCTTTGGCCATTTGGATGAGCAATATATCATTACATACAACCTTCCAGCGCTGCAGGCAAGAAACTCAGAGCATGCAGCATTTGGTGGGAGCCAAACAATTTCTCTAGCATACAACTGTGTCAAATGCATGCATGTATTCATTATTGAGAACGAGAGGAAATAGCTTTGATGTAGTAGAAAAAAGAAGATGATAAAAGCACCTCTGCAATATGCGTGTCATTATCAATGGTGGCAGATAGATACAATTGCACAGCCTCCTATGTGATTAGTAAATATACATATAATTGCTGTGGCCAATTATCAGAAAAATGAGATCGGTAATTACAAGACAGAAAATTAACTAGAATTCTTATTAAGGCTTTGTTTCCAATTCAAACAATTGGAAACTGCTGGAAAATACAATTAAATCAAAAGGAAATAAGGGGGTCAAGGCAGCCAAAAAACAAACAAACAAAAAAAACAACAAAAAAGAGACAACAAAAAACCCCGAAGAGGCTACAAGAAAAGAAACATGAACAAAATGTTTCTTGGTTTTTGCATATCTGTCCTCTTCGAATTTAATCTATTCATCCAGAAGAAGGGATGGTTAGCAATTCTAAAATTAAAATTCTCATCAGTAAAGAAAGGCTGAGGAAAAGAAAACAAAGGAAAAATGGAGTGAAATAAAATCTTGCCAAGTTCAAAGGATTACATGCAGGCATTACACAGAGACGACATGAAAAACGGGGGTGGATGGGTGGCTGATGAAACAGTCCACTCAAAAGAAACAAGACACGAAATAGCATGACAAGTCCCCAATAAAGGTATATAAAATGGCCACAAAAGTCCCATCGGTTTGAAGAGCAAAAATAAAACATGATATCAATTTCAGCTGCAGCCTGTTTTAGGAAAGCCATATATATCACCAAGCCTATAAGATTCTACAAGGCCCAATTCAAGAAATGACATTTTACTGTCTCAAAAACTATTAGTAAAAAGATAGTTCAAAGTCTGAGGTGTAAAAATGATGGACTCTGATCAGTGAGGAAGCTTCTCTAAGTCATCGCTTCATGGATTTTTTTTGAGGGTGTAGTATTGAAAGTATCTGAGTAGTAGTTGCTCTAAAATGCAATATTTAGGAAAACAAAAGCCTGCTATCTTAATGTGGTTCAATATTTACCAAGAGGGTTAAAATTCTGGACTGGCTTTCTACAAAGATCTGGTATAAAACATGATGCTAATGTGGGCCTCTTCTCAAAGTATGATATCAAAAGTAAATTAATGAATTATAGACCAGCAACTTGATGAAGAGGCCATTTAAAAACGGATGAGAAACAAAATGAGGAAATGTGACATCTTGCATGGGTAGTTAATGTTATTTAAGACCTGATATTGTAGCCTGTTAAGTTCCTCATATTATAAAACTAAGGAACACTGGGTGGTACCCATGAATAATTTATTTCCCTTCTGAAAATGCCAGCCCAAGTCGACTTTGCAGAACCACAGCCAGGGGATTCTCATCTCAGTGGTCCCTGGAAAGAATCACTCATTAAAGATATGGGGGAAATTCTAATCTCACATGCACAATGCCAGATATTTATTTTTGTTTTAAAATCCATGTCTCCTGCATCCCTCAAGGGAGAATTTTCTGAGATGCAGAAGACTGAGTGGTAGGGGGATGGTGAGAATGCCACACATAAACACTGGGCGAAGGTGTTTTCTGAGAGCCTCCAACTCCGCAGAAGTATGCAAGCTGTTAACACTCCAAAGGAAAGCAAAGGAATATACCTGAGAGTGTTCTCTGCACTGCAGAACTTAACAGTACACTTTTCTCTTTTTAAAGCAAATAAAATTACAAAGTTAGTTTTGATCAGGATGTGAAAGATCAAGAACCTGCCTATTTTGTTATCTAATTCAAATCTGTGAGGAGGGAGGCATACAGTAAATTTGAGCTCCAGTTTCACTGTAGCTCACAGGAAGGGAAAGTATCTAGTCATCCCGAGGAGTTCAGAGACTCTAGTAAAGTAGTTGCTGCTACTTCCCAAAAATGCCCTCTATGAAATATGGGTTCTGGCAAGATGGAGAAATATATTTCAAAAATATAAATGTGGGTTGAAGAAGCAGTTACACTGAATTCTCAGTACTGGCTGACACTGACTCTAAATTGTTAATGAAAGTCACTCTCTTTAAGACCTTGGGTGCCATACTTCACCTTAAGGGCTTTTTTTCCAGATGCTTTTCCATTGAACTTCTAAGCACAGAGGTAAAGAACGAAGCAGTGGACACAACCTTAACCAAAAGCCTCAATCTGAGAGTCTAGTCTCAAATCAACTTTAGAGTTCTGCTGAAGGGACACAAGCTGGGTCTTGTTATCAAGCAGGCAACTGTTATATAAAAACAGCTGCCATAAACCATTTTAGTAAGCAATTCTGGTCATCAAGGAGGACAGTTTCCAAGCCTCAGAGGTTTCAGTAACTATCTGGTCAGCCCCTTTTGCTAAACAACTGGAACACAAGCACGCAGCATGCTAGAGAACAGTGAAGGACAACAGGAAAAAGTTTGAGTGATGCCTTTGCCTTGTGAATAATGAACAGTTCAAGAAGGTCAACCCATTACAACTGAAACTGTTTAATTATTAATTATGCACAATCTATGAGCAAAAGGACAAGTTCAGAATGCTTAATGTATGTTAACTTCAACTGGACTCTCTCTGGGTATTTTGTTATTAGCACTTGTCAGCAAGGTACTCAGGCATAAAAAAAGGCAAGTAGCAGAAAATATGTGTGTGTGTGTGTGTACCTGCACACTCAAAGAGTGGTGGAGAAGACAAGGCAGGAAGAGGTCCAATTCCAACCACAGCTGCTACTAGTTCACTTACAGAGTAAGTGTGCCAATAAGTACATTTAGTGACCTTAAGAGCAGGCAGGTAAGCTGGACACTCCAAATACAGAAAGCATCAATGAGAAAAATGCTTTTAATATTCAAGGAATATTCTTTTTTTGAAACTATAATGTATCTTGGCTTTAGAATAATCTGTCATTAATCTACTCTCCATCCTGCAACTCCCCACCCCCATAAAAGTGAACGTAAAACTGGTAAAATCTGAATAAGATCAGTGGTTTGTGTCTTGTATCTATGACAATTTTCTATCTACAGTATAGATACTGTACTATACTTTTTTTTTTTTTAATTAGATGCAGTCTCGCTCTGTCACCAGGCTGGAGTGCAGCGGCACGATCTCGGCTCACTGCAACCTCTGCCTTCTGGGTTCAAGCAATTCTCCTGCCTTAGCCTCCTAAGTAGCTGGGACTACAGGTGTGTGCCACCACACCCAGCTAATTTTTGAAATTTTAATAGAAACGAGGTTTCACCATGTTGGCCAGAATGATCTCCATCTCTTGACCCATGATCCACTGGCTTCAGCCTCCCTAAGTGCTGGGATTACAGGCATGAGCCACTGCGCCCAGCCGATACTGTACTATACTTATGAGATATTACTGTTGAGGGAAACTGGGTGAAAGGTACACAAGATCTCTCAGTATTATTTCTTACAACTGTATGTAAATCTAAAAATTACGTCAAAATAGAAAGTTTAAAAAGAAAAGGTAAGGGACAGGGACTATTTTTAAACAATTAGATGAGGCCTAGATTCTTAGCAGAACTCTGCTTGTATAAGGGAGAAGGCTGGCATAAATACTCAACTGGAAAAAAGTTAAGGGCCTTTTGCTTAAAAAAATATTCCTGAGGACTACATTTTTGCCTATAATTCATAATTAAAGGTGACGGGGGACCTGACAATAATGTGGTGGTAAATTCAGACACTGATAAGGCATAACATAAAATACTGTGTAAAAATGATACAATCATTCATTATTCATTCATTCATTCAACAGCTTTTGTGGGCATCTACCATGTGGAACGCAATGAGCCTGGCATTGTGGAATGGCTGATACTTAATCCATATCCTCAAAGAATTTGTGTATTGTTCAGAGGGATAAGATGTACATCCCTAATAACCAGCCCTGCAGGATGGAGGAAGTGGCCACGTGAGACTGCCAAAGCTGGGCACTCAGGATGAACAGGGGGGCACTGAGGTTTTGGTTCAGTTTGGCTGGCAGACGCGAGTTCACAAACTAGGGTCATGGGGCGTAAAGTAAAAGAGTCTGCAGCGTGTGAGATACCTTCTTTGCTCTCCTACTTTCTTCTTTCCTGTCTCCCAGACAGCACCTGAGGGTGGGAGGGACCTTGAATGTTGTAGTCTGGGTCCTGTTTCCTTCTCCTTATACAAAACAGACATTCCTTCAAAACTTATGCATACTGGCAGTAAAGCAAAGGAAGATGGGACAACCTCTCAAATATCTCAAGGTGTTGGCTGCACTGGTGAATTCTGAGGTCAGTTGTACTGTGGTTGGATTAAACCAGCATGGCAAGTTAAATGAAATATGGCCAGCCCTCTAACTGATTTTTAATAGCCCACTTCTAGACTTATGGTGACAAGCCACCAAGCCAACAGGTGTTCAACATCAGAAAATCACCTGTAGTCTGACCAATATTGAGAGTCACGCTCTATATTTTAAAAGTAAATCTTTTAATTCATGTCTGACGTTCCTTTGCCCTGGCCCAACAATGTCTACTCTTAGGCACTAGGATTCATACTAATTGGCAAAGCTCTATTGGATCACCGCAGTCTATCCTCAGTGCTGGGATCAAAGGTCATTTGTAATTCTAGGGGCTTGATGCCCAGCAGGATAGCGTTTTGCCTGTCAGACCCCAAATTGGTTTCTGATCCTCCACTGTTCACTACCTTAGAGTAGCATCTTTATGAGACAAATGGCAGAACCCATAGGGCAAATCTGCACTTGCTTGGGGAGAAAATCGAGTTTAAAAAAAAAAAAATCTAAAAAACAAACAAATGAAAAAAACTGGACCCTCACCTCTAAGGATCTCTATAGAAGCTAATCTTCAAACCAAAAACAACCTGTCCAAGGTGTAAACTAATGTGAGATTCTGGGAAATCAGCTACATTTTAATATTTTAAAGGTCCTCAATATTCATATCTGTACATATCTGCTGTAACAGAATATAGACAGGGAAGAAAAAAGCAGTCACATGTTATCAGAAGGAGAAAAATGGGAAAGAGATGAATAGGTGCTCCTGGTCCGAGAATGAGTCTCGTTTAGAGTGTGAGTAGCCATAACTACACAGCAGATTTGTACAAATTCAGTCAATGCTTGTTAAAACATTGAGTTTATTTTAAAATGTGTCCACTCCATGAAGGAACAATCAGTATTTTGACTCTAAGTGTATTTTTGATTTCATGATGCAGATAGAACTGACCTACTTCTCGGTGTGTTACAAGAGAAAACATCAGGGTGAAAGCGATGCTTTGAACTTATGAAGGCTGGCAGATGACATACCAGAGAAGAAAGCCTCCAACTCCGCTCAGCTGGAGAACAGAAAGCCTGCCTTTTACTCATCCCACTCCACATCAAGTCTTGAGCAGAGAAAGTGAAAGATGATTCAATTTCCACACTGGGTCACCCCATGCTCTGGGCTGCCAGGCGTGACATTTTGGGGTGACGTTCTGTCCACTGGGTCTGGGCTGACAGTAGCAGCTCATTTAACTTGTCTCAGATGGGCCTGGAACCACGAGGTAAAGGCCTGAATTTTTGCCACTGAAACGGCCTTCCTACCCATAAACCCTTTAATCAAGGAGAACCAGCTGTTAGCCAAGTAAACATCACTACCAGATGGCTTATAAAAAACAAAATATAAACGAACAGGTCTAAAGGAATCTGTCTCTGGGTAACTGAAATTTGAGATTATAGAGATTTTTTTTCCTATTTTCTTTTTTTCCTTAATGTGTTTTGGAAGTTCTTCAGTATTGGGATAAAAGAGAATAGAAATGATCTTTGTCATTAATGTCAAAATGGACTCTTCATTTAGTCTGCTTGGATTTTTTTTTTTGTCATTTAAAAGATTTATATTTACTTAGAAATGTTGTAAATATATGGTAAAGATCTTGGTGTTTTATAACATTTCTTGAAAATAGGTGAGTTAAATGAAATATGGCCAGCCCTCTAACTGTTTTTTAATAGCCCATTTTTAATGGAGAAATGGAAAATAGATTAATCTTTTAAACTGTATTTATAATTGCATCCTTTCCAAAGCCAATGAGCATCTTTTTTCTCTTTTTATTTTAGGTCTCTTGTTGGTCATCAGCCATAATGCACACATTTTTTAGAGGTGCCTACATGAACAGTACACACATACACACTAACATCCACATACATCTCCCTTTTCAGTGGCTTATGCAGAGCAGCAAAAAACATACTTGTCTCATACCGAAGGGATTTCATTTACAAAAGTAAAACCCGTTATTGTCCTCTTTTTCTGCAGCCTCCCAATGCATTTCTACTGCTTTTCATAAAACACTGCTGCAAATAATCAAGCATGACCACTGACATCCACAAGATTGAGTTTTAGGAACCATTAAATGAGCTCACCCTCGTGGGAAGTCTCCTGCTCAGGCTGGTCTAAAGGTAATTATTCAGCAATTCCTGCCTGTGCTTTTACCTTGTTCCTATACAGTGTTTGCATTTCATACACTGGTCAGGTCAACTTTTTTCCTCAGGAAAAGTCCAGCTATACATGTTTGATCCAGTACCTAAATTATAATGTTAATATACACACTGGCATTTCACCTGGTTCTACAAAAGTGCTGATTAAAAACACTCTTAAAGGTAGATAATAAACTATATTAAAAACAAAACAAAAATTAGGAGAGAAAAAAACCCTTAATAGGTGCCTAAATGAAAAAAAAATTGATCTTTTCATAGATAAAGAGTTAAGATTGAAACATCTGAACCACATCCACACACTGTTGAAGTACAAGAACCTGGCAGGTCCGTGTCCTGAAAAACCAACAAGCCATAACACTATCAAGTCAGACTCTGAGAACCCACTGTAAATCCAAAGTCCACATCACCACACTGTATGTCCTCCTGAATGTTCACTCGACTGTTAGTTAAAATAATTACTGCCATTTGCCACCTGCACTGCCACTATAGATAAGAGGGGAAACAGAACTACCAGTAGCTGCGTGTATGAGTATTGGCTGTATTTGCTTACACATTTTTAAACAAATTCAAAGGCTGCTTCAGCTGCAATTCAAAGGCTGAGAATTATACGTGAAACTGTGCTATAGTTGGTTTCATACAATAGACAGAAGGGAATTTAAAGCTGGTTTAAGGAGACACTACACCAGTTTAAAATTAGTTACTATGAGGGGAACAAAGGGAAAGAGGGAGGGAGGGAAGAAGAGGAAATGAAAAAAATAGAACTACATACTGTGAAATGAACAAGTTCAGTTAGAATGTTCATCAGGATTTGGAAAATCATAATGCCATCTGCTACTCTGGACCTCAAAACATCAGGGATCTCGTGCGCCCAGACGCTTCCATTTCCAGGAGGAAGGAAGGAACTTACACTCCCTGGAATGCTGCCTCCATTCTGGAATGGAGGCAACACCCCAGCCGACCAGTTTGGAATCTCTTTTGAGAACATTTGTACTGCTCACATACACATTTTCCCTGGTTTAGAGAAAATTAACAGCCGGCAAAACGATTACAGCAACTCGGCAGCGAAGCAGAGCAGTGCCCCCAACCCAAGCTGCTGGGTAACTGACCCTGGCATCCAACTTGGGCTCAGGGTGTGTAGGTCCCATCATGGTGGATTAAATGAGCACTGTCCTATGGCTGGGTAAGACTTCACAATACAGCAACACATGTTAAATGACAGCAGCCAAAACTGGCCCCACCAGGCAACTGCCCATTCACAGACCGCTATTCACAGGCCTCCACCACCAAGAAATTAATTCATTAATAATACATCAGGCTTCATGGACAATTCAAAGGAAATAACACAAAGCTACTTGTTCAATGACTGCCTAAAGATGCAGAATTTTTCCTGGTTAAAAAATCCCCACAAATCTAATTGACTTACTAAATCAAAATTATGGGGATGTTTATGTTAATATTTTGGTTAGTAAAAAAGAAGAAATGGATAAGGTCTGTTGGCTGAATTCACTCAGTGCCACTTGGAAATAATAAAAATACAGATTTTTTTTTCAGCAATAGTTAATAAAATCTAATTTTATATAATTGTGTGTTTAAAAAAATTTTTTTTACTTCAAGTGACTTTGTATATCCTTCAGACTATGAGGAAAAAATTTTCTTATAACTTGTTTCTTCTGTAACATTTTGTATTCACTTCTTTCTTACTCCTCCCTTCTGACAACTCATAAATATGAATTAAATATAATTATAAATGAACAGAACATTAACTTTTGGATTACTGCTGTGTTTTGGTAGAATGTTAATGTCATTTCTAAAGAAACAGTTATTACCAATAGAAAAAGTAATTACTAAAGGAATCCTGGCCTTAATGCTAACCTATTTTCAATTTTCAAACCATCCAAACTGAATTAATTTAAACACACTGGACTTTTCAAAGAAGGTATTAGATTTCTAAAGATTGCCTTACATAAAAGAGGAATATCAGTTTTCAGGATCTCAACTATATATTCCCAACACTTTGAAACACAGGTCTAGTTGACAATATCACCGAAAGGACAGGACTATTGTGTGCATATGCTTGTATTAACTTACTGAGTTTCTAATGCCTCAGTCATTAACTAATACAAGCTGCACGCACCATAAAGTCCCACATCACAAAAACCGGTTTGTGGGAGTGGTTGGAATTAATCTCTGTGGTCAGACACTGTGGGTCTGCAGGTCCTGTCTCCCTTTAACCACCCACAGTTATGTGCTGTGACAGGAACACGCCATCCTTGGGATGCTGGGAATAGGAGGGGGATGATTTCCTTTTACTTCTTGCTAACTTCAGAAGCCAGAGTCATGGTAAAGTCTCTCAGGTAAAAGATGAGTGGATATTATTTCCTCTGAAGTTGGTTAATCCCATTTTTTCTTTTTTCCTTTCTTTCTTTTTTTTTTTTTGAGACACAGTCTCGCTCTGTCATTCAGGCTAGAGTGCAGTAGTGTGATCTTGCCTCACCGGAACCTCCACCTCCCAGGTTCAAGAGATCCTCCTACCTCAGCCTCCCGAGTAGCTGGGACTACAGGCACGTGCCACCATGCTTGGCTAATTTTTGTATTTTTTTGTAGAGATCGGGTCTCACCACGTTGCCAGGCCTGGTCTCGAACTCCTGAGCTCAAGTGATCTGCCTTCCTTGGCCTCCCAAAGTGCTAGGATTACAGGCGTGAGACACTGCGCTTGGCCTAACCCCGCTTTTGAATTTCTGGGAGGTATTATTAGGCAATCATTCTTGCCATCAGCATCCCCCACCCCCCAGCACCAGCTGTTTTCATAGCCCAGTGGCTTCTCAGGCACCCTGCCTAGGAATGAGTGATTCTACATGAATGAATTTTTTTTTTTTTTTTTTTTGAGGCGGAGTCTTGCTCTGCCGCCCAGGCTGGAGTGCAGTGGCGCAATCTCGGCTCACTGCAAGCTCCGCCTCCCGGGTTCACGCCATTCTCCTGCCTCAGCCTCTCCGAGTAGCTGGGACTACAGGCGCCTGCCACCACGCCCGGCTGATTTTTTTTTATATTTTTAGTAGAGACGGGGTTTCACCGTGGTCTCGATCTCCTGACCTCGTGATCCGCCCGCCTCGGCCTCCCAAAGTGCTGGGATTACAAGCGTGAGCCACCGCGCCCGGCCTGAATTTTTTAAGATAACACATTTAAGAGCCAAACTTACTGTATCTCAATAGAAATCTTTCTAAAAGGATTCACGCTCCTCCATGCCAAATTAAACAGAGTACGCAGAATAGAATTCAATTAACTGAAAGACGTGGGGTCATTCATATAGACAGCAAAACTGAACTGAGTTGCAAAATACGTATGCCCTTTGGGCATGTCTGCAATGCTAAGTTGTCTTCTTTCACAGCTTTATAAAAAACCTCTTCTTTTGATGCCAAAATGTTCAGTGGTCACTTTATACTTTCTTCAAATCAATGATAGTATAATGTAAGGAACCTTACCCTTTGATTGTCACTCAGTTTCCTTGTCTGTAAAATAGAGTGTTGTGGGGAAAGAATGTGACAGGAAACACTGTGTAAACCATAAAGGTTAAGGCTTAGACTTCTGAATTCTGGTAGAGAACCATATCTATTAGCTAAGTATCTCATCATATATTCTCTGTCACTTTTTGGATTTGTATTTCTGAGGTCTTGAAAAAACAAGTGTTGAGATTTATGCATAAATGTCATTTGATGACTATTTACAAGAGCCTATAGGATGTTAGGTGCAGTACTAGGAAGACAGAAATAAAATGTCTAGGAACTTAGAGTCTAGTTGTTAAACTCATAATTGAATCTGGAGCAGGAATGAATATAGTTTTGAATGAGGTGCTCGGTGATCTCCCAAGAACAGAATGCTAATCATCTCATCCCTTGAACATGCCTCTCTTTCCGTGTGCCCCATCTCAGGAGAGTACCACCATGCACCTGACTGCCCAAGCCCTGTGATTCATCCCTGACCCTACCTCCCTACCCTCCCTTATATCCAGTTACTTACCAAATGCAGTTAGTTCCATCTCCTAAATACCCTTCAAACATGCTAAGGCTGTCCAAACCCCTCCAATTTCTGATCAGAACTACAGCTTCAATGTCCTTTCTAATCCATCTTCCACAGCCCTGCCTCAGTGTAAAACACAAATCTGGCTATGTTGATCTCTTGCTTAAAACTCTTTCAGTCTCCCCATCCTCCCTCCCCTACAAATATCTTTAAGCATGGGGTATAAAGATCCTTCAAAATGTGGCCCTTGGTTTATATCTCATAATACTTGACCAAACACCCCAGCCATACCGAACTCTCTGCAGGGGCCTCAGATCTCTCCAAGGCTAACTCTTATTGGCTATCCTTCAGTCTCCCCTCCTCTGCAGAGCTTCCCTGGTAGCCCCCATCTCCTCCACTGAGTTCTCTCCTCTGTGTTTCCCCAGCACCTTGGCCACACTTTAATTATAGAATTTATATGGCTACAAACATCATTAAATACCATATCGTAAATACCCATTTATGTGAGTGGTTAAAATGATAGTCACTGTGGTCCTCTGAGAGCCCAGGCCATCAAGTCTCGTATCACTTATATTACCTGCAGTTTAGTGATCTGCATATATGACTGCTTACTTGTCTGCCTCCCTGACTAGAGTAGCTGCTCTTTAATGGTGGAAAGAGCATCTTATTCATTCTCCATCCCCAGTACCGAGCTCTGGGATTAACACAGGTTTACAGAATGACTGTTTGGGCTATCATCAGTGGTTTTCAAACTATAATCTATGGAACTCTCAGTTCTTTTATGCAGGTGTGTGAGAAAGGGGATGGAGATCTAAATCTCCCATCCTCTGACCAAACCAAAATAGCTTCATATTCATCTATTTTATAGATTGGGTTTTTGAGCAACATAGAAGGGTCAAGGGCTTTTAGAAATGTGTGAAAATCAACTATTGTATCAATGGGAAGATATAATCTGATTTGCAAATGTCTCCTAGAAATATTATTTTTATGCAGATAAAAACCACAATGAAATGTCACCTCACATTTTGTTAGGATGGCTATTACAAAAAAGTCAAAAGGTAACTAGGGATGGTGAGGATGTGGAGAAAAGGGAACCCTTACACACTGTTCATGGGAATGTAAATTGGTACAGCCATTATGGAAAACAGCATGGAGGAGGTTCCTCAAAAAACTAAAAATAAAACTACACTATGATTCAGCAATCCAACTTCTGGGTGTATATCTAAAGGAAATAAATCACTATCCTGAAGATATCTGCACTGCCATGTTCACTGCAGCATTATTCACAATAGCCAAGATAGGAAAACAACCCAAGGATCAGTCAATAGATGAATAAAGAAAATGTGATATGGATACACACACCAAAATGGAATCTTATTCAGCCTTAAAAAAGGAAATCCTGTCATTTGCAACAGCATATGAACCTGAAGGTTCAGACAGATGAATATGCTAAGTGAAGTAAGTCAGACATAGAAACACAAAAACTGCATGATCTCACTTAATATGTGGAATCTAAAAGAGTTGAACTCGTAGTAGCAAAGTAGAAGAGTAGTTACCAGGGGCTTGGAGGGTGGGGGAAATGAGGAGGTGTTCGTCAAAGGGGACAAACTTACTTTTATAAGATAAATAAAGCATGGTGAGTATAGTTAATGATCCTGTATTACATATTTAAAATTTGCCAAGGGAGTAGATCGTGTTATCACCACACACACACACACACACACACACACACACACACACACACACACACCACACACACACACACACACACACACACACACACACACACACACACACAGTAACTGTGTGTGGGGTTGGATATATTAGCTTGATTGTGGTAATCCTTTCACAATGTATATGTTTATCAAAACATCACATTGTACACCTTAAATATATATACTTTCTATTTGTTAAGTGTACCTCAATAAAGCTGGGGAAAAATATAACTTTCACATTCCACAAGGCACAACTGTATTCAAAACTTATGTGTATCTTTACTTTGTCTCTTATTTCTTTCTTCCTGTTCTTGATCAAAGAAAGCAGCATAAGAAGAGGGTGAGAGAGAGAAAATGTTGCCATACAGGGGCAGTCTCCTTCAATTAGGAACAGGTGGTTTATCCTAGAGTTCATTTGGAATGCATATGATACTCAAAACACAGTGTCCCTTGTAGGAGCACTGTAACAATGCCAGGGTTCCGGGCCAATAGAGAGGTAGGACTGTGGCAAGCCACAGCTCTAGGAAGAGGGCCTTTGTGCCCTGGTGTGGGGGAGAGATGCTGGCTTTCTCCATTAGGTTTGTAGCTGAAAAATGGGGATCAATGGGAATGCCACAGTGAGGATGTGGGGAGGACAATGGAAAGAGGGTGGCCAGTTGAGTCATGAGCAAGAAGACAACGAAGGGGCATCCTTGCTGTGAGGCCTGGCCTGGGGTCCCCGATGATGAGAAGGACTAAAGTGGATTTGCTTAAGATGGAAACAGACTTTCTTGGCAAAAAGGCCTGAATTCAACAGCTCATCATTACAAAATCCCACTTATAAAAGTCTATGTCTTCTGCAAGTTTTTATGACTCTATTTAACCATAAAACTTAATGAAGACATAAGACAGCCTCTACTATTTACTTATCTGTCTGGCTGGCATATGCACATCATTATGGTGGTACTAAAAAGAATCATTATGAATAGGGACAATCATCTACCCCACCAAACACCTGGACTCACAAGAGCCTCACATGGACTCTTCACTTGGACGTGGCTCCCCTGATGCTTTCTAGAAATGCTAGTGAAGATGACCAGTGGTGGAAGGAGGCACTGTTTGATGCCAGCCCAGCCTGGATGCTCAGTGAAGAGGATGGAGGTTAACCACATGCCTAGACACTTCTACCTATGTGAGTCAGGCAGACTAAGGGGCAGCTAACATTTCTGTTCTAGAAGAGGGTGACACTGAACAAAAGGGGATGAGAAAATGGAGGATGGGGAAAGGGAGGAGAAAAATAAGGGAAGAGCCTACTTTATAATAATATTACTAAAAAGCTTCTAAAAGCCGGGCATGGTGGCTCACACCTGTAATCTTAGCACTTTGGGTGGCTGAGGCAGGTGATCACTTGAGGTCAGGAGTTTGAGACCAGCCTGGCCAACATGGTGAAACCTCATCTCTACTAAAAACACACACAAAAATTAGCTGAGCATGGTGGTGCACACTTGTAATCCTAGTTACTTGGGAGGCTGAGGTGGGAGGATTGCATGAACCCAGGAGGCGGAGGTTGCAGTGAGCCAAGATTGTGCCACTGCACACTCTAGCCTGGGCAAACAGCAAGACTCCATCTCAATCAATCAATCAATATTTAATAGCTAGCTTCTAAGCTTCTCCCTCAGTCTCATTTCTCCTACTACCCACCTCAACAGAACTGTCTTAGAAAAAAATACAGATTTCAACATGTCAAACCTTCCAAGCATATCCCTTAGCTACAGGGTAATACCTACGCGTTTTGGTACGCATTTGAGATGCTCCCTGTATTTTTTTCTAGCTTCACTTTGGGCCAACCATTAGTCTTCAAAGCTGCCTCACACTTATACACCTATGGTGGTGTCCCTCCCTCTGCTGGGACAATCTTCTCCCCACTTTCATTTTGTGAATATCAAGGTATTTCCAAAGCCCAGCTCAAATATCATCTCCTCTCTGATGCTTTGTTAGCTTCCCACATCATCCAACCTTGCACAGCACTGTTTACACAGCTTTATTATAGTTTTTAACATAATGAATCAAATTCATGAGTTTGTCTTCCACTAGATCATGAAGTTATCCAGCACAGGGATTTATCCCGGCACCTGGTAGAGATCACGGCCCAAGCAGGAGCTCAATAAATGTCCCTTGAAGTAAATAAAAATACAAATTTTCCTAGCTGTGGTAGTCTTCTACGAAATGGAATGTGGTTTAAGTGTGTCTTCTCTTTTCTTCTGCTGAAGCCCATCCTATCCATCCAAGCAACTAAACATAGGCCATCACAGAGAAACTCTTTGCTTTCTATTTTTCTCTTTGACATTTAAAATTTAGATAAAATTCACAAAAAATAAAATTCACCCTTTTAAAGTAACAACCCAGTTCCAAAATATTTCTACCACCCTAAAAAGAAACCTTGTACCTGTGACAGTCATTCTCAATTTCCTTCTCTCCTCCAGTCCCTGGCAATCACTAAGTCATTGACTTCCTGTCTCTATGGACTTCCCTATTGTGGACATTTCATAGAATATGTGGCTTTTTGTGTCTGGTTTCTTTCATTTAGCATGTTTTCAAGGTACATCCATACTGCAGCATTTATCAGTACTTCATTCCTATTTATGGTCCAATGTGAACTTCTGGATTCTTTCTACGTTTGGGCTATTATGAATAATGCCACTATGAATGTTCATCTATAAGTTTTTATGCGGACATATGTTTTCCATTCTCTTGGATATATACCTAGAGGTGGAACTGCTGGGTCATATAATTGTTCTATGTTTAGCTTTTTGATGAATGGCCAAGCTGTATTCCACAGCAACTGTGGAACCATTTTACATTACCACTAGCAATTTATGTGGGTTCCAATTTCCCCACATTCTTGTCACCAATTGTTATTTTCTGTTTTTCTTTTTTTTTTTAAATTACAGCCATCCTAGTGGGCATGAAGTAGTCTCTCATTGTGGTTTTGATTTGCATTTCCTTAATTAATTGTTGAGCATATTTTCATGTGCTTATTGACCATTTGTTTATCTTCTTCAGAGAAATGTCTACTTAACTCCTCTCCCCATTTTTAAATTGGGCTATTTGTCTTTTTATTTATCATCGAGTTGTAAGAGCTCTTTATATATTCTGAATACCAGGCCTTTATCAGATATATGATTTGCAAATATTTTCTCCCATTCTGTGGGTTGTCTTTTCACTGTCTCGATAATGTCCTTTGACACACAAAAGTTTTTAATTTTGATAAAGCCCTCCTTTTGTTTTTGTTTGCTTATGCTCTTGGTGTCATAGCTAAGAAACCATTGCTAACCTAAGGTCATGGAGATTTACATCTATGCTTCCTTTTGAGAGTTTCGTAGTTTTTACTCTTACATTTAAGTCTTTGATTAATTTTTTGAGTTAATTTTTGTATATGATGCAAGGTAGGGGTCCAAATTTATTCACTTACATATGGATACCCAGCACCATTTGTTGAAAAGACTATTCTTTTGCCACAGAATGGTCTTGGCATCCTCATCAGGAAACAACTGACCATGCATATATAAGTTTATTTCTGGACTCTGAATTCTATTCCATATGTCTATCCTATACCACTACCATACTATCTTGATCAGTGTAATTTTGTAGTAAGTTTTGAAATCAGAAAGCATAAATCTTACAACATTTTTTTTTTCCAATTATTGTTTTGGCTATTCTGAGTCCCTTGTATTTCCATGGGAATTTTAGGATTAGTTTATCCACTTCTGCAAAAAAGCCTACTGGGATTTTAATATGATTACAGTGAATCTGTAGATCAATTTTGAGAGTATTTCCATCGTAACAATATTAAGCCTCCCACTTCATGAACATAAAATGTCTTTCCGTTCCTTTCTTTCTTTTTTTCTTTTTTTTTTTTTTTTTGAGAGAGTGTCTCGCTCTGTCACCCAGGCTGAGTGCAGTGCTGTTATCTTGGCTCACTGCAACCTCCACCTCCTGGGTTCAAGTGGTTCTCCTGCCTCAGCCTCCCGAGCAGTGGGGATTACAGGTGCCTGCCACCCTGCCCGGCTAATTTTTGTATTTTTAGTAGAGATGGGGTTTTACCATGTTGGTCAGGCTGGTCTTGAAACCCTGACCTCATGATCCACCAGCTTTGGCCTCCCAAAGTGCTGGAATTACAGGCGTGAGCCACCATGCCTGGCCTGTCTACAGTCTTTGTACTCCTGATAGTGACCTTAGCAAAACTAAGAAGTACCATATGAAATCAGCACTTTGGGAGGCCAAGGTAGGCAGATCACTTGAGGTCAGGAGTTCGAGAACAGCCTGGCCAACATGATGAAACCCCGTCTCTACTAATAATACAAAAAATTGGCCAGGTGTGGTGGCGTGTGCCTGTAGTCCCAGCTACTCCAGAGGCTAGGACAGGAGAATCACTTGAACCCAGAAGGCAGAGGTTGCCGTGAGCGGAGGTTGTGCCACTCCACTCCAGCCTGGGCAACAAGAGCAAAACTCCATCTCAAAAACAAAACAAAACAAACAAACAAAAAATACCGAAGACAGATGGTCAGGTTGTTGGGACAAAAGGTAGCCACCAACAAGAATGAGGAGTGCCCATAGAGAACAGGGGCAATCACAAGAGGACATAGGAAAAGCACTATGCAGAGCAGTACAGCCATGTAAGGTGTGTTAGCCAGAGGGCAAAGGGCTCTATACACTTCAAGAGGCCCGAGAATATCAATGTCAATGCCAAGCACTCTGGCAAAATGGTTGGTAAAATTCAGTGAAAGAATAAGGTAAACCCCACACAATTTTACAGCCCTGGAGGGCATCAATACATCAAAGTTTACGTTCAGTACCATGTTCAGAACAAGGGACTAAGTCATTGAGAAAAGGTTAAATGATATTCACCACACTCCGTCAACAGGCTGCCAAGAACAAATAGATTTTAGAAACATTTCTTTCTAAAAATGCAAATTTCTCATAGCTGTCAGAGCTTACAGTCATAAATTTCAGTTATCTAGACAATAGGGGCCGACTTATTCCCCAAAGATATCAGATGGCTAAGGCTTCAGGTACACATAGACACACATCACTTATAAAGAACCAAAGCACTTTACAACTCAGGTATTCAGGGATTTAGGGAGGACCTGATTACATAAGGACCTTAAGATAAGAAGTTCTGTTGAGAAGCAACTCTGAGGCACCAGATGATGTCTTTAAGCTGTCACGTATACCTGAGCTAGCCAGCGACAATTCAGAGAAACGCCACCCACCAAAATTTACTCGGACCACCAAGATTTCTGATTGGAGCTCAATTCTCCTGTTACCTTGGCCACCCTCCCAGTTCCTGATCTGTGGTCTGAGTTTCATGGTCATGATTCTTATTCCTGTTTAGTTTTTGGTGTCTTCTGTTTGGACATCTGGTAGCCAACTCTGGCTTTGTTCCATGATTCCACCTCCTGCCTCCCAGAGTGGCTCTGACATTCATCTTTGGCCACTCCAGGACTGGCTCTTGCCCACCTTAGTGGTGTTTTACTACATCTTCACTCTTTGCCAGGCCATAACAGGTTAAGCTGAATCCACACAATAAGAAAATATGTTACACTGGGCTTTGTGATAGCTATTTTGTACATGACGCCAAATATACCCATCTTGTCTGAACTTCCCTCAGGGGAAGTAATTTTTGATCTGACTTTTCTCTAACAGGAAATAGTACATGCTAGCATCAGATACCCATTTCACAACAGGGTAAATCCCACTCCCAAGCAGTAAAACGGCTCAAATCCCAACTGGGCATATTCATTCACAAATAAAAGGCCTAAAAGTCATATGCAAATGAAGATAGCTAGCTAATTGCCCTGTAGGAACTAAAGGGGAAGACTTAGCCCTGGCAAGCAGTTAGGGAAGTTTGAGAAGTGGTTTTCAAACTTTAATGTGCAGAGAGTTACGTGAGAAACTAGTAGATTCTAGGCACGACCCCTAGAAAGTCTAATTCAGTGATCTGGGCCCAGGAATTTGCATTATAACAAAAGCCTTAGGTAATTCTGATGCAATCAGTCCTTGGTCCACCCTATGAGGAACACTGCATCACAGCAATGAGAACTCTGACAGACACATAGGACAAGCGCAGTAAGTATAGGACCCCACCAATCCTTCCTTTCCGTGATGCTACGATTCATCTTGTCTAAGGCAGGTCATCTGGCCAATCCTTTCCTAATACTTTTATTGCAGAATATCAGCTCAGTTCCAAGATCAACCTGGTTTTAGTAAAGGCAATGTTCATTTCCCAAGTTTCCACAAGGAAGATGGTTTTAGAGTAAACAGGAATATATGTCTAAGTTACATTTTTCTCTTGACTAACAAAGAAATGCTATGAAGAAAAATATATCATTTAAGTTACATATTATTGTTCTTCATCAATCTTCATCCCTTAAATAGAACATCTCCCTATGGTAATTTCAAAAGTCTCATGATTTTGCCCAAATTAAACAAGTAAGATATTTTAAACTGAATAGCAATAACTGTTACTTTAAATAAGGAATGAAAATATCTATTTGATACAGAAAACATTCAACTGAGCTGTCCAGAAACACACATTGTATTGGTGAGGAATGCCTTTACCTGGATGTTCTGATGCCTAGGAGCCTGGCAGACCAATGGTAGAGCCCAGGAAACACAGAAGGCTGTGCAAGAAACTGGGTAGGCAAGTTTCCCCAGGCACTTCCTCAAGCAAAACTTGAGGGGGACCTCAGGAAAACTAGTTAAATTGGGAGGATTCTGATGGGGATAGTAGGCTTTTGGAATCTAAGATAACAGAGGATATTGATGAGCTATTAGATCCAGGAGGTCTGTCTGATATTTGAGATAATGGAGCCTCCATTTGTTTCAGGACGATGCCTTCATTTTTACATCAACATGGTTTATGGCTTGCAGGGGATATATGGACTGACTGATGCAACCATTAAGGATGTTAGAGCCCCACTCTTACTATTATTGTGATATGAGTGTGTGTGTTTGTTTTTTTCCTAGGAGGATCTTTATTTTTTCTCCCAAATCTCATGACTGGTTATGCAGATGTTTAATTGAGAGGAATAATTATGAATTACGATTTTTTTCTTTCAAACTTTCCTATCTGAATCATTTACTGCCTTCCCTCTCTAATTACAAGTGTTTTAAATATTATAAAATTAAAGTTTAAAAAATAAACATTGCTAGTAGGCAAACCCAAGCTCCAAAAAGCTCAGTTTTTAAAGAAAATGTTAATGTTTCTTGAAAGCCTTGTGTATTATAAGATTGATGGTTTACAGAAAAGGAATTTAAAGTCAGAATAAGAAGTAGACAAAGTTGATTGAGAGAGAAAGGCAGGTAGATTAGCAGCACCATGAAGGCAAAGGAACAGTGGAACTCAATGGATAAGGATGATCAGAAGTAAGCTCAATTAAAATGTGAGAATACAGGTTTCCAGCTACTAGAATACACAAGATGTTAGGGACATATTCTGAGAAAAATGCCTAATTAGGAAATTAAAGCTGAACTGTTGACCTAGAGTTTTTGAGCCCTTTTATCACTCTGATATGCTTTGGGTAAATAACTCAAGGCAGGCAAATTTCATCCAGCTTATGCTTGCTCTTCAACTCTGACCCTTGCCTACTGAATGACTTCAAATAACTGTTGCAGAAAAAAATGATACCATTTTAATTTCCAGCTCCATCCCCATCTGGCCAGGGAGAGGGTCAATTAATATTATTGTGTTTTGTCTTTAGGGTATCTGATGCCCCTGAGGACCAGCCTGCAGGACAGTCTGTTTTTGCAGGGTTTGTTGGCCAGAATCAGAAGAGTGGGATTCAGGACAAGGCCAGTTCATGTAACACAGCTCAGAGCCATACAACACAACTTGCTCCAAGGATGTTGGGCATTGTACTTCATTAGGAAACAAAATATAAGCTTTCCACACCATTAGGAATGACTTTAGGAGTGAAAGCACATAAGACGATGCCTCACCTCATCAACAATGCACTGCAGAAGCTGGAGAGGCTGCAATGGAAAAGAAGAGAAGAAAAAGTATTAGCCTCTATGCAATGTCTTTACAGTGGAGTGGAAAGAAAAAATCATTAATGCAATAAAACATAGCAAGATTAATCAACAACAGCAAACTCTTATAAAAACATTGATGCTCAGGATGTTCTATTATTTCTAATGGTACCTAATCTAATACAGGCAGTTAAAGGTTTGCATTTTCTTCAAAATGCAATTTGCTAAGTTTAAAACAAGGCATTCAAGCATGCAAAGGAAGCAGCCATCAGGAAAAAGAAAAGTGAATTTTTTTCTGAACTCATAAAGCTTACCATTAAAGATCCCTGGTTTTTCTGAATCTGAAAAAAGGCAATATGTAATTAGCATGTCATAATCAAAATGACTCACTTGGACACATTATGATCACTGAGAGAAAATTATTGCATTGCTGGTGGCAATTTGTGGGCATGTGTTAACACAATTTACATAATGAAAATACACAAATGTTAATAGCTCGCTTCTCATTTATAGGCGAAAGTCAGCAGAATGTTAATTTCACACAACACTTTTTAGTACCCTCCAGGTTGTATTAGAATAGGGAGAAAAACCATAATCCATTTCAAATGGCTGTTTACGATTCAGATATAAATAATGTTTTATATTGCTAGATTGTGAACACTGGGCTTAATGTTGCAATCATTGCTAATGTTATGAAGCTCACTCTTTTTAAATTAAAAACCGATTTATTTAAAATTGAAATTAAATCATAGTCAGAAATTAGAATTTTGGATTCCTGCCAGCGTCTGCTCACAATCCCCTATTTTGTGAGGAAAACTTTAATTATGTGGTTGAAGTATTTGCACCTAACTTAGGAGTGGGGTAATGACTCCACCTTTTCCAAAGTTCCTTCTGCCTGTTTCCAGGGCAGCAACGCTCTCTGGGAAAATCAAATTCATGGAAGTTTTACACAGATTTTTAGGGAATAAAAGCAGAGTCCAGTAAGAGAGCGTTTCTGATCAACATTCTGAAGGCAGGCTGCTCACACATTTAACACTGATAAACTGCATTTCTTAGAAAGCTACTAAAACATGACATAAAAATTAATAAAACATCCACTTGTACTAAACAGTTTAATTGTACTAAACAGTTCAATGCCTCCCCATCCAGGAAAAATAAAGCTTACAGTTACTATAAACTCAATGAAAATGAAACTCCAGGTACTACATTTTCTAACAGAGAACTTTTCAGGAACCAAATACTGATGGGTCAACTGTTTTCTGAGATAACTGGGCTCCAACCAGCTGGTAAAATACAGGGAAACTAGTAATAATCCCTTATATGTTTTTAAAGGTGTTTTAAAAAATTCTTTCCCATATACAAACTCATTTGATCTGCACAACCACCCTGAGGTTGGCACGGATGATCATCTTTATTCTATGATGGGAAAGCTGGGCCTACCAGAGGACCGTGTCCGGGCCTGAGGCCTCAGGGCCAGGGTGTGGTGGTGCTGGGGCTCCTCCAGAGCTCCTTTCCTTCCAGCATTTGTATTACACCTGCCTGTGATCACAGAGTTATTTGAAAACAACTGGATTTGTATACATTTATACTTGGTATGCTATTGTTGATAAATTATCCATTTTGACATGTTGGTTCCTCTCACCTAGACTGTGAGTTTCTCAAGAGCTGCAGCTACACTTATGCATTTCATTTGCATCCATGTGGCTGATCAGCACACCCTTCCTCCTACTGCCTGAGTTTTTAAAAAGTGTTTTTTCCCATGTATTTGTCAAATGAACACGGTGCCCACTCATTGCTCTTATTGGCTTTTCATCACTTCCTCCCCGATCACTACTTTCAGAAACCTCTGTCCCAGGTTGACTGGCTTAGTCTATGTTGATAGTCCCTGCTTGATGTTGTCCTGAATTACTGCTTCTTCTGGTTTCTCCAGTCCATGAGTACTTCCAGACAAGATTCTGCAGGTAAAGATTTACACTACAAGGGAAGGCGGAGCTGTAACCACCACCCTGAAGTGGTTAAGAATTTCAGTAACAAGCCACACTACCTTTAAAAAAATAACTGAAAAGCCTGGATAACCTCTCCTATGACATGAGATATCTATGGAGTTTGCTTTTTTTTTTTTTCAAGCACACACTGATACTCCTCCCACCCCTACATTCCTAGTAAGATATATCTACTTCAACAGCAGAGTTATTTGTAATGAACAAAGAATCAGAAATCCATTTCTGACATCAAAGAGAATGTGCTTCACAAATTTCCAAGAGTCAGGGGGATGACAACATTCTCTGAGGAGAACATGCAGCAAACATTCTAAGTGAGCGGTTTTGAAATGAATTCAGAAGTGGATTATGAAACACTGTCCCCAGTAACATATGAGTTGTGTGAATCAGATTAACTGAGGGGAGGAAACTTCCTCATGAACTGAGGTCTTAAAGAAAGTCTCTAGTTTGCCCTATTTTGCAGGTTAAAAGCTTAGTCTAGGTCAACTTAAAATTGTACTATTTATGCTTGCTCTTCAGTAAAAGAAAGAGAAAAACAGCAATATCAAAGTCTTTTTTTATAATCTTATAACTATACGGTTTTGCCCAGGTTTTTAAAGAGAGACGTTATCAGGTTTTATTATACAGTTTTGATAGTAACATATTATATGAAACCATCTTCATAAATTTTGTATTAAGGTGGCAGTGCCAGTACCTGAAATTGATTCAAAATGCTTAAGATACTCAATTACTTTTTAACAGTTACACGATGCAGTGACTTATATCTTCTATTTCACAAGAATTTGATGATGCAACATCATTGTAACTGATTCATTTTCTCAATTAAATAAAGCTACTGTGCTTTTCTTTATATGAATGCCACATAGGCCATAGAGTTAGATGTATCATCTCCTTTTTCTGTCTCAGATATATTGCCATAAAGGCTGTATTCTGTTCCTCTGTTAATTCCACCAGAAAATTTAAAGCCACAGTCATCTTTTTTAAATTCTGAACTGCCATGTACTTGGCTGTATTTATATTAGGCATATTTTTCACTGCTAAACTCTTTGTTGTTTACCTTTTTCAAGATCACATTACTGTACAGGCACAGCAACCATAAAACAGATCCAAACAGTCAACCTCCAGTCATTGCCTCTGCTTTTGCACACAGTTCATGAAAAAGTGAAACCCCTAGTTTTATAGCACATTAAAAGTGGAACCAAGGGTCCTCAATATAAAATGTTGGCTTTGTGAATACCTATCTTTATTCTGGGTCTGCCTTCCAAATGCTTAGCTGTGAGAGCAGAGTTCAGAGGAACGCAATAATATTGTTAGGGCTGATGTACTGCCTGCACCTCACAACATATGAAATGCTGTTTATAACTAACTTGTCCAAGCCCTCATTCCTGCTTATACATTTCGCATGTGTTGAGTGTTTTCTATGTCTAACTAGTACTTTGGGACAATGAGAGAACAATAATTGTTCCAGTCACACGCTTTGTTAATCAGTCTCCAGAACTAGTTGCATTTTGATAGATGAACCTCTTCCCTTTTCTGGGCATAGATTTTTTTTTCTTTCATTAGCTGTTAGATTCAAGATTTAAAACCACACTGACAGGGGATAGTTATGTCTCATTCTGATGTAAGACAGACTCTTATGTGTTTAAATGGGGAAGAATGACTTCATAAAAGGCAGCCACAAGTAACAGTTAGGTCTTGGTATTATAGTAACATTTATCATATATTTCCTTACAAGGACCATCCAGTTAGCAATTAGAAAACTCTTATAACATGACGTATGACTGTGAAAAATGATGCTAGAAAGGAAATTGCCAATGTAAAAGTTTGCTTGTGGGGCCTCAACTATTTAGCCAATGGCTCTGGTGATAAAAAGCAATTTTGGAAGTCTCACTTTATGCTTTGCTCTCTGTAGAGGAGCTTTTCACATAAGTGGTAAAACAGATCTTGCTACCAGCCCCTTTTACATTATACTCAGAGGCACAATCAGAAAACTAAAATGAATCTACCTATGTAACTTAGAAAAGACACCAGCTATAGCTTTCATTTTCTCTTTTACTCTCTGAAATTACGGCTTGCCCTGCAGCTCTTGTCTGGAAGATTTATGTGTGACCTAGGTCAGATCTTCCAATATCAGTTGACAAATTTTCTCTTTACATATTTACTGCTTTTCAAGCTTGTATTATTTTCTCTTAAATAGAAAGAAGAAATATAAAATTAAATCATATGGTTGGAATTTTTAAAGAATAGCATTTTCATTTGTTGTGCTACTGGCATCACATTCTAGCTTTCAATGTTGAGCTCTTTATTCTTTTTTTTAAAACTTCAAATTTTAGGAGCTGTGGCTATTTTGCAAGGACTCTCTTCTCAAATCAGATGCATTAAGCTATAACCCTGGCTAAATATAAACAGGGATTACGGGAAACTGAGACATTCATATTCTAAATGAAGAATCATGATCTAAAGTATTTATGAAAGGAAGGAACCCCAGAGATGATCTAGTTTAATCTACTCACTTTGCTTTAGGGAAGCTGAGGCTCAGAGGGGAGCAGCACCCAAAGTCATAGATAGTGCCTGGCCTGACCCTGACGGCTGGGTGTTAGGAGGCTGCCCACTGTGAGGAAAATGCATGAACTTTGGAGTGAGAAAGACCCCTGGGAGTCTAGTCAGATGCCCATGGTCCCCAGAAGCCCTCTCCCTTCAGTGGGGCTTAGAGCTCTCATCTACAAAGTGAAGGAATGAGCTAGAGAAGCCCAAAGACTCCTTGAAGCCAGAGCTTCCCATTAAGGAGCCATGTTTATTTTTCCTACCCAAGCGTAGGTACCAGCAATCAATCTAATTTTATCTGGCACTGTGCTGGATATTAAAACTTAGGGACATACAACCTCCAATCCATTATAACTTGCAAAAACAAAGTGTCCATATCTCAAAAAGCCTTCAATGAGAAAAACAAAACCACTGCTACATGATAAGCTTTATATACATTGCCTAGTACCACTAACTTGAGTTCCCAAACAAATGACTTTTAAATAAAGGAAGAGAACGAAATTTACTCTGGCTAACTACAAATGGGACTTTTGGCAAACTGATATGTGAAGATACTAAATGCATTAAGAAACAAAATAAATGGATAATATATACTACTTCCAATAATTTCAGGTGAACACGTATAATTCACTTGTGCAGTCCTATCTCCCCTGTTCATCAGCCTCTGTCCTTGCTCAAGTTCTTATCATGTCTGTGGGTCTATTAGTATATTTTCACAGGACCTAAAAAAGTCACAAGAAGATTTAGCAGGCAGCTACTCAATAGGTTATTAAGAAGGAACCAATGATTCTCACATTCTAAGATCTACTCATTGGCACCTTCTCTCTGGCGCAAATCTCAGACTCCAACTGGGGTGCTGTACTCAGGAGTGACCAGTTTTGAAAAGCAAAAACTATATATCCCTGAATTTAGCAAGCAGCTAGGCGGGACAGAAAGGCTTTAAGATGCCTACAGGAGGGCACAGCTCTGATGGGACCAGACAGAAAATCATCACAGCCATAAGTTAGTTTACTTGGCTCTCACTGCTTCCTGAGTATCAAGGACAATGCATTTTCACACAAAATACAACAGCTGGAGCACTGAGGTACAGCGAAACATTATTCATTTGCTGGGTCTGCCAGTCAGTGAGCAGGAAACAAAAAAGGACCTGGCTACCAGTTCATACTGTTTTATCCTTTGTGTATTTAAAATTGACATAGCTCATGTCCCACCCCACAAAGGTGTATAAGATCCATAATAAATCTTCCTCTTGGTAATTGCACATTTTAATGTTTAGACTTGAATTTTGCAAGGAAAGCAGGGGCTTAGAATTGTAATTTAAAATGATTAACGTGAATTATAAAATCTTTTTCCTGATGGTATGAGGTCTGTCCACAGAGTCCATTAAGTACCTAAGTTTTGAAGATTTTAGACATTTGCCATATCAAACTTTTCTCCTTTCTTTGTCCCAAAGAAGGGTGGCCTTATTTCAGAATCCAGTTTAAGAATATTAATTGTGTGTGGAGACATGGGAAAGGGGCAGCTGGGGGAAGGAGGTGTTGCTTTTTCTGAGAACGGTCCTTTAGACTACTCTACTCTTCATGGTGAAATAAATCTGCTACAGCAACATTTTAATGTTTCAAAATGTCTGAGAGGGTTTTTCCAGAGCTTTCATTTAGTTTGCACCTCTCTTAGCTTAAATCCTCTAAATGATGTTGGAAGTCACCTAGTACAATTCTTTGCCTAATGTAGAAATTCACTTTATAATATTCCAAACATATAGGTATTCTGTCTTTGCTACAAGACTTTCAATGATGAGATTCCAATGATTTTCTTTTGGGCAGATTAAACTGTTAACAAAGTTCTTTCTTGGCAGGGCGCGGTGGCTCACGCCTGTAATCCCAGCACTTTGGGAGGCTGAGGCGGGCGGATCACGAGGTCAGATCATGACCATCCTGGCTAACACGGTAAAACCCTGTCTCTACTAAAGATACAAAAAATTAGCTGGGCGTGGTGGCCTGCACCTGTAGTCCCAGCTACTCGGGAGGCTGAGGCAGGAGAATGGCATGAACCTGGGAGGCAGAGCTTGCAGTGAGCTGAGATCATGCCACTGCACTCCAGCCTGGGCGACAGAGCGAGACTCCCTCTCAAAAAAAAAAAAAAAAAAAAAGAAAGTTCTTTCTTATTTTGAATCCAAGAAGTATGTCTTTCTGTAAGATGTGCCCATGATCTGGAGCTATGGCATACAAGTTTAATGACAGCTCTTCACATATTTGAAGATAGCGGTCATGTCTCCACAATGTTGTCTTTCTTGAATGAACATCCCTGTTTTCTTCCTTATGATCAGTTGGTATTTTGGTTGCCCTCTATCCTTCTCCCCTTTATTACTAAGGATACTCCAACAACACTCCCCCACCCCTAAGAAGCCCGTGTGTTCCATGGGAAGATGACTTCACCCCCAGCTCTAGGGTATGGTAGGTGGTTCAGGCTTAAATTAGTCAGCAACATCTAAATCCCCTGGGCACAGGGAGTTGAACTGGTCCAATGAAACTGCAGCCTAAGGCCTTTGGTTGCTTCTGAGGAAAAGAGACCAGCTGCTCTCCTCTCAGACAGGAAGTGGGTTGCTCCAGGAACCCCAATAACCATTCTTGGTATGTGAAGGAAGAAGCCTACTAAGGAGAGAACTGAATATGAATTGCTGAGTCAAGTCCCAGCTAAAACCAGCAAGCAAGACTAGGCTTTACAGTCATGCAGTCCAGTTATTACCCCTTGTGGTTAGGGCTCCTTTGAGTTTTCTGTTACCTGGACATGAAAGCTGCCTGAAGAACCCAGGCACGATTTCCCATTCTCCACCACCACAGTCACCTTTCTCTGAATTTGTTTCCATATGTGTATGTTCCTCATAAAGTATAACACCCACACCTGAACACAGACCTCGGATTGACGGGCTTAGATCACTATGTTTTGGACCTGATACACCAGACAGCCGAGACTCAAGGAGGCTAAATGTGCATTCACTCTTTTTTTTTTTTTTTTTTTTGAGATGGAGTCTCACTTTGTCACCCAGGCTGGAGGGCAGTGGCATGATCTCAGCTCACTGCAACCTCCACCTCCTGGGTTCAAGCAATTCTCCTACCTCAGCCTCCTAAGTACCTGAGATTACAGATGCATGCCACCATGTCTGGCTAATTTTTGTATTTTTAGTAGAGACAGGGTTTCGCCATGTTGGCCAGGCTGGTCTTGAACTCTTGGCCTCAAGCGATCTGCCTGTCTCAGCCTCCCAAAGTGCTGGGATTATAGGCATGAGCCACCACGCCAGGCCATGCATTCACATTTCTATAGCCTTATCACACAGTTGGCTCAAATGAGAGAAAACCAAGAAGTATACAAATCTTACTGAAAGAAGTATATAAATCTTTTTATGTACTGAAAAAGAAATCTGAGACAGAAAAGGAAACACTTTTTTTTCTTTTTTTGAGACAGGGTCTCACTCTATTGCTCAAGATGGGGTGCAGTGGTGCAATCATAGCTCACTGCAGCCTTGACTTCCCTGGACTCAAGTGATCCTCCCACCTCCGCCTCCTGAGTAGCTGGGACTACAGGTGTCTGCCCATGTGAAGACAAGTTGTCACATATCCTCAGAAGGTGTTATGCTCAGGTATTCATGCTGGCTGGAGTGGGAGGATGGGACATGGAAGAAAAGAAAGGGGCCAAAACAATTGATTTAGAGCCTCAGGATTTGTGTTCTTGGTTCCCTCTGATTGCAAAATTTGCTTTGCCAACATATAAAAAGTAAACTTAGGCTACATAATTACTTTATCGATTTCATATATGTTTATTAAGTCCTTATGCTATGCCAGGTGCTATACTAGACTCTAGGACCCAAAAGATGGATAGAATATAATTGCTGACCCACAGAAATGAGTGACTTATTAAGGGTTCCTGAAACCTAGTAGCAGGACTAAGATTTAATTAAGCACAGGGCTTGGACCCTCCTCTAAAAGTCACTCAGTATTTGGACAAAATAATAGTCTCTGGAGTTTTGCTTTCTTCCCTCAGGGCTCTATAGATTTCTAAGACAGCTTCCCCCATCCTTCCAACCCCTAAAGCTCCCTACCACATGGTAACGTTTCTAGGCATTGTAAGAAAGATTGCTGCATTAGTTTTGGTTCCACATATCACTGAACATTTTTTTTTTTTTTTTTTTGAGAAGGAGTCTTGCTCTTTCACCCAGGCTGGAGTACTGTGGTGCGATCTCTGCTCACTGCAGGCTCCACCCCTGGGGTTCACGCCATTCTCCTGCCTCAGCCTTCCGCGTAGCTGGGACTACAGGCGCCCGCCACCTCGCCCGGCTAACTTTTTTGTATTTTTAGTAGAGACAGGGTTTCACCATGTTAGCCAGGATGGTCTCGATCTCCTGACCTTGTGATCCGCCCACCTCGGCCTCCCAAAGTGCTGGGATTACAGGCGTGAGCCACCGTGACCAGCCTCACTGAACATTTTTTTACCATGATATATTTGGATGTGGCCTACTGAGATTTTGAGATCAGTTATAATTGCAGCCAATACATGGTTCATATGGGATAAGGAGGAAAGAATCTAAAAACTGGCCAGGTGCAGTGGCTCACACCTATAATCCTAGCACTTTGGGTGGTCGAGGTGGGTGGATCACCTGAGGTCAGGAGTTCGAGATCAGCCTGCCCAACATGGCGAAACCCCATCTCTACTAAAAATACAAAAATTAGCCAGGTGTGGTGGCATGTGCCTGTAATCCCAGCTACTAGGGCGGCTGAGGCAGGAGAATTGCCTGAATCCAGGAGGAGGAGGTTGCAGTGAGCCAAGATTGCACCACTGCACTCCAGCCTGGGCGACAGAGTGAGACTCCATCTCAAAAAAAAAAAAAAAATATATATATATGTATATGTGTGTGTGTGTGTGTGACTAGATATATATAGATATATATCTATATATATCTAGTCACACACAATATTGTGAATTAACATGTGTCTTACTGGCTTGACTGTAAATGAAATTCAAAATAGATTTAAACAAAATAAGTCATGGATCAAGAATGAACTGGATAAAGTTTGACTTACTTTATCTTTTTTTTTTTTTTTTTTTTTTTTTTTGAGACAGGGTCTCACTCTGTTGCCCAGGCTGGAATGCAGTGGCACGATCATGGCTCATTATAGCCTGGACCTCCTGGGCACAAGTGATCCTCCCTCCTCGGCCTCCTGAATAGCTGGGACTATAGGCATGTGCCACTACACCTAGCTGGTTTTTAAATTTTTTGTAGAGACGGGGTCTCCCTGTGTTGCCCAGGCTGGTCTCAAACTCCTGGGCTCACGTGATTCTCCTGCCGTGGGCTCCCAAAGTGCTAGGATTACAGGTTTGAGCCAGCACACCTGGCTCCAATGTTTGATATTTGATTCAGAGTTTTACTTCACACCTCCCATATTTTGATATAGGTACAATCAGGTTTCAGTAAACTCCAAGGAAGTAATCGGGGGGAGATGGTGATGAGCAAGAGGGCTGAAGGTGTGGACAGGAGGAGGAAGCTGCTCATCCAAGGTGAAAGCAGACTGTAGAAGTATCCTGTCCAGCATTTTTCAGACTCTGTTTACCAAATAACTCTTAGTTCAAATAAGATATTACTTAGATGCATTTAAAATTACCAGATAGAAGCAGAGCTGCTCATGTGGTTGTGTGTACATGTGTGTGTGGGTGGATCCCCATCTCCTCTATGCACTGTCTACCCACAATTCTGTAAATCACTAACCTAGGGCATTTCCATCATTTTCCAGGTGAGGAGGCTGAAGTCCAAAAAGAAAGAAGGTCAAGCAACTAATAAGAAAAGCCAAGACCAGAACTCAGGTTAGCTCTGTGTGCATGTTTGGGTAGAAATCATATACTGTCAGTGACTTAATTTTTCACTTGTCGGGTGTGTCATTTGCTGCCTCCTATGCCCTCTACCCTGAATCACTGAGCGTTTCCAGCTGCCTGACTACCAAGAAGGCATAGGGCTATCCAAAGAGCAGGGCCTGGAAGGAAGCCTTTGGCCAGGAACTTTCTTTTGTTTAAAGGATTTTACCAACTAGGCCTAGAGTCCAGGTCTCCTCATGCCTTATGCCCAGAAGAGTGCTCTCTGCAACTTGTTTCTGAAAAGAAAACAAAACAAGACAAACTTCATTACCCCTTTGGTCTCTCCTCCTCTGAACCCGTAGGCCAATAGCTTCTTCTCTCATAAGACTATTCTAGGCCGGGTGCAGTAGCTCACACCTGTAATCCCAGTACTTTGGGAGGCTGAAGCAGGCAGGTCACCTGAGGTCAGGAGTTCGAGACCAGCCTGACCAACACGGCGAAATCTCATCTTTATTAAAAATACAAAAATTAGCCAGGTATGGTGGTGCACTCCTATAATCCCAGCTACTCGGGAGGCTGAGGCAGGAGAATCACTTGAACCTGGGAGGCGGAGGTTGCAGTGAGGCAAGATCATGCCACTCCACTCCAGCCTGGGTGACAGAGTGAGACTCTGTCTCCAAAAAAAAAAAAAAAAAAAAAAAGACTATTCTATTCCCCAAGCTGTTCTTTCCTTCTCCTCATGGTGGTCACCATCTGCAGACATTGATGTGTGCAGCCTAAAGGTCCACACTTGGTTCCAACTGGCTGCCTTGGTTTCCCAAAATTCCTTGGAGATGACACCTTGGCTCTGTGCATAAACAGACAAATGCCTCCTTTCCTGGCTCCTAGTGGTCTCTGGGACCCTCTTTCCACCTGGTATGTCCTGGCAATCTCCAGCCCTAAATCGAATCAGCTCTTTGCTCCTTTTAGGCAACTCATTGATTTTTCAATGAACTTAGCTCGTCTGTTTTATTGGCACTGAAGAGGGTTGGGTTCTTAGCATCATTAACATTTTAGTTGAAGAAGAATTCCCAAACCTCCCCAGGCATTAATCCATAACTGTTAAACATCTGAAAAGTAATCTATGCTCAAACAAAGCTCGGCCAGGTCTGTCCCCTTTTTAACTTGGAAGCCAATGAGCCCCTATCCCCAAATCTACCCAAGTTTTCCATACTGAATGGTGATAAGTAAAACACTGGAGTATAATAAAAGTTGATGTCTTTGTCTGTTGCTGCTGCTACTACTGCTGTTGAGGACCATTCTCCCCCCAGGGATCCACAGCCAGTCAGCAATTACCTGGCAGGCACAGAGCATCCTGGGACAGCAATTTTCATCTCTGCAAACACACCAGTTGGAGGCAGTACTTGAGTGGATATGTGTGTAAAATAAGGACGGCCATTTAGACTCACAATCTCTGGATGCCTTATCTTACTTTCTCCCCCACCATCCCTCTACAGTAAAAAGACCATTGCACTGTGAGTGGGAGACAGTCTGGCCCTGTTGCTGAATACCTAGTAATCATGAGTGAGTCATTTAATGGCTGTGGACTCCTATTTCCTCATCTGTAATCTAAGAGTTGGACAAGATCATTGTAAGATCTCTTCACATGCTGAAATCCTGTGATTCCATAAAGTAGCAGACTGCATCAATAAAAGCAAAGGGAGAGAAGTGGAAGGCCTAGTGGACCACAGAGCTTAAGAGGGAGAGATAATAGCAAAGCTGCCACATGAAAGCCAGACTGAACACGAAGTTCATTAACTTTCAATTCTATTTCTGGGGGCTAAATTATTTAAAAATTGTAAGGGAATCATGGTCCCCAGTAACTGAACTAAAAATGACAAGATTCTGTATATAATTCTATATATTACATGGTGATTGTGAATGATAAATTATAACTCAAAAAGGAAAGACTGTAAAGGAAGGCTCTTGTGGGATCAGAAAAATAATTCATTTTAGTCCTACTTGGTGTGAGACATGGTCATATATTTTCAGAGTTACATAGGTAAATCCCTAAAGAACTTTCTGGAAATATAAATAATACTAATATTACCTAGCTCTTGTTTACCACCTTATATTTTTCAAAGTGCTCCTTAGGCATTAGTCCATTTGATCATGACAATTCCTCCCCAGCAGTCTAGAAAATGCCCTGTGATATACCAAGCCAAATTCATAAAGGGTGGCAGGGAACCGCTCAGGGGCATGTGCCAACTGTCCTCAAGGGCAGAGACCTTAAAATGCAATGACTTCCAACCTCAGATTAGCCCCAGTCATGTCAAGGGGATTCACAAAATTCTCAAACCCAATTTCTTTATCTGGTCCCTGCTACACTTGCCATCTCCATCCTGACACATTACCTCCCTCCTCTACCATGCTCCCCTCCCTTTTCTTACTTCCTTCCCACGGTGACTTTAAAAGTTACCTAGGAGAATTGCGAAATTGTTAGGGAAATGAAAATAACAACAGTAGTACTGTTAAAGTACTGGAACGACACCAAATATAATATGCTGTTTTAGACCTTTATCTTTTACCAGATGAACCTCCTTTGGACTTGAGTACCTAGCACATCCTTTCCCATACTTCTTGCAAAGGGAAAGAAGTGGAAGGCCTCCTGGACCACAGAGCCTAGAAGGGAGAGATAATAGCAAAGCTGCCACGTGAAAGCCAGACTGGACACCAAGTTTATTATTATGACTTGGTGTCCAAGTTCATTACTTTAACCTTCTATTCTATTTCTGGGCTAAACTGATTATTTAAAAATTATAAAGGAATCATGGTCCCATCCTTCTTGCCTCAGAGCCTTGGCTCAAGCATCAGCTATCTACTCTGTGAAACCTTCTTGGTTTCCTGAAGTGAGCTGACTGCTCCCTTTTCCTCTTGAGGTCAGAGCATCCCATCTCCTGGAGGATTCCTTTTATATCAACTGCCATTGGTTTTATGTTTTTCTTCCAACTGTACTGGACTCTTTTGAGAGCAGAGACCACACCTGTTTCATTTTTGTGCTCCTAGTGCTTAGTCAGGCACAGAGTAGGTGCTCAGTGACAAATAATGTTGAATTGAGATGTATGTCATACAATAGTTTAGAAGGTACTACAGAATCAAACCAACATGAGGTTAGTGCTTTCAAACAACACAGGAATCACGAACCTAACTGGCCAAATACAGATATCTCAATTGAAGTATTAACAAATAATTTATCTTTAATGAAGAATTTCACATTTCTAAGCTACCCACACATTGGGGATGATGTCTCTTTCATTTCTGCTCTATTTTAAGGACATACTAGGAACCCACCTCCTGTTTCTGGCATAGGCTAAGCAAATAAAATAATGAGACTTCTTGATCAGTATGCAATAGATATGGAGAAGAATTTGACACTGGCAATTTAAAAATTCCTAGGAAGAAGCAAATGTGTATAAGTGAACATCTTCATGTCACTTAAATTTCATCTCCGCATTTTATGGAATATAAATCTGATTTTATGCTTGAAATATCAAGATATTTTAAATGTCTATATCCTAAATAGGACAAAAGTAAAATGAATTAAAACATACAGACTAGACATTTGTTTAGAAAAAAAATTGCATGCATATTGCCCCTTTAAACTCTTGCAAATTAAAGGTGAGTACTTGAAGTTTGGGGTGATTACTCATTGCTATTTTTTCCTTGATTAAAGACCTCACACACAAAAAACCGTATATTTAAAAATTTACTTAAATCCTTGATGTTCCAAACTTCAAAAAGTTTATGCAACAAAGTATAGATTCTAATACCTCTTTTCAAAGAGTGCAAACTTTTTAGGTATTTTGCAATTCCAGGTGTGATCAGTAAACATAAATAAGATAATGATATCTGTGGTCTAAATTTAACATCGAATATAAGACATCAGTAAACAATCAACATTAGAATTAGTAACAATATACTAGTCAAAGGCTTTTAAAACACAAATAAAATTAAGTGTAAAAACTCTAGTACTTCAACATTAGCATTTGAAAAGTGTTCAATGTTTTTAAATAGTTTAAGAACATATGTTTTCTACTCTATTCTGAAACACATACTCAATCCAGAGCACAATTTATTACTACAAAATAAATGAATGTTTAAAAGACAGTCTGTCAATTGAAAAAACAAAACACATTAAAGTAGCACGTTTCCAAGCCAAGTTAAAATATTTTCTCCTTGACAAGCTGCTTACATTTAAATGAAAACAGGGCAAATCTGGTCAATAATATGGATTGCATATAATAAAAAGGACCTTAGATCATGTTAATACAAGGATCAGAAAGCAGTAACTTCAATTAAAACTACCCAATTATTTAGCAAACTTTCAGATGCAGCAAATAAATTAATCGGTTTTAAATGAAAGTGCTCAGATAAGTAGCTTTTTGACCTATGAGTAAGTCTCACTAGCAGCAGTCACAGCAAAGCAAGAATCTGCTGAAGCAAGGCAAAGCTCCCAAATCAAACAAATGTTATTGGTAATCAAAAAGCATTTGCAAAACCTATTTCCTTGGTTAATAGCAGGAGGTTCTGAAGCAAATGCCACCTACAGCTCCTCTCATACTTTGATATGTAGTGTATAGGGGTTGAACACACATTTCTCTTACCCAAGAATGACAGAAGTATCTTGGTTTTAACAACAGGATATTTTCATTTCTGAACTATCTGTGGAAGGTGCCAGTCGTTATATCATTAAGAATGCATATCTTTCACTTACTATCTACCTATGTTTAACTTGTACTGGGATTTAAGAATGCCTCTTTGAGACAAGCAATATGTCATCATTTTGTTCAGCTAACAGGCCTGACAGCCCTGTCTCCTTGAGTTAAGAAAAGTAGATCTCTATTTTGTACACTGGTGGCAAAAGCTGGCAGAATAAATGAGAATTAGCCAATTGGTAGTAGAAGTTTCTGATCCCAAAGATTCAGACCTTCCTTTTACCCTAGTCCAAATTATTCTATTTGGCCAGATGATGGTATTTTTTTTTTCCCAATAAAAGTGATCTTCTTCATATACTGCAATAATTTATTTGAATGCCATTCTTATGTGTTTTTAACAAATAACATCACTATTCACTATTTCTCTTATCTTTTTGATCCTTTTTTACTACTTATCATCTTATTTGAAACAGATTTTTAACAGATAAACTTGATTGTTACAAGAATATCTTGCTTGCATTTTATTCAAATAATTCTTAAAAACAGCTTAAAAAGCCGTTTGGAATAACATCAAGCTTGCCATCAATCAAACGAAAAAATTCCGCTGGCGGTTGTATAAACATCAGATCAAGTCTGATGTCTTCAAGGATTTCAGAGTGAACCATAAAAAACTCCATTAACTTCTGACAAAGAATGCAAATTAATCACAACATGGGGTGAAATGAAATTAAAGGCTCTTTTCTAATCAATGACAAGGCAGGATGAAATATTTGTTACTCTCTCTGCACTCAGACTGCCTAGGATGTTTGCACTTCCCTTGCAAAGCCCCAAATGTAAGGTGTGAGTACAGATTCACCCACAGTCGCTGTTAAGGCCCCCCTCCCCACAGGGCTATCTGCTTACAAGTCGTGGAGATTCACAAAACACACTAATCATCCGAATCTCAGGTGCATCCAATTTGTTATTCACACTCTCCCATGCCAGTGAAAAGCCTGGCGCAGACAGATGCACCAGGAACCCTAAATGACAGTTTTGGCCTCCGGAAGTACGATCACTACAGCAAAATCTAGTACAGCCTCCAGGTGAAATGTCTGGAGCTCCATATGGAGCAGGGAAAATTAACAACAAGATGAAAATCACTGCAGCAGCGGGGAGTCAGAATTTTTGAAAAAAAAAAAAATGAAATTTAAAGATGAAGAAAGAGAAGTAATAAATTAATGGGGTGTGAAAACATTCAAAGCTTTACAATACCAGGGGCACTATTTGCTCAGATTTTTTTCCCTTTTTTTAACTTCAGGTCATTTTGATGTAATTTATTAACCAAGATCAGGAATTGCAGCCAAAAGAAGAACAGTATTTTTATACATGCAAAAGTACTTTAAATACATTTGTGTCTGTATTATCTTCACTTTCCTGTGGCATCCTGCTTGCCAAATTTCCCAATGCCAGAGCTGATGCATCCCCTGAGAAGTCTCCTTAATGGATTTGCTATCATCCTAATGCAGGGCACTGTTGTAAAGTTTGAATGAAGGACGACAATTTTTAGCAGGCAATCCTTTTCATTTCTCCTAAATTATGGTGTCATTAAACAAACCATTGCCCACCATTATGTTTTTTAAGTCAACTGAATTTGGATCTACATGATTAACTATAGGCAGCTCCAGTCCTTGTCTAGACCTTCACATCTTTTCAGATTACTATTAAAGCTAAATTGTTCCAGAAATTGAGAAACTGTTTGCAAGATATTTAAAAATGCAATTTTTCATTATCATATTGCAGAATATGCTTCACAAGCACCCAGAATTTAATGGCACCGGGGTCAGTGAGGGCTCTGGGTCCCTCTGGATCTCCCATTACTCTGCTAAATACATGGTAAGAAAAGCAAGCGGGATCTGGGGAATGGTCTTGTCACCATCCATAATGGCACAACCCTCCAATGCTCAGCATTTCTCACCTATATAAGAGGCCTCCCTAGGGCAGAGAGGGCAAACTAGAAGAAGGGTTGTGGGGCAGAGTGGAAAGGAGAACAGGGGTATGAATAGCCAAACGAATGAAGAAGTTAAAGAGCCAGTGAGTTGGCTTATTTGTCTGCAAGTCCTAGACCTAACTGTAGCCATTCCTGCCTAAGGCAAGGTACTTTGCCTCTCTGAGCCTGAGTTGGCTCACCTAGAAGCTGAGTCAGGTAACAGCCTGAGACTGGAACCCTATGTGGGAAGCCTGAGACTGGAACCCTATGTGGGAAAGGTGCCAGATGAAGCCAAGACATCATTGTTTTTCCTGTTATAGGCAGTAGTAGTAAGACTGTGCTCTTCATGTTTTTTTTTCTTTAGAACCCTAAACTGCATGCCAAGGAAGTTATGCAACCCGAAAGCCTAAAGGAAACTAAAACAGTGCTTTCAAATAACAAAGACCCAACCCACAAAACAAAGAAACTCATATAGAATGGCTATCTCAACAAAAACCCGGCCCTTTAACCTTTATGTTGCTCCCAGGGCACTGACTGTCCCTAGTATCTTCCCAACACTTCTCCCTCTCTGCGTCCTCACTGGGTACACACTGTGTCACCAGCAGGAAGAGGGGCTGCTAATGACGCTGTCAGCAGCACTGATGCTGAGCTGGGGGAAGACAAGTCTTGAAGCTGGCCCCGCCTCCCCACTTTGCCCTCTGCTCATTTTATACTCTGCTCCAATTGTGGCTGGCATGTTGCTAAGAACATCCTTTTACAACCTATGATTGACAGTTGGGAGATTCTGTTTTGTGCTGCAGCCCAACATCTGATCCAGACGGGTGGCTCTTTGTACTTTTCAGAGTGGTTTCATATCCACAGTCTCATTTGATCAGCATACCTCCTTTAATCAGATAGGAGAGGTAGGCATTAGAATCCTCATTTTAGAGATGAGGAAACTGACACCTCAGAGTTACAAAGCAACAATTAAGACCTGCGGTGAGACTGTGGCAGCACCTAATTCTAATATTCTGGCTCATGGTCCAGGGCTCCTTCCAATAGGCCACTCCTTTCAATTTGCCACTAGTGAAGACAACTCAGGTCTGGTGCCCTGATTAGACTTTGGGTTCACAGCAGCAATTCCCTGGCACTGTCCCTAGTCCTAGGAACAATCAAACCAATGTGATCTTAAGGATATATGAAAGGCTTTCTTTCATGTGTTCTAGGAGCAGACTAGTGAGTGACACTTAGGATGAGATAGTTCTCAGTTTGATAAATAGAACATTGCTTTGACCCTGTGGATGCTTTGTAAGATAGTGAGTTTCTTGTCACTGGAAGTGTTCAAGCAGTGTGGATGTTTGCTTTTCAGAGACATTGTAGAGAAGTTTGATGTGATGATGTCTAAGATCCCTTCCAACTCTAAGAGTCTATGATTCACTGCTGCCTACTCCACTTGGGATTCAAAGAAACCAAACCAGTCACAGTTTTAACAGTGAGCAAATCAGCCATTCTGTTTGTCCAATTGATGAGGGGAGGCTATTTCACAGAGTGGTAGGAGTTCAAATGACATAACTTGGGCCAAAGAGAAGGTGTTATTCCATAACTCAGCCTCTGTGACACTATAAAAATACACATTTTTCTTCGTGTGCTTTTTTTGAGGGCATAAGGGAGGGGTAGGAAAGGCATTTATAAAGTACCCTTTCCCAATCTTCAGCTTATAGTACAAAGCCTGTAAAATAAATGCCAACTCCACCAAAAGTCATTAGTGGTTCTAGCAACGACACACCCAAACTTCTGTTGAAAAACTTAGGAACTAGGCCTAATGGCATCAAAGCTGCTTCTATTATTTCAGATAGAAGTACCAATTTGGTGACAACATTCTATCATGATTCAAGGAATACAGTTGTTTCCCACCCCAACTCTGGCATAAAGGTTGTTGCTAACTAGGGAGTTCAGCATAGTATTAGAATTTTCCAACTTCCACTTGACTAATCAAGTTAAGATATATTTAGACATTCAGGAAAACCATACTGCAAAGGTAAATAGCCTCTTCTCAAATTCGACCACAGCCTTCATGTGCTTCACTTGTCAAATGTGACAGTAATCCATTTCTTTTTTTTTTTTTTTTTGAGACGGAGTCTTGCTCTGTTGCCCAGGCTGGAGTGCAGTGGTGTGATCTCAGCTCACTGCAAGCTCCGCCTCCCGGGTTCAAGCCATTCTCCTGCCTCAGCAGGGACTACAGGTGCCCGCCACCATGCCCGGCTAATTTTTTTTTTTTGTATTTTTAGTAGAGATGGGGTTTCACCATGTTAGCCAGGATGGTCTCGATCTCCTGACCTCGTGATCCGCCTGCCTCAGCCTCCCAAAGTGCTGAGATTACAGGCGTGAGCCACTGCACCTGGCCATGGCAATCCATTTCTTAGGCTCATCACCCATCAAATCTCACTGATTAACTACTCTAGACATTAGGAATCTCGAGAATATTGCTACATTCTCAACTTTTGGAATTTTTACTGGATGGCTTATAAGTTTTCTACTAAGATTTGTTTGAGAAATATATTGTATAGGGCTTGTGAGTTCATTTTCAAAATTTTAGGGGATTTCACAAATTGGCCAAACTGAATTGTTTAGAAATTACTGACAGAATAAGAAGCTTACCAAGATAAATATTCTAATGAGCTATAAATCCTGAAAATGTAATTTTAATTTGATGGCCTACCTAGAGCTAAGCAGCAAGGCTATATACACTAAAATCTCACTAAATGGCAGCATTCATGCCAAGCAACTGCATTTTAGACTTTCTCTATAAGGAAAAGCTTACATTTAAACAAAAAAGTCTACGAATTTGAAAAGTGAGACTGACACTCTTGAACCTAACAACTTGGATGATTTCTCTTCGGCTTATCTGATGGCTTTAACTATGAAAGCAAAAGAATACAAAAGAGACATTTCATTGAATAAAGGGTCTTTAAATGTCCACATTGGTACCAGGAGAATTTGCTTAAAACTGCTTATAAAGATGGTAGAGAGAATGAGCCCCATCCTATTATTCAATAACCATGTTTGTGATGCATCTGCATAATCTAACCATGCATAAATTAGTATGTGTAATACAACACTTATTTGCATAATAATAGCAAGTTAATAGATGCTTAAAGAGCAGAGACCAACACCACCTTTAAATCAGACATGCCTCTAGGCACTTCGGCCTGTACAGACCAAGATGCCAGAAAAACAGTGAACATCAACCAGAGGAAAACAGTCAAACCATTCATTTTTCATCCCTCTAGACATTTCACTTATTTCCCCCACACACTGGGGAATCATTTTCAAACCACGAAATAGCTTTATATTTTAGTGCTAGTACCCTTCTATAATAAAAATCTTAAAGAAATTTTAATAAAGATTAGAGTCAGCAATGCTAATATAATGGACTGTTTCATTTTCTTATAAATGTAGACAGGAGGGAGCAAAATATTTTTAAATAATATGTTCAAAATTATACTCATAAAATTGGGGGCCTATTTGCCTAGCAAAAATAATGACCTAGATTAGATGCTTTCACCCTTTGTCTTAATCTTTTAACTCAAAAAATGTTAAGTGAATTTAAGAGCTTAAAAAGTATATCAAGAAAAGGCTGGCTCTCTCCTCCATCCTCAAAATGAGTACATGGTATTGGACCAGGAAAAAAAAAATCCCGAATGTCACACAAAGGAAAAGCACAATGATCACTCTCAACCTTTAACAAGAAGAAAAAAATCAGGAGTTTAAAAAAATCAAAAGTCAATAGAGATTTCTAAATGACTCCTTTAAGATATCACTTTTCAATTTAACAGGACAGATTTATTTGTATGTGGCTCAAATGTTCACAATTGCTCCCTGCACCTTCATACATAGGAATGAATGTCACAGTGGCAAACAGCAGTAATGAACAATCTTACCTGAGGATATGGAAACCTCCCAAGAGCAAGCTGGGAAAGGAAATAATATTTGTCTAGTTATAGATTTGCATGCAGGGCAGATCTCCTTAAGACAGACAAGTACTAAATTTCAGAACTGCATCCAGCAAATATAAAAAAGTTCACAACCTTAAATGTACAAACTAAATTATTGCTGTAATTACATTAAGAGCTGTATTTAGAATGGACATTTTCAATGGATGATGTTGCATCCCTGATAAAATATTTTAATTTTTAATAACAAAACATTATCCTTATGTGGTTTCCCTTAGTAATATTCTCAGCTGTACGGGCATTATTCACATTTACATGTGTGCAACAGTTTCTTCTAGACAGAGATGTAAAAACTCTTTGCTTTTCGTCTTGTAAAATGGGAACATCTAATTGTTACTAACCCACAAAATTTTCAGTTACAAGTATAAATGAAGGGTCGTAGGAAGTGGGGAATGGACATTATTATGAAATTGAAAACTGCGCCATTATTTTCATCCATTTGTTAAAGTTTTTTCATCCATTTTCTACCCACTAGTGGCAAAAATGGCCATATCAAGGTTGTGAAATGAGAACTGTAGGTCTAAGTCTGAAAGCTTCCAATCTAGCTTGATTTGTAAACTGCTCTGTTTCTGAGCCAGTCACTTAATTTTGATTCTTGAATCCTCACCTGTAAAAACAAAATGATCCAACCAGCAATAGGCTTGATATAAAGCAAAAAGATATAAACTGGTTTTTTTTGAGCCAGAGTCTTGCTCTGTCACCCAGACTGGAGTGCAGTGG
Organism: Hylobates moloch; assembly: GCF_009828535.3. Classification (NCBI taxonomy): domain Eukaryota; kingdom Metazoa; phylum Chordata; class Mammalia; order Primates; family Hylobatidae; genus Hylobates; species Hylobates moloch. The sequence goes on from NW_026652289.1 coordinate 61,009,556, forward strand.
TGTGATCTTGGCTCACTGCAACCTCCGCCTCCTGGGTTCAAGTGATTCTCCTGTCTCAGCCTCCCAAGGTAGCTGGGATTATAGGCGCACACCACCATGCCCAGCTAATTTTTGTATTTTTAGTAGAGATGGGGTTTCACCATGTTGGCCAGGCTGGTTTTGAGCTCCTGACCTCAAGTGATCTGCCTGGCTTGGCCTCCCAAAGTGCTGGGATTACAGGGCTAAGCCATTGCACCTGGCCAAAAAGATAAAATTTAACAAACATACCAAAATCTATTTAAAGAAAATAGTGGCAAAACTTTGCAATTTTATAATGTGGCCCATCCTCAGTCCTGACATCATTTACATGTATTTGTAACTACTTTCAAAGCAGAATCGCAACATCAGGGACTTTAACACTAATGGATCTAAGAGAGCAGCAACTTCAAAGATTAAAACCCAGAGTCCCACTGAAGTAGCTCCCAAACAGTTAATAAGTGGAAGCCTAGGAACTGACTCTAAGATTTGCAACTTAATCCAGTGTTCCTTCCTGCATATTAAACTGCCTTTCTAGATCTTGAGAAGTTCTGCACTTATTTCAAAGACACTGACACTGCTCAAACATTTCTGAATTCTCCTTTTGTAATTGTTTTAGAATTATTTCAATTAACAGAATACCTATTTCATTTTATTAGTATGCACCTTATCTTGGATTTAAAATTATACCCCTCAGCTTATTCATCATGTAAATTATTTGTAGACTAAGGTTTGAATAGCCTATGGATATTACCAAAACCCAAAGCCACGTACAAAAACTAAATATTTTGTTGCTTAGACATGAATATGCTGAAGTTATCAAAGTTCTAAAACCAATATGAACAATAGCCAGGTAACAGGAATAAACATTATGACCTTGTAAGGTGACTACTTTGAAAAGACCAACACTTGCTTGCACATATGCTTGTGTGTATGTGTATATATGTATGTTTTAGAATACCTAGTTTCATTACCTTGTACTCATATATTGTACACAAAATATACACTGATATGTGTATGGATTTTCAAGATATAGGTATACTATCATCATTTCATTTGATGGATATCATTAATCTCTTCCACTTTACATAACAAAAACATCACAAGATGGGGTGAAAGAAAGAGAGTGTAGATGTTTGCCAAACTCCCTTTCGAAGTTTTGTGTGATTATATTTGTTGTCTATGTACGGGGAGGGAAAGGGGAGAGACTCAGTTCTCCCATCATCTGTCCCCACCCCACCTCCTTGCAATACAGGTTTGTAGGTTTGCCCTACATTTTGAAAATAGTTTGTTTCTGGCCAATCAGAGTGTGCACACTGATTCAGGAGGAATTACTATGGTCTACTGTGATGGGTGAACTAGGCATTTGCAACAGTCTGCAGTAACTTAACAGTTATCACAGTGATCTGTGGATTATGACTTTTGCATATACTTCCATTTGGAGTTAGAAAACCAGCAAGAGGAGGGTCTCACACCCAAAAAAGCTAATAGCTTAATAACTACTACAAAACACTTAGAACATTCTAGCTCAAGACCTTCCACAGGCATTGTGCCATTCACTTGGGTATATGCTCAGCATGTCATTAGGGACCATGGAAGAATTCTGTTCACATGGCTTAAAGACAGAGGAAACCTGCTCGCCACACATACAGTCAAGATCTAAACTAGCTGGCAGGTGCCAACACTGACCATTGGTTCTTGCAGTTTAAAGAATTAAGCAATGGTAAACGGATGGCTTAAAATGGAGTGAGATACAGCAAAAAAATGTGAATTCTTCCCAATTCAACACAAAGCTTCCGGTTGCAAGTGGTCATGGTTCTACAGAGAGGCCAGGCTCCAGCCAACTTGGGAATGTGCATTCGTCTACTTGGCCCTCTCTGTCATGACTGTACAAGGTAAAAAAGGATGGCTGATGTTATTTGTTTGCTCTGTAAGACAATGCCATGCAAGATAACAGGGAGAAAATTTAGTGCAGTTTGGTCAGCTGGGAGCCTCTCTGTACCAGTCTGCTTGGGAATAGGTGCCAGTGCTTGAACTGGTGAGCTCATCATTCATGGGTCTGGCTTTGCTTTCAGTGTTATTTCCTGACATCTTGTGGAACCTCAGTCCTACCTTTTAACTATGTTCCTGGGAGGACTGCTTGTAAGACATCTTGCAGGTCTGACCTCTTTAGAGTTAGAAGACAGAGAATGGTTCTTTGATCTTTTTTTTTTTTTTTGAGACGGAGTCTCGCTCTGTCGCCCAGGCTGGAGTGCAGTGGCGCAATCTCGGCTCACTGCAAGCTCCGCCTCCCGGGTTCACGCCATTCTGCTGCCTCAGCCTCTCCGAGTAGCTGGGACTACATGTGCCCGCCACCATGCCCGGCTAATTTTTTGTATTTTTTAGTAGAGACAGGGTTTCACCGTGGTCTCGATCTCCTGACCTCGTGATCCGCCCGCCTCGGCCTCCCAAAGTGCTGGGATTACAGCGTGAGCCACCGCGCCCGGCCAGTTCTTTGATCTTAACTAGTAGGTACCGCTGCAATTGCAGCATGATGACAATCACTTCCTCTCTTACAGAGTGTCACCACTGGGCTGTTGAAAGACTTGGACACCTATGCCAGTGAAAACTGGCAAGTGCACTATTAGGCTGGCACTGAAAGCAGTCATTTTAAGGCCCCAGGAGAGGACCGCTGCCTTCTATGTATGCCTCTATCCCTCTAGGTCTAATGCAGCTACAGTGTTTATGTTCCTCACTATTTGTCTTATAGAAAAGTAGAAGGAAACATATAGCCAGGCTCTAGAATTCTTTTTATCAAGTTCTATTGGGAGGAGGTAAAAAAGAAAATGGTTTCTTAGTAGATATAGCTGCATGAAGAACGAGTTCTCTACAAAAATGAGAGGCGTGTGGTGGCATGTGTCTGTAGTCCAAGCTACTTGGGAGGCTAGGGTGGGAGGGTCACCTGAGCCCAGGGAGGTAGAGACTGCAGTGAGCCTTGACCATGCCATTGCATTCCAGACTGGGCAAGAGTGAGACCCTAACTCAAAAATAAATAAATAAATAAATAAAAAAGAACGAGTTCTCCATGAGGCTGACAAAAGTCAAAATAAACATGGGACCCTTATGGGGAAGAAGGAGCACATATGCTCCAAGTGAATATTTCACACACAGGCAGACCTGGGGCCATTCTGTATCTTTTACCCCTACTGGTCTATTAATCTACTTGCATTTCCCCTGTTTTTATTGTCAAGGTATTATAAATTAGGAAACTTACAAAAGAGAGTATGTAATCTTCTCTGAAATGGCCTGCAGATATGTCACTGTACTAAATGTGTTTCAGATTTAATGAAGCTTTAATGTCCTTTTTAATTTTGCCTGTTTCTGTATCACCAGGGGTCGGGCAAGGCAATCAGCACTCAAGAGGGTGGTTTGGTTTAAAACTAGGAAAAAACTCATTTGCTTATGAGTTGCACTGTATTTTCTTAATTAAATTTACTAAGTAAAATGGTTTAAGTTCAGCCAACCAATGACCTTTGTATGTAGATTTAGATTTATAAATAGGTTAACAGTTAAAGGAAAGAAAAAAAAAAAAGAATCACAACAAAGCAAATAGATTAGGGCTAAGCCAATAGAAATCTTTGCTCTCTTTATCATCTTTACAAAAGAACCATGTAATATAGGCAGCTTAAGTCTAGTTTTTTTTTAAAAAAGTGTACTGAAAAATGTAGACACACATAAGTGCCAGCAATTCATCAAATGGGTCTCATATCCTTTTCATTCCCACAAGGGGAGCAGCTCACATCGTAAAAGATTTGGAAAAGCTTTATTTATTTGGGGCCGGGGGGTGGAGGTAGAGATAAGGGATTCTATTTAATGTTAAATTAAAAAATACACTTTAATTCCAAATACTTAAGATTTAGCAAACTGCTGAAGACTCTGTTGTGGGACGTTTATTACGTAAAAGGCTGAAAAAGAATGGTCTGAAGTGTTTACCAGTTGGGGATACACTTAAATAACTAACACCTCACCCTAAAAATAGGACTGTTCCTTAGTGTCATCTTATTGACCTTTGACTTGGCCAACCACAATCTATAAAATGCTCTTCAGTTAGCAGCATTTGAATATGTTGGATTTTATAATTTAAATAACAAATATATTTGTATGTGTGCCTGTGTGTGAAAGAGAGATCATAACAATTGCCAAATATACAACACGATAAAAACCTTTGTATTTTAACAAAAAGAAGTTATTTACTGACAAAGCAACAGAATGGCTTTTATTGATAATAAAAATAATTATTGTCATAGAATCATAAATGATGAAGAGAAAACAAACATTGTAGCCAGAAAACAAGTGCAGGACACAAATTCAAGACATGTTTTTAGTAATCAAGTCTCCTACTCAGAATATCAACTATGTTGTGGGAGTAGTTTTAAATTTACAGTTCTACTGAAGAGCACTGGATTTTTTTATTCTGAATTTAGACATATTCTATGTTTCTCAGCAGAACTACAAATTGAAAATAAGCATTTTCAATATAGCCAGTGATCTAGCTGAAAGACAACTTTATAGTCTGAAATGTCCTAAAATTTGTTCTTAATTACCTTGTGTACATTTTACACAATTAAATTTCCATCTAAGGATTTTGCATTTAGATTGTGCGCTGCAGTTAAACCTTCATTTTATAGAAATGCAGCAGCCACTTTGGAACACTCAGACACAGGGAAACTTTAAAAAATCAGACTTAACTACTGGATTACATAAAATTCCCTAGGTGAGATTTCATCCCAAGACCAATTTACACAGTCCTAGAGAAAGAGTTTAAATCATCTGAAACTATGCTGGTGAAGAACCATAATAAATATTAAATACCTCAAAATCTAAGATTTTACTTTTTTCCCCATGTATCAACTTCACTGTTCTCTTACTGAATGGTTTAAAAACAATCCAAAGGATATAACAGCAATTTACCAGTGTTAAAGTGCTTTGGAGGTTAAACTGACAACAAAGAACACAGAAACACAAAGCGTCTTGAAGTAGGGTTTCAATTAAATGTGGAGGATTTAGTAATGCAGGACCAAAAAAAAAAAAAAAGAGTTACAAATTAATTTAATCTTCTGCCTATAGTTTGCAGCTGCACTCCAAAGTGTCTGGGGCTTAAGAACAAAGCCTTGAAAGGCCTCAGAGTGAGGAAAGCTTCAATTTTTAATGTATAACGCCATTAGCTGATAACTTGTGGAATCTGCAACCCCTGTGGAGGGGCATAAGTGCGAGTAACAGAGACTGATGAAGTGACATATTTGTTCATGTCTAGAACTATGAGGAAGAGGATTATTACTAACACCATCACGCCTAACAGAAACATGCCCTAATAACCTTTGGGACCTTCCACATTATCAGTACTCACTACAGCAAATATATTAAAATCAAAATCTAATTCACTTTAATTAAAGACAATTAGTTTTATTATTATTGTTTAACTTGTATGATATTATAATACACTGCAAATTAAAGATGGGATAATAAATGTAACGAAAGCATCAAACTGTGTACACCCTTCCATCTACACTTGTGAAATTAGCTTATCACTGGTGTCTATTTAAGGAAATTCAAAGACACCATCATTAAACGTGAAGAAGAAATACTTTACTCTCAAGAGAATATAGTGAACCCACAGGTATTTTTTCCTTATTCAATTTATGCTTATTTTCACAAACTCTTTCCTACAAACTCTAAGGATTTCTTCAACACAAACAGAATTATGGCCCAACGGAGGCACCAGAAGCTTAATTAATTTGCTCAAGGTCATACTGTAAGTTGGTGGCAAAGCTTGTTAAGAGCCTAGGAACACTGGGCTCTACAAATGTTTTGGCAATGGCAAAGGACCCTGTCTGCAAAGACTTCATAGACTTCTAGTGCAGTGGGTGAGCCACAGCAAGTAACTCATTATGCCTATATGAAAAGTGCCAAGTACTCTGAGAGCTTGTAAGTAACGTTTTTTTCTTTGTGTAGAAAGAGCCTAAATGTGAGGGTCCCATCAGGAGTGCTCCTTAAAGGGTGCCAATACTAAAAACAAAACAAAAAACAATTACTTGTCCTCACCAAAGTCCACTGATCTAAACTTACTTAAGGAGCCCAAACAGTAGCACAAATGAATAAATCAAGCACTTATCTACCATTCAGAAGGTCCTGCATTCTGTCCCAGATTATTAATAATAAGGGAGAAAAGACAGCATTACAGATATTTCTTAACAAACCTGCACATCCTGCACATGTACCCTGGAACTTAAAAACAAAAAACGAACAAATGTTTCTAATAGAGTACGTTTAAAAAAAAAAAAAAAGAAATGGGCTTATTACAGTAGACACTTAAACAGGGAGAGGGCAACAGTAATTCACAAGTACAATATCCTAATGCTATTCCTTTAATTGCTTTATTTGTTTCACTGTTAAAAATGATTACCTGCTATAGCCTAACCGTGAATGCTGAAAAGCGTGATACATTGAGGTCTCAACCTGGGCAAACTGTACCTAAACTTACACTTTATTGCAGCTTAGTTCACAATCTTCACCTAATATAGGGTTATATCCCAGTGCAGCAGGAGGATAAATCATCCTGGAATATTACTCCAGCAAAGTTTAGCTGTGACTGGAGCATATGTGCTTTCGAGCCACTGAAGCAAAGGCCCATAAAATACACTAATTACTGGAAGTTATGGTCACTGAGTGATTGATAGCGCTCTGCAAGGCAACTTCCTCATTTTCAGCTCTTCTGACGGGGCTCATCCGCCACATAGCAATTATTAATTCATGACCCACCCCTCAGGCACTAGTACCTTTACGTCTAATTCTCCTGCTACCAAACTACTGCTACAGCTGGACACTGTCTTTCTTCATTCTGATGGTTGGGTAAAGATGATAAAAAGTAGATTTCAGGCTAAATGCTATTGCTTTGAATCTTTAAATGTTCCTTGGTCTTTCTAACCCTGCTGTCCCAAAACACGTAATTCTCCTTCCTCTCCCATATGCTATTTCACTTGCATCATTTTCTTTTTTTCCTTGTGTGTGTGTGTGTGTGTGTGTGTGTGTGTATGTATATACTTATGTATGTATAAGCATATGTGTGTGTATATATGTGTATACTTGTGTATATATAAGCATATGTGTGTATATATATATATGCGTGTGTTTATGTTTGTGTATGTGTATATCAATCTGTCTATACTACATTAGACCAAAAACCCTAGCTGAGTAACTTTTTGGTTAGATATTGTGTTTAAATGGAATATACAATTTTAACTAGGCCATAGTAAGTATAAGGCAGCTAATTGATAAATAAAAAAGGGAAAAAAGCCCTCAATTTAAAAATACCCACTTTTGTAGCTTTACAGACACTTTAACCATTCCATGTTGATTTCCATCAATAGCTCTACTCACAGAATACTAATGAAAATATCTGGGTATATAACTAAATCTCTAAAAGTCAGTTAAAAACAATGGCAAAGGTCTTTTTCCATGGTATTCTGTGCACTGAGAGGAAATTCGTGAGAGCCTCTGAGTTAAAGAGACAAAGTTTAGTCATGATTAATGAAAGAAACCATTTTATTTTTCTAATTGAAAAATGAATGTTCTTCAAATGTTTGCATAGCTCAAAATGCAACACTGAGGGCAGTTTTCCTATCTGGAATCTGAGATGTTGCAACAGATGAGTAGATAGATTTCTAGCCTACCTATTCTTTCAGGACTTGATTCAAATTGTTCCTCCTTTTCTCCTCTTCTGTCAGGAGTTAATCCCAGAAGACTCTACCCACAATTTTGTAGACAAACTTCATACCACTCCCTGCCCATACCCTTCACTGGGCAGTGGGTATCACATCCTCCCTGGTGACAGTTCCCAGTGTTCTACATCTTCCTGTGTTTCTAGTGCCTTATAAATTTTAACTTGTTGAAGGGCAAAGTATAAATCATAAACTTTTATGTTCTCCATGACACCAGAAATAGCATTTTGCAGTAGGTTGACAATAAGAATTTGTTGATTATGATATATCCCCTGATGCTGATATCTCCTGGAGTCTGGTCAACCTGGAGGTGCCTGATTTGCTTGTTTCTATGCCACAGTACCTTAATGAACACGGTACACAAACTCTTTAGTATTAGGATCTGATGGTCTTAACTGACAAGGCCCTCTTACGTCTCACTGCTTAGACTGATTAGTAGCTACCATTTTCACATATTTAACCATTATGATGAATTTAGATGACTTATTTCTTATTAAAGATTAAAAGGTTGTCAAGGAAGAAAAAGATTAGAGTTAAATGAATTGACCTCATGGAGATAGACAGTAGAATGATGGTTACCAGAGGCTGGGAAGGGTAGTTGGCAAGGAGAAGAGTGGGGATGATTAACGGGTACAAAAATAAAGTTAGAATGAATAAAATTCTAGTATTTCATGGCACAACAGGTGATTACAGTCAACAAAAATTTACTGTACATTTAAAAATAACTAAAAGTATAATTGGAATGTTTGTAACAAAGAGAAATGATAAATGCTTGAGGTGAATACCCTATTTACCCTGATGTGATTATTACACATTGTACGCCTGTATCAAAATATGTACCCCATACATATGTACACTTACTACGTACCCATAAAAAATTTTTTTTTGAGATGGAGTCTCGCTGTGTCGCCCAAGCTGGAGTGCAGTAGCACGATCTTGGCTCACTGCAACCTCTACCTCTCAGGTTCAAGCGATTCTCCTGCCTCAGCCTCCCAAGTAGCTCAGATCATAGGTGTGTACCACCACGCCTGGCTAATTTTTGTATTTTTAGTAGAGACGGGGATTCATCATGTCGGCCAGGCTGGTCTCAAACTCCTGACTTCAAGTGATCCACCCACCTCGCCTCCCAAAGTGCTGGGATTACAGGTATGAGACACTGCACCCAGCCCCCATAAAAATTTTTAAAAAATGATTAGAGTTAACTGCCCCAAACCCCATCTCATGTGTTTACTTCAACAGTCATTTGAATCCTCATAATAAGAATTAAGAAATGACACCCTTTTAAAAAGTTTGTGTAATGCTGACCTGTGTCTTCTGACAGCAGGCACCCCTAATCATGACAATGGTCTCTTAGAGACCTGGCTTTGGGGGCTTCTAGTTCTAAACCAGTCTCTGAAATCATGCAGCTGTGGGTATTTGAGAAAATATCAGTGCTGGGGTCTAGTCTATTGAGCTCAACTTCACTCACATTTCTATTTCTAGACATTTCAAAGTCAAGGGAGTCATAAACAGTTGATATTCTCGTACTTCTGGCCTCTGTACATGCTGCTGCTCCTGTTGGAACACTGCCCTCCAAATCTAACCCATTCATCAAAACTTAGCTTAGATACCAGCACTTCTAGGAAGCTTTCTGAAACGTACTGTGCTTCCAGTGATGGCTTTAACAGAATCTACAGCCCAAGATGCTCTTTTGGAATGTGACCCTGTTGCCTCATCATCAAGAACCTACATTGTGATCAACAGAATGTGGCAGGAACAATCCTGTGGTTGGGCCTTAATGGATCTGTAGCTTTTCCAATAACAGCTTAGAACACCAGGCACCACAAAGGAAGTCTAAGCTAGCCATGAAGGGGAGATGGGAGAGAAGGGTCCCAGCCACTCCTGGCCATCCCCACCAAAGCATCATACACACAGATGAAGTCATCTTGGATCTTCCATCCTTAACCACTACTCAACTGCAACTTCATGAGAGGCTTTTGATGCTACATAGAATGGCTGAGCCTTGCTAGGATTCCTGACCCACAGAATCCTGAGTAAATAAATGGTTATTTTAAGCCACTAATTTTGGGTAGTTTATTAAGCAGTAATCAATAACTGAAATGCTTTCTCTGACACTGATGTCAGCCCACACTCTCATGTGCCCAGTTCTACATGTTTCCATTGCACTTTTACTTTTCTTTCTTCCTATTAGTCAAGGAGTCACTGAGGGCAAAGTTTGTACCCTTACTACCAACACTGGGTAGCACTTGATAAATATTTACTAATGAGATGGGATCCTTACCTACCTACTTCCTATTACAGTAGACATACTGGAGATTAGGTTAATATTTGTGTTTCTTTTTAATAAATAAACTAGGCTTTAGTTTCTGAAAGATAACTAGCACATTTTGAAATATGGTGAAACTAAACCAGCTACAGGGATAGTGTAAGGTATAATCCTATGAAAAGCAGTCTTAACTGACCAGCAGAGTCACAGTAAACCTGTCTTTTCCTTTATCTGATTTTCTGCTCAGTTCCATTTACCATTCATCTCTTCTTTTTTCAAACTACTTGATCTACTTTTCTAAAGCATAATGGAAGAAGCAGACTTGAATCCATGAGTCAGAATACTTGACTGCTGCTGCCTGGGCTATTCACTTAACATTTCTAGAAAAGTCCTTTAACTTATCTGGATCTAAGTTTCCTCATTTGCAAAATGGGAACTTTGAAGCTTATAAGGTGAAACAATATTTGATGCTTCAAGTTGCTGATTTTTCAGAGTGGGGAGAAGCTTGAAAGAGATAATGAATACCAAATAGCTTTGTTAAGTGTTACATTAAAAAAAAAGTGTGATGTTGTCACCCTTCTTGTTAGAATGACACTGAGCAAGAGGATGTCAAGAGCTTGGAAGAGAGGAAAGAGCACTACATTTCACATCAGAAGACCCAGATTCCAGTCCTCTTCTGCCCAGTTCCCTGGAGACCAGCTTCCTCACTGCTAAGAGAAGTGGTCTGATTTAATAAGTTCTAAAGTCTCTCTTTAAGTTAAAGTCTCTCTTTAGGTTAAAAAAAATTCTAGTCTCTAAATACAACATAAGGCATATAAGAGAATTTTCTAGGAGCAGCGGTTTTTACCACTGGATATCGCAACGTTGGCAGACATGGTTCCCAAAATTATCATAGACTCAGAATTTTAGTGTTGAGACATGTCACTAGAAGACTGGTTCCTTCTTATCTTTCAGAGCTCAACTCAAAAGTAATCCAATACCACTCAGTTACTCCTAGCATATCATCCTGTTTGTTTATTTATTTTCTTTCTTATTTTTAGAGTCAGAGTCTTGCTCGGTTGCTGGAGTGCAATGGCATGATCCTGGCTTACTGCAGCCTCAAACTCCTGGGCTCAAGGGATCCTCCTGCCTCAGCCTCCCGAGTAGCTGGGACTACTGGTATGCGTCACCACGTGCAGCCTAACTCACTTATTTGTCTAAAAAGGTACAATGATCAAGTATTCTTTTTCAAAATGTAGGCTCCATGAAAGCAGGGATTTTGTCAGTTTTGTTCTCAGTAGTGTCCCCAGTGACTAGCACAGGGCCTGCCACATACTAGGCACTCAAAAAAATATTTGCTGAGTGACCAAATGAATATATGACTGCATCTTGTCTAAACTTATTATCTGTCTCTTCTACAGAAAAAAATCTGAGACAAATAGTCATTCAGTCCCTACTTATGTGTCCCCAGGGATGGGACATTTTTACCTCTAAAGGCAAATGATTTAACTGTTGAGGAGGAAAGTGTAGAGTTCTATCCATCAGAAAATCCTTCTTTATACTGAATAGAAAGTCATGGGAGTTTTTTTTGTTTTTTTTTTTTTGCTTTTGTTTTAGCCTCAGAAGTTTCAGCCTTCTTGTCATAAAAGATCAGCTTGCTGCTTCTTCACTGACAATCCTTCAAACATCTGAAAATGGGCTGTCAAATGCCTGCTTTGTCTTCTATTTCTTTATTCTTCATATCAAGACTTTGCTTTTTTTTAAATTTCAAATTCTGTGTATTTGTGTGTATACATGATATGAGCATGTGCTGTTGGAAAAACTTTAAAATCAGTCTGAAATCCATCAAAATAACAAAATGCTTAGCTGGGACTGCTAGCACCTGTTCCATCTTGTTTTGTCAATCTCATGGTTGTTCCTGACAGCTCTGAACACAAAGCAAACTCAACAATGCTTTATTCAGTGGGAAACACTTCACTTTGTCTGCCAGTTTCACATTCACTACAATCACTGACAACCTTGGAAAATGCACATTTAGGCATGGTAATCTGAGACAGCTGGATCCCTTCACAGACCTTGCAAAGGACTGAACTAGTCAATCCATCATCTGCCAAAGGTCATTTTAACAGCTCCTTTTGCATTAAGTTACACACAATTTTAGACACCCCCCCCCCAAAAAAAAAAGACAATGGAAAAAAATCAAGACAGAATTACAGAAAAGGGAGGAAAAGCAGGGGAATGAGTGACAGAAACTGTTACATGTTCTTTTCCTAAGCATCCTTCAATGGGAGGGGAGGACCCATTACAAGGATTCCAGAATCACATCCTCCCCACTTTCCTATAAAATCTTCCATGGAAATTTCCTTTGTCTTTGGGCCCTTCAGATCCTTTCACCTTTTGATGGTTCTCAGCAAAAACTTTGGTCAACAGGTAAAATGTTTCACTAGTTGGATCAGGAGACTGAACATGATCCACGTTGAGTGTATACTTTATCTGAACTACCTGGGACCAGAAATATTTCAGATATTGGCCTTTTTCGGATTTTGAAATGTTTGCATTATACTTACCAGCAACCCCAATCCCAAAACCTGAAATCCTAAATGCTCCCATTAGTGTGACCTTTGAGGGTCAAGTTAGTGCTAAAAAATTTCGAATTTGGGCCGGGCGCGGTGGCTCACGCTTGTAATCCTAGCACTTTGGGAGGCCGAGGCGGGTGGATCATGAGGTCAGGAGATCGAGACCATGGTGAAACCCCGTCTCTACTAAATACAAAAAATTAGCCGGGCGTGGTGGTGGGCACCTGTAGTCCCAGCTACTCGGGAGGCTGAGGCAGCAGAATGGCGTGAACCCGGGAGGCGGAGCTTGCAGTGAGCCGAGATCGCGCCACTGCATTCCAGCATGGGCGACAGAGAAAGACTCCGTCTCAAAAAACAAAAACAAAAACAAAAGGCTTACTTCTTCAAGTAACTTTATGTGGTTGCTAATGTTAAATAAAAGTGTTCATGAAAAAGCCTAGAATATTGAATATATTCCTAATCTTGCTTTCAAAAAACATGTGTTTATTATTGTTTATCTTCTGCCTCCCTTATTACATTGTAGGCTCAACAAGGAAGGGGAATATGCCTATTTTGTTTGCCAATGTATCCCAGCACTTAATAATGTGTTTGACACGTAAAAGGTGTTCAATAAATATTTAAGGAATGAATGAATTCTAATGTTACCTTCAACTTATACATAAGAAACTGACACTTGGAGTGACAAACTGAACTGGCTAAGATCACAATGATTATAAGTGTTGGTGCCAATATGTGAACTGAATTCTGGTTAATCCAGTCTAAGCTCTTTAACAGTTCAAGAATTAGGATAACAACCCTTCAATCTAAAAATGATATTGGAAAGAAAATGACAAAATGACAAACTCGCCATCAAACTTCTCCAGAAGCTTCTGTCAAGGGTACTAGGCTGGGTAATCCATGCCACTTTTTTTTTTTTTTTGAGATGGAGTCTCACTCTGTCACCCAGGCTGGAGTGCAGTGGTGCGATCTCGGCTCACTGCAACCTCTGCCTCCCGGGTTCAAGCGATTGTCCTGCCTTAGCCTCCCAAGTAACTGGGATTACAGGCACCTGCCACCATGCCCAGCTAATTTTTGTATTTTTAGTAGAGATGGGGTTTCGCCATGTTGGCCAGGCTGGTCTCGAACTCCCAACCTCAGGTGATCAACCCACCTCGGCCTCCCAAAGTGCTGGGATTACAGGTATGAGCTACCACACATGGCCCATGCCACCTTTTAAATACTTTTATTTACATTTACACAGCTCTACATAGTTTATGTGTTTACTCATACATATAGAAGATCACAATTCATTTTCTTGATATCTAATGAGTCTTATCTGGCATCCATTAAACAATATGTATATGTAAAAATTAGATGTGTTAAGCTTTTACATTCCAATGAGACAAAAGGTGGTTATATCCAACTATTTGTATTTTTTATAGTAAATTTTCCTTGGGAAAATTTCTATTACTAATCCTCAACAAAAACTCACTTTTTCTGAGAAAAAACACTGCCATATGTCATTTGGGGGAAAAAAATGATTTTTTTTTCTATAGGAATACTAAGAGAAGGGCAATCTTGTACAAACATATATTTTTCCCATGTTATAACATTAAAATTTAAAATTTTTCTTTGATGATTTCTTCCCCTTTGTTTTCTCTGTTCTTTCTTCCTGGAACTTCTATTTTTCGTGTTACTTCTTGACTTGGTTCTTTAATAAGAAGTTGTCATGAACTTCTTGACTTGGTTCTGTTTTTTTTTTTTTTGAGACGGAGTCTTGCTCTGTCGCCCAGGCTGGAGTGCAGTGGCGTGATCTTGGCTCACTGCAAGCTCCGCCTCCCAGATTCACACCATTCTCCTGCCTCAGCCTCCCAAGCAGCTGGGACTACAGGCACCCGCCACCACACCCGGCTAATTTTTTGTATTTTTAGTAGAGATGGGGTTTCACCATATTAGCCAGGATGGTCTCGATCTCCTGACCTCGTGATCCACCTACTTTGGTCTCCTAAAGTGTTGGGATTACAGGCTTGAGCCACCGCACTTGGCCGACTTGGTTCCTTAATTTTCATTTCTCTCCTATTTCTTGCTGTTCTCTGAAAGTTCCTTTTGTTACAGCAGCCTGTTCTTATATTCTGAGTGCACTATTTTCTCTTTAGTCCTCTGAGGATACTACTGGTAGTTTATTTGAACTTTTTACCCTCTGCACAGTTTTCTGGCCATCCAAATTGCTTTTCTTTTTAGTTGTTGTAGGCCTCTGTTCTGACCCTAAAGGCCTTTCTCAAACGTCTCTGTAAGAGTAAGGCACTGAAAATCTCACTGGAAATTGTGCTCATGGATGGGGCTTGTAGACTAAGGGCTCTCCTGGGAGCATGATTTAGCTAGGCTGTTTCCTTGGGGGAACTCCAAACGTCTGGATCTTTAAGTCTTCCTAGTCAGATTTCCCTAGACAAAGTCTCTGCTAATCTCCTGCCTGAAAAGTAATCTCTGAGTGTAAAGTAATCACTAGTGTCCTAGGAACAGGGTGGGAGGTCTCAACATTCAGAATCTAAACTTTCACTTAATGCCTCTGAACGTAGTAATGGGACCCAGACTTCTATGGTGCCAGGTATCACTTATTTTATTTGCTCCAAAAAACCCTCCACTCAGTTTTGTTAGATTGAGTGTCCACCCATGGTGTTTACTCCAGTACATTAACAATTGTTTTCTATTGGGTTTTCATGACCAATTCATATTAGTTTGTAATAAATGAAAGATTAACTAGTCTTATCATAATTGTCAAACTGACTTTAAAGCAATTCTCCTCTCTTGGTCCCACCTTGACTCCTGGCTCCACATATCTGGTCCCACCAATTCCTGAGCCTTTGGGTGTTTACAGTATATCAGATTGCCTGCTTGCTTGTATTCTCAGCCCTGCTCAGTTGTTTACTGTTGTCTCATATTCAAAACTTGAGTGCTGTTGTCTCCTTTCCCTTTCTCTTTATGGTATTATCCTTGTGTGTGTGTGTGTGTGTGTGCGCGCGCGCGTGTGCAAATCACATTATGGCTATTTTTAGTGGAGTCTGAGGTGAAACTGTAAGCTAAAGCTTGCACCATCTTTAACCAAATTAGCAGTCTTTCTGATTCAAATGTAAACATTTCAAAGGGTAATTCCTTTTAAAGAGAGGGGATAATGGCTTTTTTCCCTTGTGAACTTTGTCCAAAAGCTCTGAAATAGATCTCCCATCTAAAGAGGAGGTAACTGAGGCTCAGAGAAATTAAGTAATTTACCCAAGGTTCTATAGCTTAGGCTGGCTGAAGTGGAATTCAAATCTGGATCTGATACCTTGGTAAACTGAATGCTCTTTTTCACAAGCAAAACACTGTGATCTATTCTCCAAACATTTATGGGCATTTATATTAAAGACTCCATCACACTTTAAACTCTGATCTTTATTTTCTGAAACTGCTTTAAAAAAATCATTACAAAAGTAGGAAAAAATTGAGTCAAAAAGATTTATTGAGTGCCCACTAGGGCAATGGAATGTATTAAACAGCATAGAAGATTATGAGAGAATCATATTTGAATCCTGTCATAAGGAACTATGACATGCCTATAAATTACTGTAATACAAAGTGGACAATTTACATGCCACAAGGAAGATGCAGATGAAGGTCAGAGGAAGAAGATATTACCTTCAGCTGGAGATACCAGAGTTGGTATCATGAAGGATGGTTACTTAAACTGTTTCTTGGGGAGATGAAGAAAAATGATATTACATGTACAGAGAACAGCGTATTATTCCATGGGTTTATTTTTAACTTGGTAAAGGTAATTCTAAAACTCACAATTCTTTTTGTCAAAATAAGAGAGCCCAAAAAATCTTCAGAAGATGGCCAGGTGCCGTGGCTCATGCCTGTTATCCCAGCACTTTGGGAGGCCAAGGTGGGTGGATCACCTGAGGTCAGGAGTTCAAGACCAGCCTGGCCAACATGGTGAAACCCCATCTCTACTAAAAATACAAAAATCAGCTGGGCGTGGTGGCGCATGCCTGTGATCCCAGCTACTCGGGAGGCTGAGACAGGAGAATTGCTTGAACCTGGGAGGCGGAAGTTGCAATGAGCTGAGAATGCGCCACTGCACTCCAGCCTGGGTGACAGAGCGAGATTCTATCTCAAAAAAAAAAAAAACAAACAAAAAAAACACCAAAAACAAAACTTCAGAAGATGATGTTACTTGGATGACAATGACAATGACCTTGTGTTGTTCTCTATGTTCTTTACCTATGTTGAGACATTTTTCTAAGCCATGGTCCTTGCTTTCATCATTCAGCACATCATTCAAACCACTTCAATAAAACACTGGTCATGATGAAGAGGGGTCTCTGAGGACTAGATGACGCACCAATTAACTAAGCACATTGAGCTAGACTGTTCTATTCCTCAGACTCAGGAGACTGGTTAGAGGGGTGGCAAACAGGCAGAAAGAATGAGGATCCAAGCAAAATGAGCAAAATGCATATGCTGTGCATATGCTAAAGATGGGGCTTTCAGATGGGTACAGTGGTGCACCTGTAGTCCTAGCTACTCAGGAGGCTGAGGAGGGAGGATCGCTTGAGCCCAGGAATTCAAGGCAAGCCTAGGCAACCTAGCAAGACTCTGCCTCTAAAAAAGGGTTGGGGCCAGGCTTTCAGTCTGACTCCTATAGAAAAGTCTGTCAGATTATTCACCATCAACCTTAATAAAGTTTATAATAACCCACCACGGATGGGGGGAGAGGGGAGGTGGGGGGAGGGGGGAGGGATAACATTAGGAGATATACCTAATGCTAAATGATGAGTTAATGGGTGCAGCACACCAACATGGCACATGTATACATATATAACAAACCTGCACATTGTGCACATGTACCCTAAAACTTAAAGTATAATAATAATAAAATTAAAAAAAAATAACCCACCACATAGAATCCCAAACCAGAACATGTATTTGTACAGCATACTCAGTGAAAATAAGAATATTACAGGACTGGTTTGGTGCCTTTTTAATGTAGATGCATCAACCTAAATACTGCAAATTGCAAGGCTAGTGGAGAATGTATGTTGACTTATTTTTTGACTCAGGAAGGACCCACTTAAAATTCACTTTTGCAAATATGACTGTTTACTTCCCAACTACAGATTTATGTTGTGAACTCAAATGACACAAGAATATAAATGGAATAACTACTTAGTAAAAAATGAGAGTGGGACTTTCTCCTTAAGCCATTCTTTAGAACAGATAAGCACTGAAGTGCCTGTGAAATTCAGAAATTATGCTCTAAAATGTTTTAGCCACCCCTAATAAAACTATCAAACTTGGTAAAGCCCTTATTATATACCCAACTCATTTTCATTTTAAAGTTTAGCCCTGTAGTCTTTTTGGTTTTTTTTTTGCCCTGAAGTCTTGAACAGAGACTACAAGGTTAATAATCCTAAAAATCTCCTAGGCAACTGAATCAGTATGAGCTTCCTAGAAGAGATAAACAAATATTCCAGGGAAGGATTACCCTCCTAGTTTATCCTAGTTCAGGAATCTTACATCCTTGTTAGTGGGTCTCACTTCTTTTTTATTTTCTTTTTGCATTTCCACATTGATTCTTGCTAACAAAGTTTCAAGGAGAAAGAACTACAGTTTCACATGGGTTCTCTTCCCCAATACAGAGTGAGCCCACACAAATCCCATATGTGGCAATGACCTTTAATGATTCCATAACTAATCCACAGGAGGGGAACTACAACACATTTAAAGATGTGAGTTAAAAATCACAAACAAACAATGGAGAAACGGGCCAAATTCTTCCCATCAAGTCAAACTGCCATGTATCAGTCAAGGTGAATAATCTTTTTTTCCCTTCCTAAGGATAATTTCCATCTTTTTGTTACATCTGCCAACTCCAAATACTACATACAGTTGACAAAAACCTGGAAGAGATGCCCTTTACCCCCCCAACAGAGGGATGCTGTACCGAAAGGAGAGAGAAGCAATTCTGTCCCTGGATAAAAGATAGTCTATATTAAAGTTTCTTTGCTTAAGGCATAAATGTACCTGTCTGTGAGTTTTTTTTTTTTTTAACGGCACATTTTAGTGGCATGTACCATCATCTTTTATGAGAGTGTGGCAAGAGGCCTTGTTATGACTCCCCATGGGGGCTGTGACAGCATATTAACAAGGTAAGAGGCAGGAGGAAGAAGGCAGGCAAGGAGGAACCCTGTCATTTCAGGGGTTTAAAACAATGAAGGCATTCAGTCGGGTGCAGTGGTGCACCTGTAGTCCTAGCTACTCAAAAGGCTGAGGCAGGAGGATCACTTGACCCCAGGAATTCAAGGCAACACTGGGTGACATATCAAGACCACATCTCTAGAAAAAAAAAAGTGGGAGGCAGGGGGCAGGCTTCAAGTCTGACAGCTGTAGATTGAACTTTCTGCTTCTGGCATCACCAAACCTCAGAGATGACGGTTTATAGAATTGGGGGAAAGGATGCTAGGGAGACGTAGAGGAGACAGAAAACTCTCATGCCCATTTTGTCTCTGATTTTTTTTTTTTTTAAGACAGCATCTTGCTCTGTTGACTAGGCTGGAGTGTGGTGGTGCAATCATAGCTCACTGCAGCCTCAAACTCCTAGGCTCTGGCAGTCTTCCTGCCTCAGCCTGCCACATAGCAAAGACTATAGGCACACACCACCATTCCCGGCTAAATGAAAAAAAAAATTGTTTTTTTAGAGATGGGGTCTTGCTATGTTGCCCAGACTAGTGTTGAACTCCTGGCCTCAAGAAATCCTCCTGCCTCAGCCTCTCAAAGTGCTGGTATTACAGGAATGGGTCACCAGGCCTAGCCTGTATTCGATTCCTGTGTAATTTCAGGGAAATTCCTTTGCTCGGTTTCCTACATTTTTATCAATTTTTTTCTTTACCACAGGTACCCTAGGAGAATAAACTGGTTAACTTAAAACACTTTGAAGAAGGCATGCACACAAACAAGTAGTGAAACTACACTAAGGGAGACCTTGCATACTTTTACATTTGATCTCTCCTTAAGTGTTTACAGGGATCCATACCTTAGAGTGTGCTGGGAAATGGGGAAGGGATCCTCTATCTTTTCCCTCTTTCTCCTAGTGGCAAAGTCTGTTCAAGACCAATCTCCCTTAAATGTCAACTCCTTTGTGTGAAACCCCACCCCCTTTCCCTTGTGGCTCAGAGTCCTTCGTAAACATCTCTACTGAAGACTCATCACACCATTCTGGGCTTTGGGTATCTTTCTTTTCTACCAGAGGTGGGCTCTCCTCAGCTCTGTGTGCCGCACTCTCCAGGGCCTGGCACAGGGCAAGTGCTTAAGTAAGAATTACTGAAGAAAGGAAAGTTTCTACTAGAAAGAGAATTTTGTTTTTAAAAGTGAGAATAAACAGAAGAGGAGCAATTCTTAGAAAGTGTTGACTATGTTACAGAATGCAATTTGTTCCTCAGATTCTAAAATGCTATTGAGATTCACATTTTCTGTCTATAGTGATTTTAAATTGGATTTGCTACATCTATTCCTAACATACTATGGTAAAAACAAATAAGAATCTTGGCCTTCAAGTACTTCTTTTGGACTAACGTCCTAATCCCTTCAGGTAATGTTCTCATTATATTGACCCTTAAGAAAAAACAAGAACCGGCTGGATATGGTGGCTCACGCCTGTAATCCCAACACTTTGGGAGGCTGAGACGGGCGGATCACAAGGTCAGGAGATCGAGGCCATCCTGGCTAACATGGTGAAACCTCGACTCTACTAAAAATACAAAAAATTATCTGGGCGTGGTGGCACGTGCTTGTAGTCCCAGCTACTCGGGAGGCTGAGGCAGGAGAATCGCTTGAACCTGGGAGGCGGAGGTTGCAGTGAGCCGAGGTTGCGCCACTGCACTCCAGCCTAGGCGACAGAGCAAGACTCTGTCTCAAGAAGAAAACAGAAGAACCTTGGGTTTCTCTTGTAATCTTCACTACTGAATCCCCACAATTTCTCATGTACGGACTCAAAACCTACTTCTCTTCCCTATCACATATTTTTCTTTACTTTGGACCCCAAATAGATTAGGTATAAAAAACATGCCAGGGGCCTTACACTATTCTCTAATGACTTACTGGTCTATTACTTGTGTTGGTGACATGTTATATGGGGGTAATAAGCCCCTAGAGGTCAGGGGCTACAATCCTATAGTTCCTTCTGAAGGCATTCAGTTAAGCATCATGTACAGAGGTGCTCAACAACCCTCTCTGATGATCATAATCTGATTCCTCTTTACAACCTCTAACAACATCTCTTCCTCCTGCTGTTAACACCCAGCTCCTTACCATCCATTTTAAAATACAAGGAGCATCAAAAGGCCTAGCTCCTCCTGGCCCTCACTCCTGACCATCTGGTTATCTGCTCTCTGCCACATGAGCCAACACAGTCCTTCTGGCATTCAGGCATCCCACACTCAATGCTGACACTTTTTCACACAGTTCTCTATACCTAATCCTCTTCAATCCTGAAAATTCAATGAGTCTGTTTTCTTCAGTCTTCCAGAGAATATTCAATAGTTTATCTCCAGGATAAATGAATATCATCAACAGAACCCAAATATATCAATGGCGATCTCCTTCCTTACACTACAAAGAGTCTCTTTTTATTAATCTTTGCACCCCTAGCACCCAGCAAAATACTGGCAGACACATATTTCAATATGCAACATAAATATATTTATTGAGCACCTGTCTTCCTACCTACTTAAACTGATCTCCCTGTTTCCACACTTGCCTGTCTATAGTCATGCACCACAGAGCACTCAGTGATACTGTGAAAATTTAAGTCAGATCATTTCTTCTAAGAGTAATACCTGAAGTCCTTAGCATGGCCTACAAGGCTATATTTGCCCTGGTCCCTGGCTACCTCTCTAAATTTATTTTTTCCCACTTTTCCCTTGCTAACTCCACTCAAGTCACACTGGTCTCTGCCTTCCTTAAATATGCTGAGAGTGTACTCTATCTTGGTGCCTTTGAGCTTGTTATCAGGTGGCTCCCTTCTCTCACAGCATTCAAGTATCTGCTCAAGTGGTACTTTACCAGAGAGGACTAGTCTAGTCTGCCTTCTTTCTTTTTTTTTTGAGACGGAGTTTCGCTCTTCTTACACAGGCTGGAGCACAATGGCGCAATCTCAGCTCACCGCAACCTCCGCCTCCTGGGTTCAAGTGATTCTCCTGCCTCAGCCTCCCGAGTAGCTGGGATTACAGGCATGCACCATCACGCCC
The DNA here is from genome assembly GCF_009828535.3 of Hylobates moloch. NCBI lineage: Eukaryota > Metazoa > Chordata > Mammalia > Primates > Hylobatidae > Hylobates > Hylobates moloch. Next base: position 61,031,412 of record NW_026652289.1, read on the forward strand.
AGCTAATTGTTTGTATTTTTAGTAGAGACGGGGTTTCTCCATGCTGGTCAGGCTGGTCTTGAACTCCCGACTTCAGGTGATCTGCCCACCTCAGCCTCCCAAAGTGTTGGGATTACGAGCGTGAGCCACTGAGCCCAGCCTAGTCTGCTTTCTTTTTCTCCATGGGACTTATCCCCACCTGACAAATTACATATTTAGTTATCCCTTTGTTTTCTGTCCTTCCCCTCATGCCTCAGCCCTCGCCAAATGAAACTCCATGACAGCCAAGACTTGAGTGTCTTTTCCTTACTCTATCCCCATTGCCTATACAGCAGGCATAGCAGGAGTTCAACACATGAATGCATAAATGAATGTAGAAAGGATGAATGGCGAACATTTATATGTGCTCTAAATCTTAAATCTAACAGTTATGCTCTCTTATAGTAGTGCCATGCCTCTGCATTTTATGTCATTTTATCACTGTCTCAGTCACACAACTCTAGAGTTGCTGTGTGAAAGCTAAGGAAAGAAAACAACACCATGAGCAGTAGCACAGTCATAGAATGTTAGTCTGGAAAGGGGTTTAGAGATCAATATTTTACAAATGAAGAAACTGAGGCCCAGTGAAGAACAGTGGCTTCCACAGGGTCACCTAAAAAACTAGTAGCAAACCTGGAACTGTAATCCAGGTCTTCCATTCCCAATCTAGGATTCTTATCTCTACACCAGGTAACTTCTCAATTGTCTTACACTATATCCAGTCATTTATAAAATAAATGACAACAATTTAAAATATGCAAAAGGAAATTGTATAATAGCAATACACAAATCAAAAACACTAGTTTCCCCTGAAACAGGCTAATAGAATAAGCCCTTGAGGACTCTGTTGGGAGACTCAGTTCTGAGATCTGACTACTATTATCACTAACCTCTCAGCTGATGCATACATATTGTATTTCCTCTTAGATTCCCTTTTAAGAAGAAGCAGAAGAATATGATTTAATAAACGTTCAACACTTTATTTTTGCTTTCTTTCTACTGTGCAGGTAAATTGAGTTTGAAGATTATTTCCTTACAAATACAATTGCATTCATGCATTACAAAACTCACAGAAAAAGTATTTGACTAAAAAAAAAGGTTACAAAATCATGATTGCAACTCTGTCTATGATATTATTTAAAGAGTCCTTTCTACTTTTCTATTATAAAAAGTCCTGGCCGTGCACAGTGGCTCCTGCCTGTAATCCCAGCACTTTGGGAAGTCCAGGCAGGAGGACTGCTTGAGCCCAAGAGTTCAAGACCAGCCTGGGCAATATGGCAAGACCCTATCTCTATTAAGAAAAAAAAAGAAAATACAAGTCCTTCTTTATCTGAATCAATTTAAGTGAGAATTTTTGAAGCACTGGTCAGTATAGAGGTTCTATACTACCATAACTCAAACTGAGCCATATGTCCTTCTAATATAAGTTATACACATTTTCTTGTAGATCAATGGTCATTTTATTAAAAAAAACATAGCATAGAGTTCTAATGGAGCTACATCTAGAACACTAACATAAAGTCCATTCTAAATACAGCTATAAAGACTAGATATTGCAATTGTGCTAAATACATACATCCTCTTCCCCCTTCCCTCTCCATCATATCACACCACCCCTTAACCCACATACACATGTGGTAAGACTATACTGGAATAACGTGATTTTTTTTTCTTTTAAAACAAACGTATATAACTTATATATCTAAATGAGTAGCGCTGTATCTTTTAAACTAATCACCTTTGGAAGTTACATATGCATTCCAACAGGGCACAGAATTTTTCTGGAATCCCTATTTTACAACATGGGTTCTCCAGATTTAGTGTGTATAAGAATCACCCAGCGAACAGGTTAACAATGCAGATTCTTAGAGGTTTGGATTTAATTGGTCTTGAACGGGGTTGAAGAATCTGTATTTTTAACAAGTGCTCCAGGCAGGTCTCACATAGGTGATCTGTAATAAACAGTGCTTTAAAATAACCTCCAGAGTCAGTTAACAAGCCACATAAGGAATCAAAGACTTTATGGTCAAACTCCGTGTATACATCTATATAACATGCTGAAGGTTTATTTTAGCTTATTCTTTCAAAATCTTCACTTTTCCTGATTGAATATATTAGTACAGATATGCACAGAAGCATCTATGTGCAAACAACGTACCTCCATAAAAGAGATTCCTAAGCTCCAGACATCAGAATGAATTCCATACTGTTCCCCTGAAATCCTTTCAGGCTGCAAGAAATCAGAAGGGAGCTTGTGAGTTGACGGATGCTACTCACACATACACCAAAATGGGCTCAGCTAAGGTGAGGAGCCACCAACATCTGCATAGCATTTTACAGATGACAAAACAATTTTACATGTGTGTATATATGTATTTGTGCATACAGTATATACATAATCTATATAAATTATATATAGATATATTCTTACTGAATCCTCACTAAGTCCCTGTGAGGAAGACTTTGGAAGTCAATGGAGGCTCAGAGTACTGAGGTAATTTAGGCCAGGTCCTAAGTAGTGAATGAGCTGAGACTTGAACCCAGATCCTCTCCCTCCAAATCCAGTGGTCTTCGTTGTGGAGTAACAAATTATACAACATTATATGATATTATCATTTATTTGTATTTTGATAGATAGGTCTGGAATAGTAGGGTTTCTCTTAATTTTTTATTTGGAAATAATTTCAAACATAGGAAATTTGAAAAAAATGAGATCAGAGCAAAGCACATTCCTATTTCCTTTACCCAGATTCATCTACTGTTCAACATTTCATTCCATTGATCAGAGTTTCTTTGTATATGAACCAAGGAACAGTTTGAAAGGTCCATTTGGGACTCCTGGTCCTCCACTCAAGATGTATAGCAAATACCTGGTCTAAAAGAGGCTACATAAACATTCTCTACTTCAAAAGGAATAATTTCATACTGAGTGGATGCTTCCTGATCTATCTATCCCTCTAGGATTTAGCATTCAGTACAGTAGAGGGCTTTGGAATCAACACATGAACAAATGAATAAGAGAAACTGAGGTCTCACAAAGGTGGAATGATTGCTAAAGGTTACAGGCTAATCATGGCAAGGCTGAGATCATAACTTACACCCCAATATCCAATTCAATAGATACCAGGATGTATTCATATGGAACTGGCTAGCCAGCTACAGGAATAACATTATTGTCACCGTCATTACTATCATCAACAACAAAATTATGTGTGCATTTATTAAAGAATTTCTATACGCCAGGCCTTGTTTTAGTGTTTTTCATGCATATCTCATTTCAGATTCATAAACATCCGTGTAATATTGGTACTATTTTATCATCACCATTTAACAGATGAGGAAAATGAGGCACAGAGTAGTTTACATTACTAACCATTATGAGTGCTGTATCCACTATACAAGAAGGATAGTAATAGCTATCATTTAATGACCACTTACTAGCCCCAGACACTGGGCTAGGTACTTTGGGTCTTCTACTTCATAATGATTTTGCAAAAGTAGGTATTATTGCCCTCAATTTACAAATATAAAAACTAAGTCTAGAGCTATGGGTTAGCATTAAATGCACTGTCCAGGAGCAGAGCCAGGATTCAAAGCCAGTTATGTCTGACTGCAAAATTAGAGTTCTTTCCAGTGAGTCAAACTGACCCCACAACTAGAAGTCAGAAGAGCCATGCACACCCTTGAGCTGGTCAGTATTTCTCAACGTGCAGTCTTTAGAGCAGCCATCACAGAACTGCCTGAGGTGCTTACTGTTAATACAAATGAACCTCCAGAATCAGAATCTCTGGGGGTGGGGCTAGAGATCCTCACTTAAAAAAATAATTTCTCTGGGTGATTGTTTGGTACACTTAGCTCCAGTCACTAAATATTTCCATGTTCCCTGGAGAGACAATGACCTTTTAGATCTCCCTGCCTTCCTCTTCTCTGCTTAATGACCATGTTTCACACAGATCCTGTTTGAGGGTGAAACCTTTCTCTACTCCTACAGCAGAATTATAAATTCCTGCTTTTGTACTTCATTAAAATGCTGTTCATATCTTATTATTTATCACACTGTGTTGTAAAATCATCTGTTTTCTAGTCTATTTTTCCTAAGAGGCAAACAGAGTACTAGGCAGACATACCTAATACCTTGCCTGACACATAACAGGTATGCAGTCAATGCATGCTGACTGAAGGGATGTAATACATGTTTACTGCATGAACAAATAAGTTCCTTAGAAAGTTCTTATATAACTTCCTCATACATTGCTATTCATGTCTGTCACGAACTTCTAACAAACATGAAAACATGAAAATCCTAAAATCCTCTAGAATTATTAAAGAACTAACTAAATGTTGCCCTGCCCCCTGTCCTTTTTTCCTTCCTGTCTCCATTTCTTCATCCTACTGATTAACAGGTACCAAGCATTTCACCCAGAATACAGAAAAAACACGAACACACACAAAAGTGAAACCCACATACAAAATATTTGGGCAGGATTAAAAAGGAGGTTAAACACACTCATTACATTTGCCCACTGAACTATCAAAACAAATGCAAACTGTAAGCTGATAATAAAGCATAGAAAAATTAAATTAAATTTAAAAAGAAAAAATAGAAAAAGTGATAATGTTCACAGGTACTAGATGGCAAATAAGAGAACTCTTTTAAGGGTCAGATTCTGATGACCTCTTGTTGGGGAAATTATTCTTGCAATAAGCTAATGAAACAAGATTACTGCTGTGATGCAGTGTTTGAGCAAAAATGTTCAGCAAAAGCCAACAGCAAGCTCCACGTGTCTATCCTAAACAACTCTTAAGGTGGATAGGGATTGGGAAATGTGCCCAGGCCACTGGAAGTGATTTAGACACAAGATGAGCACCAAAACATTCTGAATTTATGGAGCCAGGATTTGATGGCCCAAGGCTGCACAATTCAAAGCTGTTCTCACACGTGAAGCCAAGGTGGCCTGCCCTGTCCTCTCCCCTGAAAAACAAAATAAAGCAAAACCAACTACCAGGTACCACGTTGTTGACAGAATATCTATGATGGATATTTAGCAGTTAAAAAGTGAAAACTGAGGTTACTCTCTCACATGACAGCTGTCATCAGTGTGAAAAGCTAAATAATAGGAAACACATGACTCTTGTCTAAAACATCTTTGTAGTGAGGTTAAATGACAAGCAAACAAAATGAAACAAAAAACCCTGACCTGTTCTTAATAAGAACAGTAAAGAGTAGTGATGATCTAATAAGTAGAATTTATAGAAGATCTTAAAGGGCAGTCCTTCTGGCACCCACACTATACTCCCTCCAGATGCCCTCTGTGACTCAGCTTTGACAAGAATCTACATTTAGTTAACTAACTCCAGAACCATCTGTTTCCACAATATTTGTCAAAAGCAGGAAGATACCAAGATATATCCCTTATCTCTTCCAAAAAAGGAATTTCTGTTCAGACTCAGACTACCTAGAAAATTAACAAAGTAGGCAAGAAAACTTCAGGCTAGTGTATAGTCAAAATATGTATCACAAGTGATGAGGTTTTTTTTTTTTTTTTTTTACATTGGCAGGATCCCTGTGTAGGCAGACAGAACACTGGTTAAACAGGGCTCTGGAATTAGACTGCCTGAATTCAGATCTGTCTTCTAGTTCACCAATTCTCTCTTCTGCTGTGTCCAATATGCTGTCAAATACAGTGAGTTCTAAATTTTAATCTAGAAGTTTTGTTTAGGACTTTAAAAATCTACTATGTCACTTAAAAAATGTGTGATCTTAAGTCTGTATGCATCTGTTTCTGCTGCCTGCTGTTCCTACTGATCTTGTTCAGGTGGCTTTGTTTTCTTGTGTGCCCAGTTCTCTTTGCTTGCTAGTTTTTCCCCTTGAAAGAAAAATTTTGGAGAGGTTCTCTGAGGCCTAAGGTGGAGACCACCTCAAACCACTTTTCAGCATGATGTGCCTTGTCCAACCTAGGACATGTATGCATATACCCAGGGTGCAAATCTATACCAGGGCTAGGCTGTGGTCATAGTTTGTTCCACTTTTCCTATTTCTTCTGCTTCTCTGCTTGGTTCCAGGTGCCGCCTCTCCAGTTTCCCAGGACTGGGGGAAGAGGAGCAGTTTTACATCTAGTTTACCCTTACACTGAGGTTAGCCATTTAGGCTTCTAGCATGGAACAGAGAAAATCTCCTCTGAGACCTTCTGACTTAGGTGGGCCCTGAAGCTTGGCCGCTGCCCCTCTTGCCTGACTGTGATTCAGGCAAATGCCCTCAGGAATAAGCAGTGATGGGGCTCCCATTCTACTTTCCTCTCTGTGGTAGGATTTCATTCAAAAATTGTCCTGGGAGTAGCCCACTGTCTTTTTAGCTCTTTGGTGCATTTGAGATGGTTAAAAACAAAACAAAACAAAAAAAACTTAGCTAGCATATTTAAACAGAAGAGTTGATCTAAATAACCTAGTCTGCTATTAGCAGAAACTAGAAGCTGATGTCCTAATTAAATTGCCTTTTACTATGTGCCAACTCTGAGACCTTGGGTTAAAGATATTTTTACCTTTGGTTTCCTCATCTGTAAAATGAAGATAGTAATAATAAATAATAGTAGTAATACGTTCACCTCCTGGGGTTGTGTGAAGATTAAATGAATCCCGTAATGTGCTTCAGTACGTGCCACATGGGAATGCTCAGTTAATGTTAGCCTTCTTCCAGTCACCACCACTACCATTATTACCACCGCATGAGCATAGCCAATTGAGTTGGATCATGCAATGTGTATGTGTTTTATTCCAAGTAAAGACAATTTCCAAGAATTGGAATAGCTTGGGCAGAAAAAAATGTTCTGAAGATAAGAATGGTTATTTAGGTTGACTTTCTGATCCCAAGGGCCAAGTATTTGAGTAAGATTTTTTCATTTTAAAACTTCAGTTAATCATAGCAATAGTGTCAATTTTTATATTTGATTTTTAAAATGATAGTAAGCCAGGAAGACTGAATAGTTGGTTAAAGTTTTAGGAACTTCTATCTTAAAAACATAATAAAATTTTTAGTAATTAGAATTTCTGGGCCGAGCATGGTGGCTCACACCTGTAATCCCAGCAGTTTGGGAGGCCAAGGTGGGTGGATCACTTGAGGCCAGGAGTTCGAGACCAGCCTGGCCAACATGGCAAAACCCTGTCTCTACTAAAAATACAAAAATTAGCTGGGCGTGGTGGTGCATGCCTGTAATCCCAGCTACTCTGGAGGCTGAGGCAGGAGGATCTCTTGAACCCAGGAGACGGAGGTTGCGGTGAGCTGCAATCATGCCACTGCACTCTAGCCTGGGGGACAGGGTGAGACTCCATCTCAAGAAAAAAAAAATAAAGAATTTCTGAAAAATGGTTAATTTAATATAAGCTCTAAGCTTCTAGACCCCTTTTATAATTCTTATGGATAAAATCCTTTTAAAATGTGGTTGAAAATCTTTCATGCTTTGGATGAAGGTATCTATTGAACCTATTAATTATCTGCCCCTAAAAAACAGTATTTCCTTGAGCATGACACTTCACTTTTCCAGCTCTCAGTCTCCTCACTGGTGAATGGGGAGGTTGGATCAAGATGACTTTTCAAGTCTCCTATAAGCACATTGCTGCTTAATGTGCCCGTACTTGGTTTTTCTAAATGACTCATGATGTTACAAAAGCCTCCCTGTCTTTTTCCTAATTATCTTTTCTATATCTTACACTTCCGATTACAGATTAAGTGAGATTATTCACATATACAGGGCTATTTCATTCTGATATATTTTCTTTTTTTTTTTTTTGAGACGGAGTCTCGCTCCATCACCCAGGCTGGAGTGCAGTGGCACAATCTCGGCTCACTGCAAGCTCCGCCTCCCGGGTTCCCGCCATTCTCCTGCCTCAGCCTCCCCGAGTAGCTGGGACTACAGGCGCCCGCCACCACGCCCGGCTAATTTCTTTGTATTTTTAGTAGAGATGGGATTTCACCGTGGTCTCGATCTCCTGACCTCGTGATCCGCCCGCCTCGGCCTCCCAAAGTGCTGGGATTACAAGCATGAGCCACCGCGCCCGGCCATTCTGATATATTTTCTTTTTAATATTTGAGTAGCTTAGCTGGCTGTATTTGAGTAATTTTGGGCTGTCCATACCTTGAAACACAAGCAAGATTCTTAATATGAAAAGTTAAATGCTGTGCTTATAATTAGTGAACAAGACACTTTTGGAATGCAGCTTTCATGAACTAATTCATTCGTCTGGCACTATGTGAGGTACTGGATATATAGAGTGAGCAGAATACATCTTGCCACTGTGAAAGTCATAATCTAGATTGGGAGAGATGCATAAATAATATGGGTATAATGAGAGGCACAGCAATTAAGAATTTAGTCTCTGAAGGCAGATCACTTAATTTTGAGTTCTGATTGACACTTATGAGCTTTGTGAACTTGGGTAAGTTACTTAACTTCTCTTGCTTCAGTTTCTTTATCTCTAAAATGAGAATAATAATATTACCTATGTCATAGTGTTGTGAGGATGTAAAAGTTAATATATGTAAGAAGAGTGATTGGCACATAAAGCTACTTAAGCGTAAGCTATTATTATTAGTGATGTTACTATTATCACTGTACAGAAGTATGCATGAATATAAAGTGAGGGAAATACATAAAATGAGGATATCAAATGACTTCTAATTATGTATTCCTGCAATTTTTTATTTGTTCTCTTCCCCACTACTTCATCCTCACCCATGCCTTCTATTTCTGAGTCTTTGCTCATCCATTCACAGTGATCTTTCTCTTGTGCAAGCACCCTTTTCACATACTGTTTGAATCATCAAATTTGTACACTGTAAGTCTCATTTTCTTTTCTTTTTTATTTTTGAGACAGAGTTTCACTCTTGTTGCCCAGGCTGGAATGCAATGGCGTGATCTCAGCTCACGGCAACCTCCGCCTCCCAGGTTCAAGCGATTCTCCTGCCTCAGCCTCCTGAGTAGCTGGGATTACAGGCATGCACCACCACGCCTGGCTAATTTTTTGTATTTTTAGTAGAGACGGCGTTTCTCCATGTTGGTCAGCCTGGTCTCAAACTCCTGACCTCAGGTGATCTGCCTGCCTTGGCCTCCCAAAGCGCTGGGATTACAGGCATGAGCCACTGTGCCCGTCCTGTCTTATTTTCTAACTGTATGTTTGGTACAACTTAAGTCTTTATTATGTCACACATAATGCTGCTACATATAATGTCGTGTTCCCTGTTTCACCCAAGTCTTATCTAGATTATAGAGTGGTTCCACTGTACCTGACTAACAGCATAGAAGATGCTCAGTAAATGCTGGTTGATTATTGAAGGTGCTCAGTTTCAGATACAACTTTCACTGGCATAGATCAGGGGCTGGCAAACTTTTTCGGTAAAGGGTCAGCTAGTAAATATTTTTCATACTATGAGCCATATACTTTCTGCTGCAACTGTCACAACTACTCAACTCTGCCACTGTAGTGCTAAAGGGGACATGCATAATATATAAGCAAATGGGTGTGGACATGTTCCAATAAAACTTTGTTTACAAAAATAGGCAGTAAGAGCTTAGAAGAGCGATCAGTACATTGTTCCAGTAAGTTGAATTTGGTCTGAGAACTGTAGTTCATGGATATTTGGCATAGGGCTCATGTAGAACTCAAAATTATAAAATATACCAGCTAAAATGAGAACCAGTTGTGGTTAAAAAAAAAAAAAAAAGCTCAGCTCTTTTCTCTCAAGAGGCCGTCAGCAGATAAAAGTCAGGGATTCATACCTGTTCTATAATAATATAGGTTATTTCCACCTCCCCCCATCCCCACCCTCACACCATGTAGGTAAGCACTTGGCCAATAAGAGCCTCATACTGAACTGAGCAAAGTGCTCACTCTCAAGCTACCATTGCTCCTTTTCTAGGTATCTTATGCTTTTTATAGCTTGAACTACAAAGCTGATGACTAGAATTCACTCACCTAAGAAGCAAAGCAATTTTAGTTTTGTCAATCTGAGCTAACGTTTCATAATTTTAATCCTCACATTTTCTTTTTTTTTTTTTTGAGATGGAGTCTCGCTCTGTCGCCCAGGCTGGAGTGCAGTGGCACAATCTTGGCTCACTGCAAGCTCCGCCTCCCGGGTTCACGCCATTCTCCTGCCTCAGCCTCTCCGAGTAGCTGGGACTACAGGCGCCCGCCACCACGCCCGGCTAATTTTTTGTATTTTTTAGTAGAGACGGGGTTTCACCGTGGTCTCCATCTCCCGACCTCGTGATCCACCCGCCTTGGCCTCCCAAAGTGCTGGGATTACAAGTGTGAGCCACCACGCCCGGCTAATCCTCACATTTTCAATTAACAGATGGACGCATCACATTCATCCATAAACAAAAATAAAAAACTAATTTCTTTAATGTACACCTGAGAAGGACAACTGTAATCTGGATTTGTACATTCAAATATAATGCAATTTAATTATCGGAGGAATTTAAAGCTACTAAGAACATGCTGGGTAGTTGAGCAATTGTTTCATTTATAGTCATGTCCCCCCAACTTTTAAAAAATTACAGTGTTTCATATTCTTTCAAAGACTTAAACCTTTGCATTCAGCAAGGCTATAAAGGTGGCTCACCAATCTCACCTAACTTGGTAGAGGAAGGAAGGTGATAACATTTTATAAAAACAGATATGATGACTTCAGAGGTTAATTTATTATTTTTCCTATTATTATACAAGAAAGTATAAACTTTCTTTAAAAACCATCCAAGACAAAAATGAGCTATTCTGGTATCCGAATGAAAACAAAATGTTTTGTATTGTTCTGAGAATAAGGTTTAGGTTTAGAATTAGGTTTAGAATAAGGTTCCATCCCTAAATCTTTAATCGAGATAATATATACAGAAAGAATACCAAGAATAAGACCCACGGTTTTATCCATACTAACAACATTTAATTTCATGACATATTAACAAAGGCTATTAGAGATGAAAGGGACTACCTAAATAAATTTAGAGCTTTCATTATAAAAAATTATCTTTGTTACAGGAAGACAAAACTTTACTCCAAAATTAATACTAGATAAGTTTCCTGTTTATTTTTTTTCCCTCCGACTCTCAAGATGATTATGAAAACCCATAAACTAAAGTATTTTTATGAAAACAAATAACTTCCCTTACTCAAAAGCCAAGTCTACACTGGTCTTTGAAACAGCCTTATGCTTCTACTTGTTATTGTTGGTAAGTTTATTTCAGTGCAACTAAATAATCTTACAATAGGCATGAATAACAACTAAACAAAATATAGAGGTACAAGTTCTATAGAGAACTGCCCCCTAAACCCTTACATTCAGAGATCCATAAATAAAATTTGGCTACATCAGTAATTTAATTTTGATCTGGTGACAAAGCATGTTCATATTCCAAGAAAAAAACAACCAATTTTATTGACTGACATTTGGGGATACTTGAGGGTTAATTAAACAAGAAATGTGGAAAAGTGGCCAGTATGCTATAAGGTGAAATTTTTCTGTAGGATTAAACTTCGAAACTCAGCGATTTCACACTTGAACCAACCAGTTAAGTCAACAAAGTCAGATAAGTTGATAGCTCCTGTAAAAACCCTAATGTCTTTTAGAAAGATTTAAAAATCAGATCATGACTAGATTGACTTTGCAATTTATGATCTGCTAGGCTAAAGCTGTGGAATTAATTCAAGAATTATACATTAACAAGTACATAAAGATAAAGATGTTGGTTTTAAACGTTATTTTTGCATAAGTTTACTTACCGCCATATAAGCATTTGTTCCAACATACGTCTTGGCTATAGAATTCACCAGCTATGAGACAAAACAGTCTGTTAGAACAATATAAAGATAATGTGGAAATAAAATGGGCAATTATTCCTCATTTAACCTACAATCATCATTCGTATAAATCAACTAAAAATTATGTAAAAGGGAACAAATTTATCTACAAAGGCATTAAAAATGATTAAATCTTTTCTTTTGAATGTGATTTCCAATTTAAACAAGCACAGCATTACAGTTTATAGCAGATAACCTTAAACAATTCACTTAAGCAGGATGCTTATCGCTTTAGTACCCCAAACCCGCCTGATATAAAAAGTCAATTTAAAGCAGAATTTGAACACACTCAATTTTTAGTCAGATGGCTCAAGATGTGAATGAAGCCCCATGCATTACTAGAATGAAATGAACACTAAATACGCTGGAGGGATAACAGACTTTGACAACTCATAATACAACGATGACCTTCGCTTTGGTCTTCATGTTTGGCTGGGAGTAAAGGTGGCCGCAATTCAAATCAACATCACAGCACGCTCATGGGTCACTATCACTGGGTTTCTCAGGGGAGGCCCAAAATGGAAATTAATTAAAATTTGTGCTGCACATTGTAATGGCCCTCCACCATTGTTGCTCCCAATATTAATTTTTATTGTGGGCCAGTTGGGTTCCCCAGGCACAGCTCCCACTCTGCCCTCCCTTTTGTCTGGCCAAAACGCTTTCATATCAAAGCTGCATATCAATGAAGTTTGCTATTCGTAAGTAGTAATTACAAAGTCAGCAGTTTTTACCATCATTAAACAATGAACAATCATATTCTGATGAAGGAAACTCGCTCAGAGATTAAAAATGAATAACACACTCCCAGACGAGGAAAAGATGCAGAGTTTCTGTTTATCTGGCAGCTAGGTAATTTTTCAATCCAGATAACAGAATGAAAATATAAAGGGGTTGTTGCAGAGAAAAGAGTACACTGGGAGGAAAAGAGACATACCTGAGTGCTAACTCCAAAATCACACAGCTTAACCTGTCCTCTTGTGTTTACTAGCATATTGGAGGGCTTCACGTCTAAAAAGGAACCAGAAAGGGCCATGTAACTAATTCCATATATCTATAGCGTTTGTTCTTTAAAAGCACACATGCACACCACACCAAGTTGCAGAAATGACATCATCTGCTCAATCCAAAAATCAAATCACAAATTTAACGAAAAGCATTTTTTTTTTTTTTTTTTCAATCTCGGCTCACTGCAAGCTCCGCCTCCCGGGTTCACGCCATTCTCCTGCCTCAGCCTCTCCGAGTAGCTGGGACTACAGGCGCCCGCCACCACGCCCGGCTAATTTTTTGTATTTTTAGTAGAGACGGGGTTTCACCGTGGTCTCGATCTCCTGACCTCGTGATCCACCCGCCTCGGCCTCCCAAAGTGCTAGGATTACAAGCGTGAGCCACCGCGCCCGGCCTAGCATTTTTTTTTTTTAACTGAAGGTAAAATGTAAGGTCTTAACTCCTCCACGTTCAACAATTTCCGGTTTCCACAGAATAAAGAGTTTATTTCAAGTGAAAGTGAAATCTAACCTCGGCTTACAACAACAATAAATACACCCATCATCCTATCCCTAGTTTTTCAGGAAAAGTAGGTAATTAAGAAAATGTAATCTTCTTGCAAAGAATTTGCACAAAAAGGACGAGTTTTGCTCTATATGTGTAATTATCAAGCTAGTTCTCCTATCTAAGTAATAGTAAGGCCAAAGGGAGGCAACAAGGAAAAATCATTCATATGCTACGGGTAACAGGTCGTATCTGAATGAAACCGATGAGGAAACGAATGTAGTACTGCTATTTCGCATGTTTTACAAGGCAAATGCTACTTCAGATAATACTTAGAAATTTATCTAAAAGATGTGTATATATGTGTACATGCATGTGCTTATTAGTCTTTGTTTTATTTATCATTCTCTTCCCTTACATTATTTTTGGCTGCTGTTATAGTTAACAAAAGAATTGACATAGATTTCACTAAAGCAGTCAGTCGCTAAGTAATGACACAAAGGATTTCTGTGAAGCATCATCAGTGACAACAATGAGCCTTTTCAGGAATTCAAGGAGCCCAAAAAAGCCATCCAAGGAGGACAAGAGCATACCACTTTTGATGGTATAGAGCAGCATCTGCTTCAATGCATCTTTTATGGCAAAAGTGGTCTAGCAGAGACAACTGGTTATATTTAAAACAGCATATAATCTCAACTACACTGACACTGAACAGGAGACTCAATTTTTTGGTGTAACATTTTTTTAAAAACTGTAAATGGGTTAATCTTCTCCTGACCTTCCATCCAGCAAAAGGGTACCACAACAAAGTATCTTGCCAAGAGTAGATACTTAATTCAAATTTCAAGTTCACACACAGTAACTATTACTGAATCGTACTTACGTGACAGGCAATGTGCTAGGCATTTTCTTATACATTAGCTCATTTAGCCTGCTAAATGTTATCAGCCTCAGTTAGCCTGATAACCAACATTTGAATGTAAATTCCATGAAGGCAGGGACTTTGTCTCTTTTCTTGACTACAGTACTCCCAGCCCCTGAAAGAGTGCCAGATATATTTCAAGTGCTCGATAAACATTTGTTGAATGGATGAGTGAATAAAGAATGGAAACCACAAGTACATATTGTGGTTGACGATTGTGTTTCAGTGATGAGGGGTGAACTGTAGAGCCTGTCTCTGTAGCAAGCCCTTCAGACACCACACACTATAACCTCTATTGGGAGGCTCTATGAATTCAAGTTGGTATGCACAGGCAGGTGTAAGCTCTTTTTATCGGTATCATCGCCCCAAGAAATAAATAAGTTCACAGGTTAGGAGTATACTTTAAACATCTTTAAATGTATCCCTTCCAAGCACAGTATCTTGCTCACTGATTGATGGCTTTTTATATGATACATTAAATTTACTAATACATGGCCAGGAGTAGTGGCTCATGCATGTAATCCCAACACTTTGGGGGGCTGAGGCAGGCAGATCACTGGGGGTCAGGAGTTCAAGACCAGCCTGGCCAACATGGCGAAACATCATCTCTACTAAAAATACAAAAATTAGCCAGGCGTGGTGGTGGGCACCTGTAATCTCAGCTACTCGGGAGGCTGAGGGAGGAGAATTGCTTCAACCTGGGAAACGGAGGTTGCAGTGAGCTGAGATGGTGCCACTGCACTGTAGCCTGGGTATCAGAGTGAGTTTTGTCTCAAAAAAAAAAAATTGCTAAGACAAATGTCCCCTTTACCAGCAAGTCCCTGGTCTCTTGGCGTCTAATTTTCTCTAATTTTTCAACATAATTCTTATACCACCATCATATTAAACCTTAAATATACCACTTTCACTACATCACAAGTCTCCTTAAGGAGGAGGTTAAGTATTCTCTGACATGCCCCCCACCAACCAGAACATGAATTCCTTAAGAATAGGGTTGTGCTTTCAAGTGTGCCCCAGTAGTTAGCACAACACATCATAGCCACAGTAGACACTTAAATGTTTGCTGAACTGAAACAAATGTTAGATTCTACATAGTTTGGTCTTATTTTTCAAATCTAGTTCTTATCATGGGCCCTCAGTTTTAAATATTTTTCTTTTGGACAATTTGTTCTTTTATATATTGATGTCCTAAACTAGGAGTGTACAATCTTTGGCTTCCCTGGGCCACATTGGAAGAGGAACTGTCTTGGACCACATATAAAATACACTAACGATAGCTGATGAGATTTAAAAAAAAATGGCACACACACACAAATCCCATAATGTTTTAACAAAGTTTACAAATTTGAGCTGGGCTGCACTATTCAAAGCCGTCCTGTGGCTCATGTGGCCCATGGAGCATGGGTTGGACAAGTTTGCCCTAAACCATTCTTAAGCCACCACATCAGATGGAGACAGTTAATGAACAAATATTTTGAACTCCTGGAAGAAGGTGCTGCCTGGAAATTAAGAGGTAGGCTAAAAGCAGCAAATCTTTAGTTTCAATCAGATACATCTGACTTAAGTGGATCAATGGAAAGACAAAACAATAAAACAACAAAACTGCTAAACTATATTCCAAAAGACAAGGTGTAAATAAGAACCTGACTGCATTTTTCCAGCTTTCCAACATCTTTTGAACATATATGTAAACCTACAGTATGACTTTTCCATATTCTCCCCTCAACCTGGTTTTCAGAAGTAATTTATGTGTGAAAGTAGTAGACATCCAGTCATCCTCAAATCAATCTTTGCATTCCAATGAGACTGTTTTAATCACTGTCTCAAAAGAAAAAAAAAACCCATCATTAAGGCTTTGTTCATTCTGTTTTCATCATCTCCTTTCCACCCCCACGTTTAGAAACCTTTCCTCCATATTTTCCAACTATCTGAATCCTGCCCATCCTTCATCTCAGGCCATCAAAGTCACTACCTTCTTTGAATTTCTGTAGCATCTGTCTTTGGGACAAAGCATATGATTTATGTATGTTATGTATGTATGTATGTATTTCAGAGACAGGGTCTTGCTATATTGCCCAGGCTGACCTCAAACTTTTGGGCTCAAGTGATCCTTCTGCCTCAGCCTCCCGAGTCAATGGGACTACAGATGTTTGCCACTGCACTCGGCTTTAACAACATTTTATACTAAGAGTTACTTAATGTATTTGCTGTTATCAGTATCATCACCCAAAGAAATAAGTTCATAGGGTAGGAGTATACTTTATACATCTTTAAATGTATCCCTTCTGAGCACAGTATCTTGCTCACTGGTTGATAGCTTTTTAAATGATACATTAAATTTGCTAATATAAATGTCCCCTTTACCAGCAACCTTGAGACATAATTTGAACCTAACAGCCCCCTTTAACAAAGTCAATGAATCTGGGCTAGGAGACATATGGCCTGGGTTTTAGTCTTTTTGATCCTGTCACAAATTTGGCACATGACTTTGGCCTTGGCATGTGATGTTTTAGTTTCCAACTCTGTAGGGAGATGAGCCTTGTCATGAGTAACATAAGTCATGAGTAACATGAGTTACCATGTCAGTATTAGAGAACTGTGAGGATTAGATGAGATAATGAATGTAAAATTGCTTTTTAAACTGTCCAACATTCTATAAGTGTATTATTATTATCAATTGGTAATCAAACAAGCTAGAAAAAGTTGTATATTTCATTATATTTAGAAAATAATTTCTATTGCTACTGTGGCAATTTAAGCTGTATTTGGGTAAAATACTAGCTCAAAGAAAATAATTTCCAAAGCCCAGTAAGTCGGACTGTAAAACCAATGTGATGTTTATAAGGAAACATTTTTGCCAGACTATATGCACCCTTTCCTCAACAATGCTACTGAGCTGGTTTCCCTAGTTTTACACTTGCTCTGTTATAGTTTGTGTTCAACACAGCAGCTAAAATGATCCCTTTAAAACCTAAGTCAGATCACGTCACTTCTTTGCCTAAAACCTCCAAAGCCTTTCCAACTCAGTGCAAAAACGGAAAGTCCTCCCAGAGGTCCCCAAGGCCCTTGTGAGCTGCCCCATATGCTCACCTTGCCACTCTTTTCCATGCCCACTCTGCTTCAGCTCACTGGCCTACCTGCCAGGTATGCTCTTGCGCTGTGGCTCTGTGTCCCTGGAATACTATGCTTCCACAAATTGTCCCTGGCTTGCTCCTTTGCTTTAGATTTTTGCCTGAATTTTTCTCCTTTGCTTTAGATTCTTACCTTTTTAGGAGAAGCCTTTCCTAACCACCTAGTATGCAGTAGCAATACCCCCCAGCTCAGATACTTTCTTTCCCTTTTCTTCTGCTTCAGTGTTTTTCTTAACATTTACCTCCATCAACACACTCTATTTGATCTATTAATTCTCAGTACTCCCCTCTTCAAGGGAAGCTCCATGAATGCATACTTGGTCTGTTTTGTCCACTACCACATCTAGAATGGTGTCTGGTACATACAGGAAACAATATTTGTTGAGTAAATGGTGAATAAATGATATCTCTACTAAACAGGTGAACTAACATGCTTATCCAGAAAAGCATGAATTTGGCCTGAGAAGGAGCTCCATCTTTGCCCATTTAATGGACTACATTTCAGAATGAATACATTTCAAAATGACACTTCATTCTGAGAAGAATCCATAGTCATTTAAAAGTACTCACTCACAAATATTTACTGACACCTTACCATGTGCCAGATATGGTACTAGGTGCTGTGGAGAGAAACATGAGTAAGACCCTGTCTCTGGCCTCCAGGAGCATGTAGACCAAGAAGCAGTTTGGTATCTCTGAACAAAAATACTGCTCATGAGATTTTAGGATAACAATGTTGTTTTTGTATATTCTAAGTGGGGTTTTCTTTCTGAACAATAGGGATGTTTCTTTTAATAAAGACAATGAAAGTTATGCAAATAAAGAGCTCCTAAGCTTGGCTGTGCATATTTAAAAAATAAAGCTTTTTGTGTTCTACTCCAGACTTATTGAACCAGAAACCAATCCAATACAGCCTTGTCTTCAGGCCAGCATTGAAAAGACCAACTTACTGCATTTCCCTCTGATTTAACTTCTAAAAAGTTCAGAATATCTGAAGAGAAATTTCTTCTCGTTTCATTTTACTTTTTGAAATAAATCTCATTTAAAAAATCAATTGTACTGCAGCCATTTTGAATGTAGTTTGATGAATCTGATGAATGTCTACATCCATGCAACCACACCATGATCAAGATATAGAACATTTCCATCACCTCAAAAGTTTGCTGTGTTTAAAGTTTAAAAACTTTAAAGTACTAGACATCCAGTCATCCTCAAACCAATCTTTGCATTCCAACTGGACTGTTCTAATCACTGTCTCAAAAAAAATCATTAAACCTTTGTTCATTCTGTTTTCATCATCTCCCTCCTACCCCCAGGTTTAGAAACCTTTAAACTTAAAAACTTTGAAGTGAGTTTTTAAGCTCACTTCAAAAAGTTTTTAAACTCACCTCAAAAAGTTTGCTCTGTAAAAGTTTAAAAACTTTACAGTCAATTCCACCCTGACCCCCAGCCTTTGGTAAATCACTGAGTGGTTTTGTCATTACATATTAGTTTTGCTTCTTCTCATAAATTATAAACCCTACAACATGTTACTATTATTATTATTTTTTTTTTTTTTTTTTTTTTTTTTTGAGACACAGTCTCACTCTGTTGCCCAGGCTGGAGTGCAGTGATGTGATCTTGGCTCACTGCAACCTCTGCCTCCCGGGTTCAAGTGATTCTCTTCAGCCTCCTGAGTAGCCAGGATTACAGGCGTCTGCCACCACCACCAGCTAGTTTTTGTATTTTTAGTGAGACAGGGGTTTCACCATGTTGGCCAGGCTGGTCTCGAACTCCTGACCTCAAGTGATCTGCTTGCCTTGGCCTCCCAAAGTGCTGGGATTACAGGTGTGAGCCATCACGCCTGGCCATGTTGTTATTTTTCTTTAAACAATCTGATGATTATTGTTGGATGATATATCTGTCATTATAACTGAAATAGGTGTCCTTCAAACACTGTAAAGTTGTGTCTTGCTCTTTTATACAGTTTGACATTTATGCTTTTAATTGGACTGTTTAGACTATTCACACTTAACGTAATTATTGATATGGCTGGGTTCAACTCTACCATCTATTTGCCCCATCTGTCCTTTGTTCCTTTTTTTCTTCTTTTCCTGCTTTCTTTTGGGTTAGCTGGGCTAGTTCTTAGCATTCCACTAATCTCTACTATTTGCTTCTAAGCCAGAGGTTGGCAAACTTTTCCTGTAAAGAGTCATTAAGTAGATATCTCAGGCTTTGAGAGCTATAAGCTTTTTGTTGTAACTACTCAAATTCTGCTGATGTAGTGCAAATGCAATGATAGGCCACATGTAAATGAATGGCCATGACTGTGTTCCAATTCCACTGTGTCTGTAAAAACAAAGGCCCAATTTTTGCCCATGGGTTGAATTTTGCCAGCCTGTTTGAAGCTTTATTTATTTATGGCTGTTCTAGAATTTACAATATGCTGCTTTAATTTCTTACAGTCTACCTTCAAGTAATATTAGGGTATTTCATTTATAATGTACAAACCTTATAATAATATATTTCCATTTTCTTCTTCTCATCTTTCATTTTCATACATCTTTCCTCTATGTACACTATAAGCTCCATAATATGTCTTTATTTTTCCTTTAAATAATTATATTTTAAAGACATTTAAAAGTGAGAAAACATCTTTTTATTTATCCACGATTTGTGAAACTATTTATTCCTTTGTGTAGATCTAACCATCCATCATCAGTATCCTTCATCCTACATAACTTAACATTTTTTTGTAATGCTGGTCTACTGGCAATGAATTCTCTCATATTCATCTGAAAAAGTCTTTATTTAGCTGTTTATTTTTGGAAAATGTATTTGCTGGGCACGGAATTCTGGAATAACTTTTTTCTTTCAAAATTTTAAAGATGTCTTTCCATTATCTTCTGGCTTGCATAGCTTGCGACATGAAGTCGGCTGTCATTCTTATCTTTGTTTCTCTACTTCATGTGCTCTGTTTTCTGTGAATATTTTTAAGATTTTCTTTTTACTCACTGGTTATCAAAATTTTGATTTTGATGTGCTTTGATGTGGTTCTGTGTTCATCCTGGTTAGGGTTCATTGAGTTCTTAGATCTGTGGACTTATAGGCTTCACCAAATTTGGAAAGTTTTCAGCCATTATTTCTTCAAATTATTTTTTGTTTCCTTTTCTCTTTCCTCTTCTTCTGAAGACTCCACTTAACACATATATCTTAGACTTCTTGATAGTGCCTCAAAGATCATTAAGGTTGTGCTCATTTAAAAAAATATTTTTTCTAGTAGTGGAAATGAGTAATTTTGTAGTAATTTTGGATAATTTCCAGATGTTTAACATCAAGATCACAATTTCTTCTGTAGTGTGTAATTCAGTTAATTCCATCAATGAAATTTTTCAGATATTTTTCATAATTGAAAAATAAATGTTCAACTTGTTTGTCTTCCATTTCTCTCATTATGCTCATGTTTCCTATGAATTCCTTGGGCATATATAGTTTTTATAATAACTATTCTAAAGTCCTGTCTGCAAAGTCCATTATTTCTGGTGTGTGTGTGTGGGAGGGGGCATCTATTTCTACAGATGATTTTTTTTCCTGGTTATAGTCTTTCATCCATAATCAGAAGAAAAATTATTTGCTTGTCTACTTTTTATTTGGATTGTCAACATTGTGAATCTTGTGTCGTTGAATGCTGGATTTTATTGTAATCCAGAGTGTTGGACTTGATACTAGCAAGTAGTATATCTGCTGAACACTGATAGTTGAATCATTTTGAGGCTGATTTTAAGAGTTTTTATTTTAGGAGAGTTGAGAGTAACCACTGCTACAGGGCTAGTTTAGCCCCATTGCTAAAGCATAATCCTTCTAATGTCTTTCTTGGATTCTCCAATGTGTTGAGGCCTCTCTACACTGGATTATTGGAATTTAAAATATTCCCAACCTTGTATAAGTTTTGGGAATTGTTTGGCTTATAGTTCCCCATAAATTTTCTTTTCTAAACCGTAGTTGGTTGTCTAGCTTTGTAGGATTTCACTCTATAAATGCAGAGGCTGATATTAGGCCAGATGCAAGGAAACTCCTATGCAATTTCTAGAGCTCTTTTTCTGCATGTTCCTGCCTTTCTAGGAATCTGCTCTGTGAATTCTAGCCATTTTGGTCTCCTTGAACTCCAAATTCTGTCTTTTCAGCTCAGTAAGACCTTTGAGCTTTGTTTGGCTTTCTGTGCAGACAGCTTGGGTGACTGTAGGACTCACTTCATTTGTTTCTGTTCTCTCAGGGATCACTGTCTCACATTGCCTGTTCTCTAAAGTTTGAAGATAACTGTTTCACTATTTTGTCCAGTTTCCTAATTATTTTTGGTGGAGGGCAAATCCCACAGCAGTGACTCCATGGGCAGAAGTAGAAGTATCTGTTTTTTTGTTTGTTTGTTTTTTGTTTTTGAGACACAGTCTTGCTCATGTCACCCAGGCTAAAGTGCAGAGGGGCGATCTCGGCTCACTGCCACCTCCAACGCCCAGGTTCAAGCTTCTCCTGCCTCAGCCTCCTAAGTAGCTAGGATTACAGGCACTCACCAACACGCCTGGTTAATTTTTGTACTTTTAGTAGTGATGGGGTTTTGCCATGTTGGCCAAGCTGGTCTCGAACTCCTGACTTCAGGTGATCCACACGCCTTGGCCTCCCAAAGTCCTGGGACTACAGGTGTGAGCCACCACACCCCGCCTCGCTTTCTTTTAAAATGATTGCTTTTGTCTTTTGTTCATGTATTGGCCTTACATCATAAACCATCCTGAATCCTTTTTAAAGGATTAGATATAATCCTTGAATCCTTTTTTAAGGATGTAGATATAAATAATATTAGGACTTTATTAAACTAGGTTAAATCTGAATTCATGTGGCAGAATTTGAAGCAAATAGAATCCCTTTAAATGTTAGGTTAAGGACAGCTCCCCTGATTTAAATTTTGTTATCTCTTGCATAAAATATTCTATCTTATATCCAAAGTATCAACAATCCTAGTATACAGCCACTGAACTTATTACTTCAAGGTTTCATTTAAAACATGCAAGTTCTACAACTTTTTTTTTGAGACAGAGTTTTCATTCTTGTTGCCCAGGCTGGAGTGCAATGGCCCGATCTCAGCTCACTGCAACCTCCGCCTCCCAGGTTCAAGCGATTCTCCTTCCTCAGCCTCCCGAGTCGCTGGGATTATAGGCGACTGCCACCATGCCCAGCTAATTTTTGTTATTTTTAGTAGAGACGGGGTTTCGCCATGTTGGCCAGGCTGGTCTCAAACTCCTGACCTCAGGTGATCCACCTGCCTCAGCCTCCCAAAGTGCTGGGATTATAGGCATGAGCCACTGCACCCAGCCTACAACTCTTTTTTTATTTTTTGAGATGGAGTCTCGCTCTGTCACCCAGGCTGGAGTGCAGTGGTGGGATCTCAGCTCACTGCAAGCTCTGCCTCCTGGGTTCACACCATTCTCCTACCTCAGCCTCCCAAGTAGCTGGGACTACAGGCACCTACCACCATGCCTGGCTAATTTTTTGTATTTTTAGTAGAGACCGGGTTTCACCATGTTAGCCAGGATGGTCTCGATCTCCTGACCTCATGATCTGCCTGCCTTGGCCTCCCAAAGTGCTGGGATTACAGGCGTGAGCCACCACATCCAGCCAACCTACAACTCTTAAGAATAGATCCAGAGGCCGGGTGCAGTGGCTCACACCTGTAATCCCAGCACTTTGGGAGGCCAAGGCGGGTGGATCATGAGGTCAGGAGATCAAAACCAGCCTGGCCAACGTGGCAAAACCCTGCCTTTACTAAAAATACAAAAAAATAGCTGGGTGTGGTGGCATGTGCCTGTAGTCCCAGCTACTTGGGAGGCTGAGGGCTGAGGCAGGAGAATTGCTTGAACCCAGGAGGCGGAGGTTGCAGTGAGCTGAGATCGCACCACTGCACTCCATCGTGGCGATAGAACAAGACTCTATCTTAAAAAAAAAAAAAAAAAAAAAAAAAAGAATAGCTCCAGGAACACTGAAATGATTTGACTTTTTTTTCTTGTTTGTTTTCAGCTTCACTCGAAGCCATAGACAATAGCACAACAGATTAGGCAGAAAGATTACTTTTAAGGAGGTAGTTATATTTATGCTTATTTTAATGCAATATCAAGTTATGGAAAACAAACAGCAATTGAAGGCATACAGCTTTTCATTCAGTTCACTTAAAAACATCACAGCCTTTCTTCTGTAAGCAAAGCACAGAAAAGATGAGTCATTAAAGTGACTGATTATAAATGGCAATGATCAGGGCAGATGTAAGTCATTTTGGTTTAATCAGGCCATTAATTATTAGGGTTTATCAATTAGTTTTATTGAAGGCAAGGGAGCTCAAATGAATACTAGGGCATTGATTTTAACTGAGACATTTTCTCAAAGAAAATACAAATGAGGTGTGTTGAAGCCTGGAATTATGGGTCCTTTTCATACCACTAAAGAGAAATAAGTTTCTTCTACCACAACACATAAACCTTTAGTGAAAAAGCAAACTAACTTATTCTCCTTTTGCATTAAAAATGAAATATCATGTTTAGGTGTTCCCTAATTTAAGGTTTCACTTTAAGCTATCTTGGCCAAGAGATGAATATCATTTTGGAAATAGTAAGATAAAGGTACAATGCAAAGTGGCTCATTTTTAATATCCAATACTCCTTATCTTTTTCATTTTAAAAGATTTAGTTATTTTATGCAGTAGGCTTTTATAGGCATCAAAATAGATTCCTGTGGGTCAGATTCCCTTAAAGGAAGCAGAGTGATGCCCTGGAAGGTGCCCCTGCATACTGACTGTGAGACTGGACGAATCATTGAAACCTCTCTGACCATACATGTACGTGTGGGTGTGTGTACTCAACACTCACGTGCTCAGTGTTGAGCACACAACTTCATTTAATTCTCATAACAATCCTGAATTCTCACTGACAACCCTGCCAGTGTTGGAAGATCAGATATCATGCCTGATCTTGTACATCATACCCTGTATATGATATCCTGATATCTGATATCTTGATATCTGATCTTCCTACATTGACAAGGCTGTTAAGAGAATGAAGTGGGCCTGTGTGCTTAGCACTGCTGGCACAGAGCTAGAGGTCAGTGAAATGTTGAATGAATCAAATGAATGGGAAAAACATTTTGTAAACTTGAATGTACCAAATATACTATAAAGCTACTGCTTTGTAGAATCGGTAATGATGACTTCCACTCCAGGAAAACAGGATGTGGATCATTTAATACACTGGCTCATATCCAAATGCTAAATGAGGTTAACTTTCATTATACCAGCTCCACCTGAAGGCAGGCTTCTTCTAGGATAGCAAGTGTGTTCAGCTGGGATCACAGATGAGTTAACATTATCCAATCACAACATGTGTCTCCTGTCACAATACTGTCCCACTCCTTCAGTGAGATTTCACAGTAAGCTGTGCTTTTTAACGATGATGCAATAAATCTTTGAGTTGCAGCAGTGACAGCCCAAGTAGATAACAGGTGGTTATGATGCAGTTCCATCCAATGACTTGAAGTGCTTAGAAGATTATTAGAAAAATATCAGTGAGCAGAAAGAATGGAGGAGTTTACTAAAAGAGCCTTCTGTCATGCTACGGATAACAGTAGGTGGTTTTAGGTAAATAAAAATCAGCCTCAAAGTGTCTTTAAAACTTAAACATAAAGCTATCATATGACCTTTGTAGTCACTATGAGGTCACTCTTTAACAAAGTATGAAACATTGGTTCATTACACTAATCATATACTATATACCAATGGTAAAATATTTCTTCTCAAATCTGATATGTGCTAGATGGCCTGATGAACTATGATTTACAAATATCTAAAGAAATATACCAATTCCACTCCTAGGTATTTACTCAAGAGAAATGAAAATACAGAACCACATAAAGACTTGTGTATGAAAAGTAGTATTATTCATAATTGTCCCAAAGTGGATACAATGCTAAATGTCCCTCTACCAGTAAATAAGCAGACAAAATGTGATATATCCATACAATGGAATACTATTCAACAATAAAAAGGAATGAACTACAGACACATGCTACAACACAGACGCATCTCAAAAACATCATGCTAAGTGAAAGAAGTCAGGCACGAAGATTTCATGTGGTATGTTTCTGCTTATATAAAATGTCCAGAAAAGGCAAATCTGTAAGAGTCAGAAAGTAAATCAGTGGTTCCCTGGGGCTGAGGAAGGAGCAGGGAGTGACTCCCAATGAGCATGAGGACACTTTTTTGGGGTGATGAAAATGTTCTAAAACTGGATTATGGTTATGGTTTCACAACTTTATAAACTTACTAAAAATCACTGAATTGAGTAGGTGAATTTTATGGCATGCAAATTATATATCAATAAAGCTGTTTTAACATATGTAACAAATCTGCACATTGTGCACATGTACCCTAAAACCTAAAGTATAATTAAAAAAAAAATCAACCTCAAAACACAGCTTGATTTCTCATTACCAATTACTAATAAATAAATTGATAATCCATAGTTTCTGCAGGTGCTTTTGTGGTCACTGTGGTCACTCTCTTACCCTATAACAAAGTATGAAAGATCAGTTAATTAGATATAATATACTATATATCAATGGTAAAATGGTTATTTCCTCTTAGAACTGATATGCACTAAGCCTGATAAACCGTGATTACAAATATTGAAAGAAAGATATTAATTTTAAAATGTTACTTTTGTGTATTTAAGATTATTTCCAAAAATGACTAAGGCTATGTGTATAAAATGTAAAAACAACTGATTCAAACATGAAAAATTTCATCCAACCATAGTTGCCTCAATAACTGCAAGTAACTGCTCTGATTTTCAGGCTGGACTGATTTCTTTTCCCCCCACTGAATTGACCAAATTGACTGTGGAAATTGGTATCATGTTGAGACAACCCATGTTGCCACCCATAACTGCCTCACGCAGAAACTGTATCTTTACACATTCTGCATCAATTAGCTATTAAACAATCCACATAAACAGCATCAAGCAGAAGCTTGCTAATAAAGGCCAGAGCCTCAAGAGCATGTGCTTTCCCCACATCTTCACAAAAGGGCTCCTCCGCCCACTGCCCAGCCCCTGCCCCCAGCACAATCAGGGGTCAGGGTGGGAAGTTACCCTTGGCTAGGATCTGGCTGGGTGCCGAGGGTGCTGTTCAAAACAAATAAAAGCTCCTTCACAAAACTACAGTTGGAGTTACTTAATGTGCTTTGTATAGGGACCCAAATGGTAATTTCCTGGTAAGATTAGTTCTTTTTTTTTTTTTTTTTGAGATGGAGTCTCACTCCGTTGCCAGGCTCGAGTGCAGTGGCACGATCTCACTCACTGCAACCTCCGACTCTCGAGTGCAAGCGATTCTCCTGCCTCAGCCTCCTGAGTAGCTGGGACTACAGGTGCTCGCCACCACGCCCCACTAATTTTTGTATTTTTAGTAGAGATGGGGTTTCTCCATATTGGCCAGGCTGGTCTCAAACTCCTGACCTCATAATCCTACCGCCTCGGCTTCCCAAAGTGTTGCAATTACAGGCGTGAGCCACTGTGCCCGGTGTCTGGTAAGATCAGTTCTAAAGAAAATTGTGATTTTGTATCAGCTATATGCTTTCTTTTGTCAGAAGTGAAAAACCACACCAATTGAGGATTCTCTTTTTGTTGTGACCTATTCACATCAGGTGCTGTTGGTATCTCCAACTTCTACTTCCTTCTGGTCTTTGTTTCATACTTAAAAACATTTAATTTGCTCTGAACTTTTACATGTCTCACTGAATGCTCTTAGAAACAGGCATGGTACAATTGTTACAGAAACATTTTTAAATGTGGCATGTGGCTGTTGTGGGATGATAATAGAGGCAGCAATAAACTTCTCTTCAACGTTTTCCCCCTATAAAGCAATTACACTGTGTGAATACCAGGGAGCCACTCTCAGTTTACCAGGAGCCAGAGGGCGCATTAGCAGGTCTCCACTCCTAGTAACCTCTCCTAGCACTGTGCCTGGGATCTTCAGCAATGCTCTTTCATTATGTTTAATTGTCTTATGAAAAGAAAAAAATATATATCTATCTAGTTATTTCTTGGGGACTGCATTCTAATGAATGAGAACAGCAGGTACAATTAAATATAGACTATGCTGACATTCTGCATTACAAATTCATCTGTGCACAATGGGAACATAAGAGAAAACCACAATGCAATATAAAAGTTATTCTAATGACTTCATCACATAATAAAGGGTAGGTCATCCAAATATTCTTGCAAAGGCCTTAAATAAAATTAAACAGCATAATTAGCCATCCTCAATGGCAGTTATTGCCTAGAGTCTCATGATTCGGTTCAGAATGGAGGCAACAAACGTGCCCTTTCCTTCTTCAATAAAGGCAGGGGACCTGGGGCATTTACAAGATTAATAACAAGGGCAAAAAGGCCTGAGCTTCTCAATTCTCCCTCTCTTAATCCTTTCATAGTAAGTAAAAGAGATTTCCTTCTAAAGTGGTGAATCTTAGATTCCTACCTGTGATGTGTACATATTCTGGTCAGTGTTTAGGAAAGGCCAGGTCTGGAGGAATGTGTTCCTGCACAACCTACTTCCCCAAGTCTAAGATACTACTGACTGTTAAGACTCCTCTTGACTATAAAACCTTTCTGGGGAAAAAGGAAAGAAAACAAAGGAATACCACATTATATGCATAAATAAGATGTAAGACAGCAGACTTGACTTGGAGCGGTGTGTCCAGAAGACTAATCCTGGTAATTTGTTTTAAAGAAATAACAAAAAATTATGGTAGATAACACTTACTTGGTACTTAATATATACCAGAAACTGGGCTAAGTGCATTATTATCATATGCATTACCTCATTTAATTCTCATTATAACCCTTGAGATAGGTACTATTATTAACCCCATTTTACAGAGGAGGAAATTGAGGTTCAAATTAATGAAATTACTTGCCCAAGGACACAAAACTAGAGGTTTCGACTAGTAAAGCTCTTAAGCCTTAACAAACTGCATTATATTTATGAGCTAAATCTTATTGCAACTAATAGGACGGATTATCCTAGCTTTGGCAGTGAATAGTTGGGTGATCTTGGGAAGTTCACAAAGAAAATAGCCCACATGTTTTAAGTTCTTTATACTCACAGGCTAATTTTCTAAGAAAAGGAGATGTTAACAGGAAAGTGTGAGAAACGTTCTAACTATTCCCTCTCACTTAACCTCTTGCTTCTTTTCTTGAGAAATAATTATTTGACATAATAATAGCTGCTATATGCCAGGTACAATGCTATGGCCTCAAAGAAGTTAAGAAGCTGACCCAAGGTCACATAGCTAAGATGAATTAAGAGGAAGAACCAGAACTTAAACCTGGGTCTGACCCTAAAACTAGAGCTTTTCCATTAGGCCACCAACCACTTTCCTATGACTTTTTCCTATGACTTTTTCCTATGACTTTTCCTATAACTAAGCAAGTTTTTTGGGCTGCTTGAGCCTTGATTGCTTCACCTAAGAATGGAGATACAATGATACCTCCTCACAAGATTATTATAACAATTAAATAAAATTATACATACAAGAGAGCTAATGCAGTAGCACATACAAGGTACTCAATAAATGGTATTAGTAAAATGATTAATATTGTTATCATTATGATTGTACCTGATCCAGAAGGAACTTAATCTTCCACCAGCAAAAGAGTAGATTTGACTTCCATGGTGCTGATCACCTTCAACCATGCCTTTACAGAAAGGAAGAGACATGGAGAGCTCTTCCAGCTGCTAAAGCTGTCTGTCCATTCTGCTTGGCAAAATGTCCCAAGGATAAATCTCTTACTTTAATACGAGAAAGGGGAACAAAAGATGACTTCCAATTTAGCCACATTACAAAAAGTTCCAGGGGAAAAACACTGTCCTCAGAAAATTCTGATTCAATGTATTCATCCAACAAATATCCACTGGCATACAATCAATGCCATAAATTCCTCTACCAACAGAAATGACCCTGTCATTCATCATACAGGTGCTCTCTCTCTCCCTCTGATAAGCTCCTAAACTTTACGTTTGTGTCAGAGACAAAGCAATGATCAGAGCTAACTGTGGGGCTTGGTGAATCAAACATTCACCCACACACTGGGGGCATCTTGCTGGGTGGTTGGACAGAAGCTTACCCTAATGGATACTATAAAGACTGGTGAGCCAAAACACACAACAATCACACAATCTGCTTCAAATCCCAATCCCCTGCAAGGCAGAAGGCTTTTAGAGGTGGGTACTGGGAAAATAACCACCCTCTTCTGTTTGCATTTGTTCCTTGAATGACACAAGACATCTTTCCTTCTTTCTCCTCTAAGGCTTCCATTGATACTCATTTTCAGAATGGAAGAGAGTAATTTCCCTCTTACTGATTTCCTAAAAGGGATGACTCTGCCTATGATCAAATCCTACCACAGAAGCATGGGAGAGAGAAAAACTAAGTCCAGGACAACCTTCTCTGATTAAGCTGACCTTCTGAATACAGGTAACTATAGAAAGATGATATATTCTTTTTTTGTTGTTTACATTAAGCTTTTAATTTTGAGATAACTATAGATTTACATAGTTATCTCAAAGTTTACATTTACAATGGTAAGAAATAATACAGACACATCCTGTATACCCTCCACCCAGTTTCCCCTAATGGTAACATCTTATAAAACTGTAGTATAGTATCACAACCAGGGTATTGACACTGATGGTCAAGATGGAGAACATTTCCATCACCATGAGGATTCCACATCTTGCTCCATTGTAAACATTCCCTCTGTCTCCCATCCTCTCATTAGCCCCTGGTAACCACTAACGTGCTCTCTGCATTTCTATAATTTTGTCATCTCAGGAATATTATACAAATGGAATCATACACTATGTAATCTTTGTGACTGGCTTTTTCACTCAGCATAATGATCTGGAGATTCATCCAGGTTGTGTGCATCAAGGGTTCGCTCCCTTCTATTGCTGAGCAGTAATCCATGGTATGAATTGCTTAACCATTCATCTGTTGAAGGACATCTGAGTTGTTTCCAGTTTTTGGCTATGATGAATAGAGCTGCAATAAACACTTGCGTACAGGTTTTTGTGTGAACAGAAGTCTTCATTTCTCCGGGATAAATGCCCAGCATTGCAATTGCTGGGTCATACGGTAGTGGCATGTCTAGCTTTCTTTCTTTTTTTTTTTTTAAATGTCAGCAGTGGGGCTGTATCATTTTACATTCCTACCAGCAATGTATTAGTGATCTAATTTTTCTGCATCCTCATTTGCTGTTGTTACTATTTTTTATTTTAGCCATTCTGATAGGTATATAGTAATATCTCATGGTGGTTTTAATTTGCATTTCCCTAAAGGCTAATGATATTGAACATCTTTTTCATGTGCTTATTTGCCATCTGTGTATACTCTTCAGTGGAATGTCTCTTCATGTCTGCCCATTTTCTAATTGGATTGTTTGTTTTTCTACCATTGAGTTTTGAGAGTTCTTTATATATTCTAGGCACATATTCTTTTAAAAGAATACTTTTGGCCGGGCACGGTGGCTCACGCTTGTAATCCCAGCACTTTGGGAGGCCGAGGCGGGCGGATCACGAGGTCAGGAGATCGAGACCACGGTGAAACCCCGTCTCTACTAAAAATACAAAAAATTAGCCGGGCGTGGTGGCGGGCGCCTGTAGTCCCAGCTACTCGGAGAGGCTGAGGCAGGAGAATGGCGTGAACCCGGGAGGCGGAGTTTGCAGTGAGCCGAGATTGCACCACTGCACTCCAGCCTGGGCGACAGAGCAAGACTCCGTCTCAAAAAAAAAAGAATACTTTTAAGACATGCAGCGTTTCTTGTCTCTTGAAAATCACAGCGTACTACAAATACAGAAATACCCTGTGATCACCCAAGGTAAATAGAATGAATGACCAATATGGGGAAAGAGGCTTAATTTCTCGAGATGTTCATTTGTGTGGATAGTGTCAGAGCTGGAGAAAAACCAACAACCTAGAGTCATAGTTTGTTTACCCTGTTAATGGGCTAAGTCTTTTTTTTCTTTTAAAAAACATACACATTCACAAGTTATAATCTACTATAGCGCTGGATGTGATTAATATTTATTATATTTAAAGGACAATATGGAAATGATTTTTACACAGGAGATAGGGTGTTAACTGTGCTCTCAACACTAGCACTTGCATAACATAAATGCCTCCTTCCAGACCCATCTGATTAAACAGCCTGAGAGCTCAGGGAAGGAAGTACACACATACTAGCTCTCTCATCATTACACATGGCAACATAAAACCTACTGGGAATAACTCCTTTTAAATTGACTTGGGTTACTCAAACACTAACCAGTTCTTTTAAAAAAGTGTTTGGGGCCGGGCACGGTGGCTCACGCCTGTAATCCCAGCACTTTGGGTGGCCGAGACGGGTGGATCACAAGTTCAGGAGATCGAGACCAGCCTGGCTAACACGGTGAAACCCCGTCTGTACTAAAAATACAAAAATTAGCCGGGCACGGAGGCACGTGCGTGTAGTCCCAGCTACTTGGAAGGCTGGGGCAGAAGAATCGTTTGAACCTGGGAGGCGGAGGTTGCAGTGAGCCGAGATTGTGCCACTGCACTCCAGCCTGGGTGGCAGAGTGAGACTCTGTTTCAAAAAAATAAACAAACAAAAACTGTTTGATCCTCCAGAAAGCAAAAATATGTCATAGGTTATTTCAAAATTCACTATAATGTATAGTTAAGCACAAACTATGTAGATCTCTGCAAAAAAAAAGATTGTTACAAAGCTTTATGCAAATTATATCTTTTAATAAATCATTAAAAATTAATCAGGTTAGTTTTCTATTGATAGCAATGCTTTCCAAGAATTATTTTAAGAATCACTTTATCCAGAAAATAATCATTCCCTAATTTATTTTTGCCACAAATCCCAACTTCTACACACACTAACATACTATTTTAACTACTACCTTGACATCGAAATTTCTTTCCTAAGGAATTCAAACGTCTTACGCCTACCAAACCATTTCTCTTTTCCCATTTAATAAATATAACAAAATAATTTTGGAATATAATACAAATATTCTTATAACATTTTTAATCTTAAAATTTATACTGATTTCACTTAAAGGACAATATCAAATATATAATATTTACCTGCCTACACTATTTTGAACTGTTAGCCTCTCACCTTCCCATTTTCTTCAAAATTCCTTCCTTAAAAAGGATGCCCTTAGATGGGACTGTCTTGTGCATTTTTTTGCAACTGCCTGTGGATCTACAATTATTTCACAATAAAAAGATTAAAAAAAAAAAAAAGTGTTCTTGCTTTCCATCCAAGTTGTGACTTTACATGTCCTTATTATAATTCCTTATTAATTATAATACTTCATTTTCAGTGTCCCTGATACTTTAAAAAGTTTCCCTTAAAGATGCCTTTTGATTTGATAACATCAGTCTGGTTTAGAAAGCAACATTTTCTTAGCTAAGGCAGACGGCTTTAATTTTCAATTATTTGTTTTATACTTTAGTCTCTTCAGTTCTAAAACATTTCATATTTCCTAGAATTTCCCACTTTGAAGGAATACCTTAAATAATTTATATATATTAAGCACTTAGAACAGTGCCTGGTACACAGTACATGCTTAATAGTCATTATTGTTATTATTTTCATCACAAAATCTACTCTTGGAAATTCTCCCCTCCCTTTTCTCTTTCTTTTCCTTTATGTCTCTCTGATTTCCTTTGTTCCCCACCTTATCAACATGTCACACTTCCTTCAGTCACGAAATCACAGAACCCAGAACCTTAGCTCTTGAATAAATCTCAGTGATCATCCAGCTACTCTTTCATAGTATATATGAGGGAACAGAGGCAAAGAGAACAGGAGTGATCTGCCTTTCTGGGGTCACCCAGTGAGGCAGTCAATCAGTAGGACTGAACTGGAAAAGTCAGATAAAGCCTTATTCCTTCTTAGAAACTGAGCTTTTAAAATTGTCCAACAGGTTAAGTCAGCTCTGCACATACGCAGTTCTTGGTAATATCTCTGGGGAAAAAATTGGCTTAACTACAGAAAGAACTGTCCAATTTCCAGATGTTTCAAATTGTGCCAATGATAACAGCAACTTCTAAGTTTCTGTTTCTCTCCCCACTATCCTCCCTTCCCTGACCCTGTCTCTCTCTTTCTGGCATTGTAGATATCCTTTAAATCACGAGGGCTGGTTTTTTTTCTTGGGGTGGGGGCGTTGGCTGGCTGTTTTTTAAGCTACTGAGTTACTAGATCAAACCTAGGTAGGATTTGTCAGGAGCCATGAAGATACAGAAATAATGACAGAATCACCAAGACCCTTTGAAAGAATGGTTTGTCCTTTTGGCAGGGAAAACTTCTTTCTAGAGTGTCTACTGCACTGCTAAGATGTAAGAGGAGCTTTTCTCTGTAAATCTGGTTTACTTTTTAATTTTAAAATTTGGTTTACTGAGGCATAATTTATACACAGTAAAATTCACTCACCCTTTACAGGTGCACAGGTCTTTGTTTGCTAAAAAACACATATAATCATGTAACTACCACAAAAATCAAGCTACAGAACATTTCCAACATACCAAAATGTTCCTTCATGCCTTTACAGTCAATTCCTCCTCCACTGTTTGTCAACCAGTGATGCTGATGTTCCATCCCATAGGAAGGAAAATTGTATTTTGCTTTTTCCATGTATGTATTCTGCCTTTTCCAGAATGTCATATAAGTGGAATCACACAGCTGGTAACCCTTTGAGTCAGCCTCCTTCATTTAACATGAAGTATCTGATATTCACCCATGTTGTTTACATGTATCAATAGCTTGTTTTATTGCTGAGTAATATTCCACTCTGTGGATGTATTACAGTCTGTTTTTCCATTTACCAGCTGAAAGACATTTGGGTTGTTTCCAGTTTGGAGCTATTATGAATAAAGCCACTATAAAGAGTTGCCTAAAGTTTTTGTGTGGACATATGTTTTCCTTTCTCTTGGGTAAATATCTAGGAAGGGGACTGCTGAATCACATTGCAAGAAATTGCCAAACTATTTTTCAAAGCAGCTGTACCATTTTATATTTCTACCAGCAATGTATGAGAATTCTAATTCCTCTGTATTCTTGTCAGCACTTCATATTATCAGGCTTTTTGTTGTTATCTCTTTTCAGGGAAAGAAAGTAGCAAGAAGTATATTTAGCATACTAAACTGTTAACAATTTAAGCAACCTTGACACCTCTCTTTCTCTTAAAAGTCACAAGCAATCCATCAGGAAATTCTACCGACTCTACATTTAAAATATATCCAGAATCACCACTTCTCCCCATCTTTATAACTATCTCCCTGATCTGGGCCCCTGAAACTTACCTGAATTACCAAAACATTTTCCTAACAGCTGATTCTACTCTTGTCCCCCACAGTCAGATACAAACACACTGGCCTCTTTGCTGTTTCACTAACACTCCGGGCACATCCTATGGTGTCTACTCTAACTGTTTCTCATATATCTACTTGACTAGTAACTCTCCCCTTTCAAGCCTTCCTTCCAAACTCATCTTCCCTATGAGGTTGCTTTGATTAATATGCAACCAACCCTTTGCCTCCCCTAAGCTCAAGCTTCTTTTTCTTTTCTATTATTAACAACCCTCTAGCACACTCTGTATTTTACTTATTTATTGTGTATATTATTGTTTAAGAAACATTTCCTAACCCACTCTATCACTGCTAGAATATGAGTTCTATGATCATAGAAATCTTTTGTTTCACGTATTGATGTGTTTCAAGTACTGTGAACAGTGCCTAGAACGTAGTAGGTATAAAATAAATAGTTGCTGAATGATCAAACTAACACTGGCTTTGGTATCTAAGATAGCACTAATTGGAAAGTCTGTGTGAGGCCAGATTTATAAAAGAGAAAAGCCAAGGGTAGAAAATAAAATTTGTAACATGTATACTGAAACTACAAGGCTTAGTTTCTTTAAACACAAATCTATCTGGCCAGCATTTGCCTACAGAATTTCTGCAAAAATGTCTTTTTAAAAAGTTCTCCTATTGGAGAAAGTAAATGAAACTAACGAGGTTCATATATACAAAAAAACTCCTGGCACACCAACTATATAGGTTTTTTTTTCTTCTATAAACTTCTGCATCTGTGTAAGATGGCCCCAGAATGACTGCCAATTTTATTTTCTTAATCTAAGTTCTATTCTCATTACCCTTGCATTTCTATTTTTTATCCTCAGGGAAAGAGAGAGCAGTTACTACCAGGGCATTCTCACATCTTCCAAAGAAATGGCATAGGTGTTAATCTTGTATTTATGTTTGATGTGGGTAATGATGGCTATGACTGGAGCTGTAGGTTTATTAATATGCAGGGCTCTCACCTCATTAGTGGCGATGTATGTTTTGAAGTGAAGCTGCGATGTTTCCTGTAATGTCGGATCTGGCCTAACAGATTTTCTCACTGTTCATTTTCTTTGTTTTTACCCATAGTCAGCACATGCTATGCTTATAGTGCTCTCACATATGCCTTTTAATAAAGACAACTTTTCCACAGTAGTTAATTTGGTGGGCATTTCAAACATTTTTAATAATTATGTCCTCATGTGGAATTATCACGTTTGGTTTATTTTAGAGAAAAGATTTTCATAATTTTTGACTCAGTAATATAAAGTACAATAAACTCTCTCCCTGGCTTGGTTTTGTAGTGGTGTATTCTTATTAACTGAATAAAGTGATTAATTCATGGTTATAATAAAAACATGCCACATTCTTAGAATTCAATAGTTTATAAAGTCCCTGCACATATATCTCAACCAAATCTTAAAAAGAGCAAAATAAACAATAGTAACACCTGATTGAATATAACATTTGATGATCCATTATGAATAGCAACTGCTGTGCTTCAATTTCCAAAACAATTTCCAGTTAACATAATATACTATCAAATAAACTAACTTTTAGCAGACTAACAAGCCTCATGGGATGAGTGGTTTGCTGCTGCTTATTGCTCAGATTTCATTCTACTCTACAGTCCTCACTGGATATAAACTACGGGAGAGACTCCAGGTTTTCAAGAGTTTGTTTGGAAGCCATTAACTACGTTTAATAAATTCTGTAATACACTATTTATATATACACTTTCTATAGCTAAAATCCAGGACCACTGTATTCCAAGGAGGCCATATAAATGTGAGAAATAGTTTGTTCTCTTTTTTCATTAGACACTAAACACATCTCCATTTCTTAATCTTTTGAAATTTGTGCCCATAAGTACAAAGCAATTTCTTTTTTTATTTCTACTCTGGTTTTTAAGAACAGCATTAGAAAATGATGATCAGAGAACAACACAGGTACTTAGACCAAGACAAAGGAGGAAGAGGTATAGATCGCTCATGAGTATTTCTCTTTCACCATCTTCTTTTCACTGTCCTCTCACAATGCCTAAACCAGGCTCCCATAGCCCCTGCAGAAGGACCCCTGTTTTTGATTTGACAATGTGACACATGTTCAGCTAGAATTTCCATCATCATTCATTTAGAGAAAGCAAAAATGAGTATATGTGCTTTTAAGAAGGAACAGCAATGAGCTTATATAGCAAAAGTGCATAAACAAGTATATTACCTATTTAATTGCCTTAGCTGAACTTAAAAGCTCTGATCTTTAATTGCCTGATTGAACTGATCTAAAAAGCTACAATTTTTTAATCAAGAAGAAAATTAAATAGCTTTTTGGTAAATAAAAAGGCATCTTTAATCTTATTTTTATGGAATCCAAGTTATTAAATATGGACAAAACCTCTAAAATATTAAGTTAACAACTACTCAATCTAAGGTAAATTTCTCATTACAATGATTTACAAAAGTCTTCAGGGACACCTGGCTTCTTTGACGCTTCAGTAAAAACACATGCTTTTAAGTCCAGAAGGTAAAAGTTTCCATGAATAGCTGGGAAACTCAAAAGCTAAATATGAATACATTTAATGAGGTGTATTACCACAGGATATTTATTTCTGTAGTTGAGTGGCCATAACTACTGGGACATAACTGTTCATCTGCACTGCAATTCGTTAGTCTTTCCATTGAGACAGATGTAGATGCACACTCATTCACTGAAATTCCTTGAAAGGACTTGTCAGCCCTCTACCACTATTCCTACTGTGTCCCCAACAGATATCTTCTTCTCACAACAGGTGGCATTTTATAGCAGGCTACTCTCCGTAGGAATTGGGCTGGCCAGCACCAGCTGAAAAAATAAGTACAGGCCCAGGATTCCCTTTTGAAACCTCTATGCTCTCCATCAGCCAAACAACTGCAGCCCTTGTCCATCACTAACGAAAGAGCCCTTTCTTAGCCAAGTTGCAACCAGGGACGAAAAGAAGGACCTACTGGCTTCTGAGAGGCTCTGGTCAACCAAGCTTGGCCACAGTGATCATAAAGTGGTTATACTGAGAATCTGACCCTAGACATTATTTTTAGATCCAGACAAATCCATTTCAAACATGTCTATCAAGATCCCATTTCAAATGAAAAATTTATTTCTCCCAAACCCAGAGTAAAAATTAAAATAAAAAATTTAGATATAGGAATATGAAAGGTACATCAACTTATCAGCATGATTTCTAATTTTAAAGAAGAAAAATCAAGATAATGGCAGAAGAACTATCCACTATAGTTCTTTGTGCTACTAGGATTCCTTCCTGCACAAAGTTATAGCTAGAGAGAGATTTCATTACAAGCCAGAATTAACCTGTATGCCCAGAGTACACAATGATCCTAACACTCACTTTCTAACAACACTCGAATTTCCAAGGCACTGTCCTTTTAAACAAAGCTTTACTATTAAGAGTGGATGTTTTTCCTTTAGTTCCTTTTGTCAAATGGATAGATGTCCATTTTTTAAAAAATCAATAAAATTTTGAGAACTGATCATTGGGTTAATTCTTATTAAAATGGCTATCACCACTTTATGGGTTGCTGGGTATGGGGAGGTAGAAGTACAGGGAACAGAAACAATATAAGTCATATCATGTTAAATACTGTTATCTCTAACTCTTGATAGTCAAAAATGTTCAATTTTTTTCATCCACCAAATTTGTTTACACACTTATTTATACCCAGAGAAAGTAATACTAACAAAACTCACTCTCCCTACACCTACCTTTCGCACCAACTATACTCTAGAAACGGAGTGGACTGGCTTTAAAAAGAAATCTAGTCTATGATTCCATTTAGTCAGTATAAATACCTTCAGAAACCTGACTATTTTATTTGTCAAAATCTAGATAACCTCATTAAAAAGAGGGAGGATTTCAGAAGAAATGTGGAATCAGTAGGATATTAAAACCACCATGAAAGAAAACCCTTAGTGACAGGTATGACATCACAGTTGAAAATATCAGTTGTTTTCGCCATCTCACAGTTTATACCCTTAAAAGAAAAAACTTTCCTTTAATCACATCTAATGTGTATGCTGTTCCATTCCCCAAATGTACAAACAGCTAAGATGAGCAGACGTGTAAAATTAAACAGCGCTGTTAGTAACACTAGGCCTTGAAGTTGCTTTGTTATAGTCTCTTTTTCACTTAATAATTTGCTCCAGATGAATTCAGATATTTTGGGAACGTTAAAAAAACAAAAGGAGATTCCTTTTGCAATATTCAACAGTTATCTGATTATTCTCTCATGTGTTCTGTTACTAGACAAGGGGACTATTCCTGATGCTTTCACCAATATCTTATTTAAAGTTTTACTTTTGCCCAGGCGCGGTGGCTCCCGCCTGAATCCTAGCACTCTGGGAGGTCAAGGTAGGGGGACTGCTTGAGGCTGGGGGTTTAACACCAACCTGGCCAACAGAGCAAGACCCCATCTTTAAAAAAATTAAAAATAAAGTTTTTCTTTCCAGGTATGTGAAGCAATCTCTTAAGGAACAGTGTGTGATGCTATCTGAAATGTTAATAGAAGGAAGGATGTAATTGTACGGAAAGCAAAGGTTTTGCATTAACAAGAGTTAAGTAAGACAAACAAGATCCTGTTATTTTCAAATACTATGAAATATCTTTTTACAAGTTTGACAAAGGTGATTCACAAAAACACACTACCAAGTTTATAATCTAAATGAGAGCAGCTGATGGAGAAAACAAGAAAAATAACATTTATAAAGCAGCCATCTTTTTGAGTACCAGATGTATCAGCTGGCTTAAATGTCAGAACACTTACTCACTTTAAAAATCAAGGTGTCTGGAGAGACCCAACCCCACCCCAAATTAAGTCCAAGCTTACAAGCCCAGCACATACCTCTATGTAAAATCTTTAAACTCCACAAATAAGTAAGGCCTTTAACAACCTAAATTTAGGAAAAAGAAAACAGTACAATTATCAATTATGGTTTAAGGAACTTTCCATATTTAAATATATTCAACATTTTTTTTTTGAGACAGTGTGTCACCCTGTCACCTAGGCTGAAGTGCTGTGGGGTACAATCACTGCTCACTGTAGCCTTGACCTCCTGGGCTCAAGCAATCCTTCCACCTCAGCTGCCTGAGTAGCTGGGACCACAGGTGTGCCTGGCTATTTTTTTTTTTTTGGTAGAAACAGGGATCTCACTGATGTTGCCTAAGCTGATCTTGAACTCCTGGGCTTAAGTGATCCTCCTGCCTCAGCCTCCCAAAGTGCTAGGATTACAGGCATAAGCCACCACACCTGGCCTAACTCTTCCTTTAAAACTCTGTCAATCAATAAGCATTTACTGAACACCTCTCATTTCTGTGTGAGGCTTTGCGGGAAAACCAAATGCAAAAGCCACGGTTCCTACCTTTAATGAGTTTATAATCTTCTGAAGATGAGGTACTCCAAATGAAAGAAATAAGTGCATGTGTATATAAAATAATCTGGAAGTACCTATGCTGAATTCATAATGATGCTAAGCCAGGCAAGGAGAGAGACAGGAAAAAGGGAAAATGGCTTTCTTAATTTTCCATACTTCTGTGTGTAAAACTTTTTTTGAAGTCATGACACTTATGACCAAGGAGAAATGTTTCTTCTTAGACAGGATCTCACTCTGTTGCCCAGGCTGGAGTGCAGTGGTGCAATCATAGCACACTGTAATCTCAAATTCCTGAGATCAAACAACCCTCCCACCTCAGCCTCCTGAGTAGATGGGACTACAGGTGCACAGCACCATACCCTGCTAATTTTAAAATATTTTTTATAGAGATGTGATCTTGTTTTGTTGTCAAGGCTGGTCTTGAACTCCTGGCCTCAAGGGATCCTCCTGCCTCGGCCTCCCAAATCCCTGGGACTACAGGTGGGAGTCACCATGCCTGGCCTGGAGAGACATTTTTAAAAAGTTAACTAATGAAATAAGGCAGTGGGTAGAATAGAAACTGCTTTTCCCATCAGGAGTCAGAAAGGCTTACTAAGGTGTTACGTCTTGAGTAATGGATTTACTTAAATGAAAAAAAGAGAAGGAAGTGTTTAGGTCAAGGTAAAAATATATAATCAAAGTACTGGGGCAATGTACTCTTCGAAAATTTCAAAGTCATGAAAGACAAACACTGAGGCATTAGAGAGACATGACAACCAAATGCAATGAATAATCCTAGACTGGAGTAGGACCAGAATTTTTTTTCTTTTGTCTATACAGGGTATTATTGGACAATTGGTGAAATTTGAATAAGGGCTGTTGAGTAGATAATAGTATTGTATCGATACTAGTTTCCTGATTTTAATCAGTGATTATGTAAGATAACGTGTTTGTTCTTAGGAAATAGATACCTAACATATTTTGGGATAAAGGCCATGATATCTGTAACTTATTTTCAAATGTTTCAGGAAAAAATATGTTTACAGATTTTTAACCAAATATGGTAAACTGTTAACAACTGGGGAATATGGGTGAAGCATCTGTGGGAATTTTTTGTATTAGTCTCACAACTTTTCCGTAAGTTTAAAATAATCTCAAAATAAAAAGTTCCCCCCCAAATTTATAAAGTATATTGGGGCAGGAAAGAACGAAGTATATCAAGATGGTCCTCATAAGCCAGTCTGGCTGGTGCAAAGCATATATGTTGACAAGGCAAAGTATTAAAAGGGCAGGTCAAGGAAATAAAATGAGAATATACAAACATCTGAATTAGATTTGCATTTTTCACTCTCATAGCCTGAGTTAAGAATAATTAGTTGAATGAGATACTGAAAAAAAGATGTTTCCATGACCCTAAGTATATGGGTTACACACTATGTGGAAAATTTAATCAGTGGTCACCATTAAAAACTTAAAAAATCTTTATGTATAAATTGCTGTAAAAGGAAATGCACATGTTTTATTCATAACCATTGACCCTATATGCACATGAGCTTGTGAACTTACCAATTTCAAGGTTGACTATTCATAATTAGACACCAGATACACTGAACAAATCACTATTAGTCAAAATTTACTGTAAGATTTAAAAGTATTCATCACTATAGAGAATTCTGGGTAAGTCAGGACTATAAGAACAAGAAAACCTACCATTACCCATGAGAAGTAAATGAGTGGTTTACATCTCTTGAAAATGGTAAGAAGAGGTTAGGGGCTAAATATGCAAGAATTCTAGTTGATCAAGGAAGCCTAAGAGCAACTGTGAAATAAGAAATGCAATGGGAGAAACCCAATTTCCAAATACTGAAGATCTAGAAGACAAAATCTATATCAATTAATACTGAGCAGAGGTTAACATATTTTAATTGTTCTCAAAGGGTGCAATGTGCTCCTGAAAGATTTGCTAACATAGATTCATCAATTCTAGTACATGTTTGTCTATTCTAAGGGAACAGCATACATTTTTATAGCAAATGACTTGTTCCAGAGTTTGGAAATAACTGGCATTACAATAAAACACATGTATTCTGGACAGGAAGACAATACAGAAAGAAAATATCAAAATATTAATAATGATAATTTTATCACAGAAGGAAATATAACAAAAATATTTCTTTAAATGTTTATAAAAATTAACATCCATAATAAAACAATTTTCTCTTTGAGTAATAGGAGGAGGTCATCTTATTTAGCATGGAGGTGATCATCTCCATTCTGAGGAAGAAGGGTTAAAATTTTCAACTTAGAAGCTTAGCTGCATGTTATAAAAACTATCCATTAAAGATAGCTCACCACTAAAAATTGGTTCCATACAAAATGAATTTTCAGAAAACATGTAGGGGAAGGCAATCCAATATATTCTGATTGTCAGGTAGAAAAAAGTAAAACAAATACTGATTTTATAATATTTGCTAAAATTATTCATTTTGTTAGAGATTCAAAAAGAAAATATTCTTATTATTTATCAAAATACACTACATTTTCCTTTAGAAACATGTAAATTCTGGTGAAAAAGGAGCTAGAAATCTGTGAACTGAAAATCTAAAGGATATTATTGGTATTCAGCAGGCTGGGTTTCACAACAATGACTTGACAAAGCCTTGACACTAAAAGTACTTATATCTGTTGTCAATCACTTGCTCCTTGACATGTCAAGTGCACCTCCTTTCAGGGACAACTTCAATCAACATTAGCACTCAAAATACAGTACACAATGTCACTGCTTCCGAAATGAGAAGAAAAATAGAATGTGTTAGGTGACAGGGAAAGGCAGAAAGGCATTCCTCTTTATAGAAGACCAGATTCAAATGGATAGCAGAGTAAAACCACTGAGCCACTGAGTAAGTTGGAAGGTTGAAATCAGGTATATATAAATTCCTTTGGGAAAAAAAAAACTCTCTTGCCATACATTTTACAAGAGAAAATTTGAATAACATATCACAGAGGTCGACAGAGGTCCATGCAGTAATGAACCTTGGACCTATGAACCTGCCTTCCATGCCAGATTATTAGACCCCGGAAAATAAAGTTAATTTGGGAAAAGAGAGATACCTAAAGACATGAAAAGAATCTGAAGCAATTGTGTTGCTCCATTATTCTCTCATTCAAAAGTCTCTTTTTTTATTTTTTAGCCTAGCTCTTTCTTCCACTCCTGCCTCTATTTTTTTTTCTCTCATTCTGTTAGGAAAACACACTGAGAAAGCAAGGGGTCTGGTGTCAGACAGCCCTGTGTTCAAATTTGTACTGACCAATTAGATGATAACTCTGGGCAAGCTGGTTAACTTTTCCAAACCTCATCTTGCATGTGCACAGAGTATGTTCAATAATCCACACTTAACAAGGTGGCTGTAAAGGCTAAATGACATAATATTTGTATAGAAAGCACGCAACAGTGATTGGCACAGGAAGTATTCAATATACACCTATTTCCCTACTCTCTCTTTCTGATTCTGTTGCTTTTGACTTGGCAATAGCACCCTTGTGCTTTCTTGGCCTCAATGAGGGAACTCAAGGGAAAGATGTTGATGCCATCTTCAGTACACTTTTAGAGAGATGACCAAGGATACTGGGAACACAATCAGACTATGGGAATATTTAGTTTACACACCATAGCCCACAGCCCATCAATTTGCTAGTCTTATTTTGACTAGTACAACCCTCCTGGTGCCAGGTATTAGCCATGGGCCAATCTGGTGTTTGTCAGCTGCAACAAGTGATAATCCAAATTTGTAGCCTACTCAGGATACATACAAAAAAAAATACCCTTTGGAGGCATTATATAAACCCAGGCTCCTGCAGAATTTAGCATGGAGGTGATCATCTCCATGGCAGACAAAGAGCAAAATTATTAAAAGCGTTTCTTCTACTCCACCCGTAAGTAGTTTTCATTACTATGACCTAATGAGCCATAAAAGCTGGAGAAATTGGACACATATTTAGGGGGGAAAACCCATAATTAAAAAAAATGTAAGGGCAAATATAAATAATCCTTCAGAGTAGCTCTTACTTTAATGCCTTTCACTAAAATAATTTGTGTCATATTTTCATTCACTTAATAGGCAAGCCCTGTATTTGATGCTGAATTATTTTTTCTGCTGACTCTATTCACTTCAACAGTCTTACTACTTCAGTAGAATTGAAAAGATAGATGGCCTTGTGTGGATGCCCTAA
Source organism: Hylobates moloch (assembly GCF_009828535.3). NCBI lineage: Eukaryota > Metazoa > Chordata > Mammalia > Primates > Hylobatidae > Hylobates > Hylobates moloch. The sequence goes on from NW_026652289.1 coordinate 61,075,912, forward strand.
ACAAGAGGGAAGTAAGATTTATGAAGTTCAGGAAGAACATGCTTCTCTACTGAAGATGGCAGATTTCTATTTTTGCCAAGTTCCATAGATAACTGAGTATATAGAAGTTGTATACTTTTTTTTTTCCATTGGTATCCTTGCCTTTTTTTGCCCTTTATTATACATGTTATTAAACTTTACAGCCAAGAACTGCCAAAAGCCACAAAGCATTCATTCTCTCCTGGGATTAGAACAGGAAATGAAACACTTTTATTTTCATCTAAAATAGTGATTTAAGTACTCAAATTTCATACTAATCTACCTACACATGTAGATGAGAAGCTACTTAGCAGCAATAGCATCAGAAAAGAAAGTTCTCATCACCCAGGGCAGTTCACACTAATAATTAGAAAGAAAAAAGGAAAGCTGTGAATTACAATGAACTAAGACTAAATAAGTGTCCATGTTGGATTAAAGAATTTGAGTTGTCAGTTTGATGTATAATGAATGTGAAAATCAGCCATTTAATTAAATGGTACATGGTACAATCACTTTGTTCTGCATTAAACCACTGAAGTTATCATACTGCCTTTAGTTTAGCAATTGTTTACTATTACACCATCTCATGACTTCTCTTAGACACTGTTTAACCTACATTATTATAAATGTGAAATATGGAACTTATGAGAACATTATAGTAATGTTAGCTTAGTTTATATATTTCACAGTATATTAGTGCATATAGAAAATACAAGAATATGGGAAAACTGCTTTAAATCACAAAGGGAATAAATTTCTAGATGTAGTTGATGAAAAAACTAAAAACCAAGAACATAAAAAGACTGCAAAAAATCTTTACTAATACTACTTTGTTCTTAATAAATTAATATTTTCTCATAGACTGCTTTAACAACTCAGACTTTTTAAGTATTTGCTAATCATATGCTAATCATAACTACAAAATGTAAAAACAAAACAAAAAAAAGCATTTTTTTTTTTTTAAGAAGTTGGAAATTTTACAAGTCAACAAGAACACCAAGGTCCCTGCAAACACATGAAACGAGAACAGGTTGGAGCACATAAGCGTGTGACTATGTTGTGATGGTGGGTGGGCTGGTCTATGAAAAGAAGAACAAAACAGGAGAAAGTCAAGAAGGTCTTGGGAGCCAACTGGGGTTGAAGAACAAGAAAAAACATTGAGAATGTAAGAAGAATGAGCTTGATTAGAAGAATTAAATCACTCAAATTTCCTAACACTGAAGCCATATACTTACTGCTACTGCAATTCTTCCAAGGACATGTTCTGGCATTTTCCTATATACATCCAAAGATCCCCCTGTAGAGATAAACATGCCATGTTACTACAAATGAAATTACCAGAACAATGCACTGGGCTTCTCCTGTGTATTCACTGTGAGAATATGTTTTTACACTTCCTACACCACGCATTGGATGTGTAGTATAAAACTTGTTTTTAGTCCAATGTTATCTATAACATAATCATACTTCCTGATGAAGTATAACTAGATATTTCCATTTTATTCTGAAGTGTATAGTCACATACATGAAAAACTGAAAGAAACTAGTCAAGGGCAAGCTAAGAAACTACACTTTATGTAAAGTTAAATACATACACAAAATTATAAAGATCAATATGACAATTACATTTAGTTGCCTGCTTTTTGTAAGAGTTTTTCTCAAATGTAAACCAGGGTAATATCTTAGAATTTTCACATTAATCCAACAAAAGCTGGAATATATGCAAAGAACCACTACTTTGCTCATTAATGATATGATTATGAGATCTATTTTAACAATATGTAATAACCTTTCTTTAAGAGTCAAAATTAGGTATACAGTCTTTCAGTTCTATAAAAAAATTGTATTCCAGAGTATTTGACAAATATTTTTTCCTATCAGAGGCTAAAAATTCTTATTTAATGCTTTATTACTGGATGATTTATAAGTATGCCTCATAAGGTACTAAACATGAAGTATGTCATTCTTTTGAAATGCAAATATGAATATTTTCATATGTCAAATTTTCATAAAGCTAAACATCAGAGAAAATATTTTTATCTGTAAAAAATCGTGTATTCATATACAAACATATGTATACAAGTATACATATATATGCATATAGACACATGCATATATATATATATGGCTACTGGCTTTATATTTATCCCATTTAAAGCAGATAGAGAAAAATGATCAGTCTTAGTTAAACTTTGCTTGTAGTTTGCAGATTTGAACAAGAAACTGGGAAACCACTGTGTAACTAAACATTACACTTTGGCTCTCAGTGCTACTGGGAAGATAATGAAAAAAAGACATTTCTGATATGAACTGAACCACCCTTATTTACCAAAATGACATTTTTATTATAGATGTAATGAACGTGAGAATACAGCAGAAAAACATTTTATGTTCTCATTGATCTTTCAGATAAATTGGCAGTATCAAGGATAAACAGAATAAAAAAGATCAAGCTTTACATGCTGGTATTTGAAAGACTGACAAATGCAGCTTACTGGACCAATCCCTTATGAAGTGAATGACCTGAATGGCTCAAAACTAGGAGATGAAAACCCATCCACATGTACCAGTAACAACTTCTAAGAGGAGATTTACTTTTACCAAGTATATAAATCAGGGCTTAATTAACTAAATGGACAATGGTTTCAACAAGCTAAACCTAAAAAACAAAGATTACCTTACCACCATTATCAGTAGAAGAAGCCAAAAAGGAATCTAATTTTGAGGTAGTTCACTGGTTTTTAACCTCAGTTAGACCCGCTTTCCTTAACTATCCATATGGCTAAATCTTTACACAGCTGGCTCTGTGCTATCATGGATTCATTTTGTCCTTTTCATGTCCATTAGAGATAAATGTCATAGGTGAAAAAATGATGTAGCAGATCCACTCAGGATTAAGAGTTCCTGTTAAGTTTGATGAGTTCTTTTTCTGCAATTCAGTAACTCTTATCAGGTTAAAAATGGCAGAAGGGGTTGGTTTAATTTTTCTCTGTTTTATTATCATTTCTATTTTACAGATCTATCAAAAATGGCAACTGTTGGACCTATCAAACATTAGGGCAGGAAAGCTCATAAAAGATCAGTCCAGCAACTTTACTTGACAGGTGGGAAAAACAGTCCCAGTGATGTGAATGTTCTAGCTAAAGCCATGAGTCAGCTGATGGCAGAGCTCAGAGAAGACCTGAACCTTTGAAGTTTCAGAAGTTAAAGATTTAAAAGGTGGCCAGGCATGGTGGCTCACACCTGTAACCCAGCACTTTGGGAGGCCAAGGCAGGAGGATCACTTGAGGTCAGGAGTTTGAGACCAGCCTAGGAGACATGGCAAAACCCCATCTCTACCAAAAATATAAAAATTAGATGGGCAAAGTGGTGTACACTACTCTGTAGTCCCAGCTACTCAGGAGGCTGAGGCAGGAGAATTGCTTGAACCCGGGAGGTGAAGGTTGCAGTGAGCAGAGACTGCGCCACTGCACTACATCCTGGGTGACAGAGCAAGATCCTGTCCCAAAACAAAACAAAACAAAACAAAAAAATTTAAAAGCCTTCCCCATGACGTGACATAGCTTGAGAATCACACATGAACTTTTTGCAGTTTAAAAAGTCTCATGCAATGTGATACTACTATGATGCAAATTGACAGAATTTAATTTTAGCTGAGATGGTGGTATTCAAGGCATTCAGAAACTCATTCATCTGTGGCTTGGTAGGTTTGAACTTTTTGCTCGTGATTTCAAAGTTACTGGTTTGTTCTCTGTGATCTGTCACTTTTCTTTGTTCCCTGAAGTAATATGTAACCAAATAGAAATTCTGAAGTTGAAAAGTATAATAACTGAAATGAAAATTTTTAGAGAGGATCAACAGCATATTTGAGACAGCAGAAGAAAGAATCAAGGGAGGTAAAGATAGGTCAATGGAGATTATGCAGTCTAATGATGAAAAGAAAAGAAAATGAAGAAAAATGAACACATTCTCAGAGACCTGTAAAATACCATCCAGTATACAGACATATGCATAATAGGAGATCAGAAAGAGAGGAGAAAAGGAAAGGAGTGGAAAGAATATTTGAGAAAACAATGACCCCAAACTTCCTAAATTTGATTTTAAAAAGTGAATCTACACATCCAAGAAGCTCAGTATACTTCATATAGGATAAACTCAAAGAGATCTATATCTATACACATTATTATCAAACTATCCATAGCCAAAGAAAAAAAAAATCTTGAAAGCAGCAAGAGAAGTGACATTTCAATTACAAATAATCCTCAGAAAGAACAAGAGCTGATTACTCATCAGAAACCAAAGGTCAGAGGCAGGGGAATGACATATTTGAACAGCTGAAAGAAAAAGATTATAAACCAAAAATTCTATATCCAGCAAAAACTATTCTACAAAACTGAAGGAGAAATTAAGATACTCTCAAATAAACTGGGAAATTTATCTCAGAATACTGAGAACTAATCATTAGTTGACCTACCCTACAAGAAATAAAATACAGTCTTTCAGACTGAAAGAACTTTAGATTGAAGTTAAAAGACAGTAACTCAGATCCACATGAAGAAATTAGGAACACTGGTAAAGGTAACTGCATAGGCAAATATAAAAGACAGGATAAATGTATGTTTTGTTTGTATCTCTTTTGTTCTATATGACTTAAGAGACAATGGCATAATTTTAAATTTGTGTCGGACACACAACGTATAAGAATGTAACATATGACAATAACAGCATAAAAAAGATGAGAAGAAATTAAGCTATACAGAAGCAAAGTTTTCGTATACTATTTTTTTTTTTGAGATGGAGTCTCGCTCTGTCACCTGGTCTGGAGTGCAGTGGTGCAATCTCAGCTCACTGCAACCTCTGCCTCCTGGATTCAAGCTATTCTCCAGCCTCAGCCTCCCAGGTAGCTGGGATTACAGGCGTGCAACACTGAGCCCAGCTAATTTTTGTATTTTTTTTAGTAGAGACGAGGTTTCACCAAATCAGTCAGGCTCATCTCGAACTCCTGACCTCAGGGGATCCGCCCACCTTGGCCTCCCAAAGTGCTGAGGTGGGTGGATCACCTGAGGTCAAGAGTTCGAGACCAGCCTGACCAACATGGAGAAACCCTGTCTCTACTAAAAATACAAAATCAGCCGGGCATGGTGGCACATGCCTGTAATCCCAGCTACTCCAGAGGCTGAGGCAGGAGAATGGCTTGAACCCAGGAGGCAGAGGTTACTGTGAGCTAACATTGTGCCATTGCACTCTAGCCTGGGCAACAAGAGCAAAACTCCGTCTCAAAAAAAAAAAAAAAAAAAAATTTTAAACAGAGAAACGGACAAACTTTTAGCTACATTGACCAAGAAAATAAGTGAGGAGACTCAAGTAATTAAAATCTGGAATGGAAGAGGGAACATTACTACCAACTTTGCAGAAATAAAAAGGATTATAAGAGATATTTCGGAACTGTGTATCAATAAATTAGACAACCTAGATGAAACAGATTAATTCTGAGAAAAACACAAACTACCAAAACTGACTCAAGAAAAGATAAAAAATCTGACTAAACCTGTATATAAAGAGATTGAGTTGGTAATAAAAAAAACTAATCACAAATATTATTCAGCTTTTAAAAGGAAGAAAATTCTGACACATGCTACAACATGGATGAATCTTAAGGACATAATGCAAAATGAAATAAGCCAGACACAATAAGACAAATACTGTGTGATTCCAATTATATGAGGTGGTAACTAGAGCAGTCACATAGAGACAGAGTATAATGCTGTTTGCCAGGGGCTGGGGGCGGGGGTGAATGAGGAGTTCTTATTTAATAGGTATAGACTTTCAGTTTTGCAAGACAAAAAGAGTTCTGGAGATGGATGGTGGTGACAGTTGCACAACCATGTTAATGTACTTAATGCTGCTGAATTATATACTTAAAATGGCTGATACAGTTTGAATATTTGTCCCCTTCAAAACTCATGTTGAAATCTCACTCCCAATGATGAAGATGGAATTGCAATGCTCCTAACACAAAGAAATGATAAATGTTTGTGGTCATGCATATCTCCATTACTTTGAGTTGATTACTACACATTGTATGCTTGTGTCAAAATATTATTATGCATGTACTCCATAAATATGTACAATATTATGGATCCATAAAAATTTTGATTTATTTATTTATTTTGAAACAGTCTCTGTCACCCAGGCTGGAGTGCAGTGGCATGATCTTGGCTCACTGCAACCTCCAGCTCCTGGGTTCAAGTGATTCTCCTGCCTCAGCCTCCCAAGTAGCTGGGATTACAGGCATGTGCCACCACGCCTGGCTAATTTTTTTGGTACTTTTAGTAGAGATGGGATTTCACCATGTTGGCCAGGCTGGTCTCGAACTCCTGACCTCCAGTGATCCACCTGCCTTGGCCTTCCAAAATGCTGGGATTACAGGCGTGAGCCACCCTGTCCAGCCCATAAAATTTTTTTAAAAAAGAATTAACATGAATCCTTCATAAACTCTTTCAAAAAATAGAAGAGGTGGCAACACTTCCGAACTCATTCTATAAGGCCAGAATTATCCTGATACCAAAATCAGACACTGACATCACAAAAAAAGAAAACCAGACCAATGTCCCTCATAAATATGAATACAAAAATCATCAAGAAAATACTAGCAAACTGAACCCAGGAACATATAAAAAGAATTACACATCATGACTAAGTGGAATAATTCCAACACTGCAAGACTGGTTCACTTTGCAAAAATCAATTAATATAGTATACCATACATTAATAGAATAAAGGACCAAATATGCAAGATTATTTCAATAGATATAAAACAGGCATTTGACAAAATTTAATACCTTTTCATGATTAAAAAAAAATACTCAATAAAAAAAAAAAATACTCAACAAACTAGAAATAGAAGGGAATTTCCTCAACCCGACAAAGGACAACTATTCCAAACCCATGGCTAACATCATATTTAATGGTGAAAGACTGAAAGCTCTCCCTCTAAGATCAGGAACAAGAGAAGGATGTCTGCTCTCATCAGTCTACTCAACATTGTACTGAAGGTTCTAGCCAGGGTAATTAAGCAAGAAAAGGAAATAAAAGACATCCAGAATTGAAAAGAAAGCACTAAAACTACCTCTCTTTGCAGATGGCATTATCTTGTATATAGAGAACCTTAAGGAATCCACAAAAAGCTATTAATGTTAGTAAACAAGTTCAGCAAAGTTGCAGAATACAAGATCAATATACGAAAATCAATTACAGTTCTATACACTGGCAATGAACAATCCAAAAATGAAATTAAGAAAAACAGCACTAAAAAAAACTTAGAAGTAAATTTAACAAATAGTTACCACTTATACCCTAAAATTATTTTAAAATCATTGAAAAACAATTAAAGAAGACCTAAGTAAGTTGAAAGACATCTGTGTTCATGGAGTGGAAGATTAAATAATGTTAACACAGCAATATTCCCCAAGTTGATCTAAAAATTCAATTCAATTCTTATCAAAATCCCAGCTGGATTTTTTTGGAGAAATTGCCAAGCTGATTCTAAAATTCAAATAAAAATGCTAGGTATTCAAAATAGCCAAAACAATCTTGAAAAAGAACAAAGTTGGAGCACTTACACTTCTCGATTTGAAACTTAAAAACTATAATAATCCAGAGTTATCAAGTACAAGTAATCAAATATGGTGTAGTACTGGTACAAAGACAGACAACTAGATCAATGCGAGATGTATATGCATTGATCTAAAAGTATAGAAATATATTTTATGGTCAATTTTCAACAAGTATAACAAGAAAATTCAATGGGAAAAATAGTCTTTAACAAATGGTACTGGAACAAATGGAAATCTACATGCAAACGAATAAATTTGGACCCCTATCTCGTACCATATATAAAAATTAACTCAAAAATAAATCAAAGGCTTAAATATAAAAGCTGAAACAATAAAACTTGAGGCTGAGGTAGGAGGATCACTTGAGCCCAGGAGTTCAAAACTAGCCTGGGCAACATAACGAGACCACAGCTCAAAAGAAAAGAAAAGGAAAGAAAAGAAAAGAAAAGAGGAAGCGAAAATATAAACAATGAGTGAAAATATTTGGAAATCCTATATCTGATAAGAGCCTAGTATTAGAATACATAAAGAACTTTCACAACTCAACAATAAAAGCCCAATAACTCATTTAAAACATAGACAAAGGATTTGAAAACGTATTTCTCAAAAGAAGATATACAAATGGCCAACAAGCACATGAAAAGATGCTCAACATCATTAGTCATTAGAGAAATCTAAATCAAAACCAAAATGGGATACCATGTCACACTACAAGCCCACAATTTTAAAAAGACACAAAATGACAAGTATTGGCAAAAATATGAAGAAAATGGAAACTTATACAGTGCTGGTATGAATGCAAAGTGGTGTAAAATAGATTGGAACAGTTTGGTAGTTTATTAAAAAGTTAAACATAAAGCTACCATATGACCTAGCAACTCTACTCCTAGGTATATACCCAAAAGAACTGAAAACACTGGCCGAGTGCGGTGGCTCACACCTGTAATCCCAGCACCTTGGGAGGCCGAGGCAGACAGATCATGAGGTCAGGAGATCGAGACCATCCTAACACAGTGAAACCCTGTCTCTACTGAAGATACAAAAACTTAGCTGGGCATGGTGGCACGCGCCTGTAGTCCCAGCTACTTGGGAGGCTGAGGCAGGAGAATCGCTTGAACCCAGGAGGTGGAGGTTGCAGTGAGCTGAGATCACGCCACTGCACTCCAGCCTGGGTGACAGAGCGAGACTCTGTCTCAAAAAAAAAAAAAAAAAAAAAAAAAAAGAACTGAAAACATATGTCCACACAAAAACTTGTACACAAATATACAGAGTAGCATTATTCATAATTATGCATAAAGTAGAACTATCCCAAATGTCCATCAACTAAGAATAAACAAAATGTAGTATAGCCATACAATGAAATGTTATTCAGCAATAAAAAGGAATGAAGTTCTCATATATGCAATAGTGTGGATGAACACTGAAAACATTATACTAAGTAAAGGAAGCCAGACACAAAGGCCATATATTATCAGATTCCATTTATATGGAATGTCCAGAATAGGTAAATCCATAGAGACAGAAGATAAATCAGTGGTTGCCAAGGACTAGAGGAAAGAGAAAGTAGAGAGTGAGCACTAATAGGTAGGAAGTCTCTTTCTGGGGGTGGTAAAAAGTGTTTTGGAATTATATAGTGGTGATGACTGCACAACCTTATGAGTATATCAAAAACCATGGAATTGTACACTTTTAAAAGGTGAATTTTATGATATCTGAGTTATATTTCAACAAAAAATTTTAATTTATTTGTTTTTTGATACAGGGTCTCACTCTGTTGCCTAGACTGGAGTGCAGTGGCATGATCACAGCTCACTACAGGCTTAATCTCCTGGGCTCAAGCAATCCTCCCACCTCAGCTCCCAGAGTAACTGGGACTACAGGCCCGTATCACATGCTTGGCTAATTTTCCTTTTTTTTTTTTTTTTTTTTTTTTGAGACAGAGTCTCACTTTGTCACCCAGGGTGGAGTGTAGTGGCGCGATCTTGGTTCACTGCAACCTCCACCTCCCAGGTTCAAGCAATTCTCAGTCTCAGCCTCCCAAGTAGCTGGGACTACAGGCATGTGCTACCACACCTGGCTAATTTTTGTATTTTCAGTAGAGACGGGTTTTGCCATGTTGGTTAGGCTGGTCTCAAACTCCGCCCACCTCAGCATCCCAAAGTGCTGGGATTACAGGAGTGAGCTACCGTGCCCGGCCATATTTTAAAAAATTTTTTTGTAAAGATGAGATCTCACTATATTGCCCAGGCTGGTCTCTAACTCCTGGGCTCAAGCAATCTTCCCACTTTAGTCTCCCAAAGTGCTGGGATTACATGTGTGAACCACCGTGCCCTGTTTCAACAAAAATGTTTGAGTAGAACTGAAAAATTGAAGACTTCAAAGAAAGAATGATAAAAGTCACAACACAGTAACATATATTGGCTCAATGAATCCACTTTTTCTGGTCAGTCTCCACAATTATCATACTTACCTATATGGCTGTAAGATTTTTAATTCTTGACATTCTACTATAATTTAGAACATGTTATACACCTTATGACAGTATCAAGGTACCAATGTTGGCTCATTACAGTTTTGCAGGGCACAAACTAATTGCTTTAGTAATGTACTGAGAATCTCCACAAGGAACTAACAATATTTTCTTAAGTTGTGTTTTAATGGACTAGACTATGGAAAGATGAATATGTAAATTCGAAGACTGCTTAGATTTAAAATTGGTAAATAATAATAATGATGACATCATTTCACTGATATGTCCCTAGAAATCTGTATTTTGCCATAATATTCAGGTCAAGAAAGAACTACCAAAATAGAAATGAATAAAAAAATAGAGAGGGAAGGAAAGGGCTAAAGTCCAAAGAAAATTAAACACATCTTGGCTAAACAGCTGTGTTGAAAAACAATTTCCTATCTTGCAATTAAGAACCGATTTCTTTCTGAAAGACACAGGACATTGGGTTAATAGATTTCTTTAAAAGAAAATCTGTTTTGGCTATTGAAACATTAAAAGAACAGAACATCGGTCTTGCAAGTAAAGACAGACTGCAAAAGAATCAAATATCAAACCACCAATTAGACTACCATTTAATCTGTTCTATTTAAATTTTCAATAAAAGTGAAGTTGAATTCTTAAAATTATAGTTCAGCTATAAATATTTAACCCCAGGAACCCCTAACACTGAAATAATCTTAGAGTATAAATGAGGTAATTATTAGCATATTTTATTATTTTTAATTCTACTTGATATCTGTATCAAAACCAGGTTTTAAAGCACTATATACTCTAAAAATTATTTTAAAAGTATTATAAAAGGGAAAACTCACCATCCATGAATTCTGTACATATTGAAATCCTGTTTTCTACAAAAAATGCTCCATAAAATCCAATGATATATGATGAATCGCACTGTAACAAAAATAAGACAAAAGTAGTTATAAATCTGCAAGTCAATTCCACAGGCATGCTTTACAAATAAAAATTATGAAAAAAATTACCTTATAAAGAATTTCCAATTCAGACATAATTTGCTTCTGAAGTTCCAGTGTAATATCTAGTAGTATCACCTAAATATAGAAAGGTATTAACATTTATTCACCTTCTAATTATATTTGTTATAAACACTATGAAATAGAAGAACTAAAAACATGGTAGTTCCTTTATTCTTCCCCACTTCCTTCTTCTTACCACTATAATTCCCAGTAATACAAGCTGTATCTGCATCTGTCTAACCTTTTGTCCTTCTATACTGGGGGAGGTGGTACAGAAGTGATTGATGGGACCAAAGAAAAAAGCCAGGTCTCAAAGGTCAACAGTAATGGCTTTAAAAGTCAGTTAAGTTATAACACTCTTAATTTATGCACTCTATTTTAGCCACATTGGCTATTTTCAAAAGAGGAACATAGGAATGACCCTCAAACCAATATAAAAGAATTGTGTTGGCCATGTGCAGTGGCACACGCCTGTAATCCCAACACTTTGGGAGGGAGGCTGACGTGGGAGGGTACCTGAAGGCCAGCGGTATATGGCCAGCCTAAGCACCATAGCAAGAACCCATCTCTACAAAAAAAAAAAAAAAAAAAAAATTACCTGGGTGTAGTATGATCAGGTGGCCCCAACCTACTTGGGAGGCTGAGGTGGGAGGATCACTTGAGCCCAGGAATTTGAGGCTGAAGTGAGCCATGACTGCACCTCTGCACTCCCACCTGGGTGACAGACCGAAATCCTGTCTCTTAAAAAAAAGAACTATCTTGTGATTTGTGATTAGACACTAGGCAATAAGCAGAGAGGATGATGAATAAAAATGACATTTTATTTATTTATTTAGAGACACAGTCTCATGCTGTTACCCAGGCTGGAGTGCAGCAGGGCAATCTTGGTTCACTGCAACCTCTGCCTCTCAGGCTTAAACAAACCTCTCACCTCAGCCACCCAAGTAGGTGGGACCACAGGTGTGCCACCATACCCAGCTAATTTTTTGCATTTTTGGTAGAGATGGGGGTTTCACTATGTTGCTCAGGCTGGTCTCGAACTCCTGAGCTCAAGCAATCTGCCCACCTCAGCCTCCCAAAGCACTGGGATTACAGGCATGAGCCATCACATCTGGCCAAAAAATGACTTTTTTTTTTCTTGAGACAGAGTCTTGCTCTGTTACCCAGGCTGGAGTGCAGTGGCACCATCTCGGCTTACTGCAACCTCTGTCTCCTGGGTTCAAGCAACCTCTGTCTCATGGGCTCAAGTGATTCTCGTGTCTCAGTCTCCTGAGTAGCTGGGATTACAGGTGTCTGCCACCACATCTGGCTAATTTTTGTATTTTTAGTAGAGATGGGGTTTCACCATGTTGGCCAGGCTAGTCTTGAACTCCTGACCTCAATGATCAACTCACCTCAGCCTCCCAAAGTTCTGGGATTACAAGTGTAAGCCACCATGCCCAGCCAAAAATAAGATTTTAAGTGGGGTTTTTAGTTATGAGAGAAATAAGGAATTTTTAAAATATATCATCTTTTTTTTTTTTCCAGTCAGGTAATGTTCTTTGCTAATACTGTTATAGAAAGTTAAAGCTTGAAGAAATCTTATTTCATTAACTGCCTTCTTTTGAGTGAGGAGGAAACCAGGTTTCCCTCCCGGGAGCCACAGAGCCTGGGAATGGTAGGACCCCCTCCTCTGGACTCAGTCTCATGGGCTTTTCAGTATTTTATGGTTTATTTAAAATATCAATCACTGAGTGATATTACCCACAGTGATTTATAACCCATAAATATAAAATATTTATAAACTTATCTAGAATAAATTCTAGTTTATTTCAAACACATATTTTTTTAAGAAAGAAGACCATACTGTTCAAATTCTACTAAGCATGTCAGTGAAACTAATTCAAGAGTAATTGTTTTATTTATTTATTTATTTATTTAGAGATGGAGTCCTGCCCTGTCACCCAGGCTGGAGTGTAGTGGTGTGATCTTGGCTCACTGCAACCTCCGCCTCCTGGGTTCAAGCCATTCTCCTGCCTCAGCCTCCCAAGTAGCTGGGATTACAGGCACGTGCCACCACACCCGGCTGATTTTTGTATTTTTAGTGCAGATGGGGTTTCACCATGTTGGCCAGGCTGGTCTCGAATTCCTGACCTCAGTCAGCCTCCCAAAGTGCTGGGATTACAGGCGTGAGCCACCGTGCCCAGCTTGTTTTTTACTTTTAAAAGGCAGTGATGAGAATAGAATAGATGGAAAACAATTTTTATGATTTGTGGCAGAGTTTCTGACTCTAGACATTTCTAGATAAAAACTTAACATTCGGAATTACTATGATAGTGTAGTTATATACCATTCAACTTTGAATTACATTTTGTATTACAACTGAAGAATATATATATAATCATACTGAAGAAAAAACATAAGTTATGCCTTGTAAACTGCTGATAGAGCAAGGAAAGAAAAGGACAATTCTAAAGTACATTTTATAGTCTTACATTGGCCAGGCGTTGATTTGGGGTAGGGGAAGGTGGGGAAAAAAAAGGCATAGGTGGTTTCTATCAAGAGTTTGCGGCTGGGCGCGGTGGCTGATGCCTGTAATCCCAGCACTTTGGGAGGCTGAGGCGGGCAGATCACGAGGTCAGGAGTTCGAGACCATCCTGGCTAACACAGTGAAACCCCGTCTCTACTAAAAATACAAAAAATTAGCCAGGCGTGGTGGCGGGCACCTGTAGTCCCAGCTACTTGGGAGGCTGAGGCAGAAGAATGGTGTGAACCCGGGAGGCGGAGCTTGCAGTGAGCCGAGATCATGCCACTGCACACCAGCCTGGGCAACAGAGCGAGACTCTGTCTCAAAAAAAATAAAAGAGTTTGCTTTGGGGTTATTTATAAAAGATCTCAGTAAACTAGACTGTAAGTGTAATACAAAACTGCCAAGAAACATTTAAACACTTCTCCTGATCAACAGTCATTTGCCAACAATATTCACTTACATTTTTGTTCCTGTGTAAACCTTACCAAGAAAATTAATTTATCTAGTGTCAGTTCAATCCTATGGCATAAAATATTGCAGCTATTCCTACTATGATGACAAGTACCAGGAATCTCTCGCTCTAAAAAAGTCTGATAAAAGGAATGAAGTTATTAACCTTAAATCAATGGTTCTCAACCCTGGCCTCATATCGTAATACCTAGGGCACTTAAAAAAAAATCCCAAGGTGCAGGCTTTACCCCAAAACAATGGAATGAGAATCCCTTGGGTTGGGCCCACATCTTTGTTATTTTGTAAAGCTCCCCAGGTAATTCCTAACCCAAAGTAAGGTTGAGAATCACTTATTTAAGGTTTCAAAAGCCATTTATTCAGTGCTGAGATATATGACTATTAAGATATCCAGGCCACCAACAACGTAGAAATGACATGATTCCACATTGCTAACCACCATCCTGGAATTAACCCCAAACTACTGGCTGTGAATATATCATTCCCTTGATCAAGAACCTTAATGTGTTCCCATCACCTCCAATAAAGTTAAAACCCTAGCATGACATTCAAGGAATTCTTCCACAATATAGACAACTTATTCTAACTCCTCTTCCCACTACTCCCACCACAAACCCACTCTTCATGTGAAATCAGATGACATTTCCTGGTGTACACACATATCCTGTGCTTTCCCTACTTCCAGCCTTTGCTCCTGCTGTTTCCTCTACTTGGGGTGTGCTTCCTCTCTCTTCTTCAGGCACTGATTGAAAAAACCTGTTCTATCTTTTAGACCCAGCTTGAATGCCACCACTGCCTCCATGAAGCTCACCTCAAAGTCCTCCACCAAAATTCATCTCTAGCTCTGGCCCTCAATAGGTACATTCTGCCTTGAGCACGCATCCCTCATCTCCTAAAAACAGAAGCCTCAAGGTTAGAGTGGCTATGAGCCTCTGAAGGGCAAGGGCTGAGTCTTGTACATTTTTCTATCACCCCCAGCACTCCACACAGGGTCTAACTCACAGTAGTGCCTAGTAAGTGATGTGGGATTTAACTCAAGTCTTTACAACTATAATCCTCTTTATAAGAAGCTGTTTCTAGACAGAAGAAATAGATTGCTTGATTTTAAACTGAATTTAAAACCAAAAATCTACACCACCAAATAAATAAAAATGCCACACTGACATAAAATGTAGTAAGGAATACTGTATTTGTGGAGCTAATCTGCTGTACTCTAATTTGTTTTGATCATTGTTGGTATTTGCTTTAGTCTAGAATAGTGGAGATTCCAAAATGATGGAAAAAACAAATAAAGTAATTTCTGAGAACTTGAAAGGGAAAGTAAAACCCACCTTAAAATAACTCTATTCATATGCGCTCTATTTTCTGGGAGACTTGGCACTCTAGGTGGAAGGTTAATTCTCCTTCCCCTGTGTATTCTTGTGAGTGAGCTTTAAAACTGCTAAAAATAAACAAATCCAATTCCTTATTTGAAGGCAATGGCAAAAAGCATGGTAAAGACTAATTTTCTTTTTGAAGTCCAAGGAAAGTACGGACTCCCTGATTCTTCATTATTTTTTTTCTCCTTAGGAAGTACTAAATGTTTCAAACTGGAGAGAATTTGAATATGAAGCATTCCATGGAGAAAGGGTTAAGTGAGAAACTGAAATACCTTAGTGCATTTCCACTGCTCTCCACTACACCTCCAGGACAAATAAGGATGAGTTGTCAAGTTAAATATAAGCAGTCAAGTGACTGAATTATAATTTACTCTGTGCTCAATTTAAATTAGTGTGAGGCTATTAAAATATACAGTATAAATACGGCAATTCATCACAAGCTGTCATGGATGACTTCATTTATTTGCTGGAGTGGCACACACTTCACTAAAGGGAAAGAGAGCAAAATCACAGGTCAAATTAAGCTGCTATTCTGTTTTAATTCACTTATTTAATCTGTGGTGACATAATTGTCTTTTACAGTATGTACAACTCAGAAAGGAAATTTGGGAGGATTATAGTCAGTATACAAATGATTAATCAAATGGTCCATTTAAATGCTAGTTTAAAAGCAGCAGAAACCCAAAGCAGTCAAAGAATGATAATCAGCACATGCAATATACAATGCTAAGAAATTTCCTGTTAGATGGATTTTTCCCACTTAGAAAACAAACAATAGTGGGAAATCTATTAAATCCTCCAAGCATTACTTCTTGAAAGATTTTATAGAATACATTAATGGTATAAAAAGGTTCTGTTTACAAGATGGCTAACAGTATTTTTATTTGTTTTCTGCTCTACTTATCTGCAATTGTCTTGACTACCTACACCAAACAAACACACAAAAAGGTAGAAACACGTTTCATGAATTACATATGGTCATTATGAAATAGTTATCTTTAAAATGTGATTAGCATCATTTTCAAAATTCTCTTTGAGGCAGAACATTTTCTAAATTCAATAGTATAAAATAGAAATTCATGGTACATTATTCTTTCCAAAATTCAACTTCTTTTAAAAATATCTTGTAATATATTCCTACCTCAGAAGTCTAAAAAGGGAAACATTTACAATATGCTTTTTTGTCTAAAAAATAACAACATTTACAGGCATAACATGAGAAACATTTTGAGTAGGAAAAGTAACAGATTTTCAAGGACTCATCTAATTGTGCCCATAGACATTCAAAGTGTGGGTCCAACTGACCATTTTACTTGGAAAATTAAATTTCCCTCATCATTCCATGCAGGCGTCAGACCCTGTAGGTGATTCCGTTTGGACAAGGACTGTGATTTGCTGCTCTTCGTAATCCCTCTGTGACACCAGGCAGCCCTGTTTCACAGCTGAGGTCACTGGGAGGTTCAAGTGACATGCTTGAAGTCACACAAAAGTCAGGAGAGGGTCAGGAAAAGATCAAATATGCTTCTAACTCTTAACCTTCCATTTCACCCTTTAATATAAAAAAAGCTAAGAAATATTCTGGGTGAGAGCAATGGTCCATATGAAGAAAGCTATGAGATATTTTGTACGTGAGCTGAACCTGCTTTCAAGATGTTACTCTAAAAGATGAATGAACTAAAGAACAAACAGAACAAAAATTTATTCACTTAGTCATTCAACAAATTATGTGTTGAACACTTACTCATTATGTGTAACGCTTTGTACTATACCCTATATGCAAGGATCTGCAGGAATCACAGAGTAAGGCAAGAAGATAAATAAGATCTGTTCCCCACTTACAAAGAGATTTCAATATAATACGGGAAATGTACAGGTATACTAATAGCAAAATACAAGGCAGTTGGTGATAACACCCTTAAAAGACATATACAGGGAATTCTAGAGAGGTTCAAAGAAGAAAATGAGTGAGTGAGAGATAGACCATATGTGACAGGGCTTATCCAGAAAAGTTCAATGAAGGAGCAGGCTTTTCAGCTGATCCTTGAAGGGTGTTAAAGATTTTGATAGGTAGAGATAATGGGTGAAAGCATTCTAATTAGAGAGGAATATGTGAATCAAAGTGTTGAAGTGAGAAAGTGCCTGAGTTCAGATAAGGCAACGAGTTCAACTTAAAAGACACACAGGATTCAAATATGTAAGATAATGCTATAAAAGCAGACTGATGACATATCGTGGAGGATCTTGAATTCCATCCTCTAAAGTCTTTAGTTTATCTGGGAAGTGACGTGAAGCCTCTGAAGACTTTTGAGAGGGAAATAAATGTGACCAGGATGATCCTTGGCAAGTCAAATCTGAGAGCAGTGAGCAGCGCCGGCAGGGGGTCACCGGCACTTAGAACAAGACTACCTACGTTTAAATCCTGGCTCCACTACTTATCAGTTGTGGGACCTTGGGCAAGTTATTTAACTTCTCTGTGCCTCAGCTTTTGTAAAATGGGAATCAGTAAGAGTTACAAAATGTTGTGAGTATTAACTTAAAAAATGCACGCAAAATGCTTAGCATTGTATAAATCATCAATAAATGGTAGCTTCTATTTACTGAGAACAATTCAAAACCTGGTATACATATCCGACAAGAAAGAAGTCAAGCATCTGGATTAGAGTGGTGTAAGGAAAGGAAAGGGATATTAGACCTTTGTCAGATGCATAGTTTGCAAAATTTTTCTCCCATTCTGTAGGCTGTCTGTTCACCCTGTTGATAATTTCCTTTGCTGTGCAGCTCTTTAGTTTAATTAGATCCCATTTGTCAATTTTTGCCTTTGTTGCAATCGCTTTTGGTGTCTTCATCATGAAATCTTTATCCCATTCCTATGTCCAGAATGGTATTTCCTAGGTTGTCTTCCAGGGTTTTTGTACTTTGGGTTTTACATTTAAGTCTTTAATTAATTTTGAGTTAATTTTTGCAGTAAAGGGGTATAAGGAAGGGGTCTATACAAATTTGTAAGAAAAAGACAACCCCATTAAAAAGTGGGCAAAGGACACGAACAGACACTTCTCAAAAGAAGATATACACGAGGCCAACAATCAAATGGAAAAACGCTCAACATCACTGATCATTTGAGAAACATAAATCAAAACCACAATGAGATAGCATCTCACATCAGTCAGAATAGCTATTACTAAAGTCAAAAAATAAAAGATGTTGGCAAGGTTGTGGAGAAAAAGGAATGCTTATACACTGTTGGAAGGAGTGTAAATTAGTTCAACCATTGTGGAAGACAGTGCAGTGATTCCTCAAAGACCTAAAAGCAGAAATACCATTTGACCCAGCAATCCCATTACTGGGTATATACCCAAACGAATATAAAGCATTCTATTATAAAGACACATGCATGCAAATGGTCACTGCAGCACTATTCACAATAGCAAAGACATGGAATCAACCTAAATGCCCATCACTGGTAGACTGGATAAAGAAAATGTGGTACATACACACCATGGAATATTATGCAGTCATAAAAAACTATGAGATCATTTCCTCTGCAGGAACATGGATGGAGCTGGAGGTCATTATCTTGAGCAAACTAACACAAGAACAGGAAACCAAATACCGCATGTTCTCACTTATAAGTGGGAGCTAACTTATGAGAACACATGGACACCTAGAGGGAAACACTACACACTGTGGCCTATCAGAGGTGGAGGGTGAGGCGGGGAGATGATCAGGAAAAATAACTGATAGTTACTAGGCTTAATACCTGGGTGACAAAATAATCTGTACAACAAACCCCCATGGCACAAGTATACTTCTATAACAAACCTGCACATGCACCCCAGAACTTAAAAGTTAAATTTAAAAAAAGGAAGAGGTACTAAAACACACTTACACACACACACACACACACACACACACACACACACACACACACACACACATCAACAGGCTTCCAGACATTGGACATTAGCCAGAACGGGGCAGTGATCCCTGAAAGATGGAAAACAAATGAGATGAGCCCTATGATCGCCCAGCTTGCTGACCAGAGAGTTTCTAGGCCTCAGTGTAGGGAGGGGAAGCCAGGCAGAGATAAGCCATCTCCCTATGATGAGAAGACAAAACTGAGAGTCTGAGGAGGCCAAGGAAGCTAGAGAAGCAGAGGGCAGAGAGCTGGCAGAGGACCTGAGGGAGAGAGCTCCAGAGGTCTGCCGAGGGGGTCATGGAGTCTTCAGCTGAGTAATGAATGATCTGTACATAGATGTCAGGAGATCACCTGAGGCCAGGGAGAGAACCACCAGAAAGGCCCAGAAGAAACAATCTCCAGATTAATACTGGGCAAGAAAAGTTTGTATTCCCACCAGTCAGTGTGGAAAAACCTTGCAATTCCCAAGGCACCAGGTAGAGTACTCAGAAGAGTACCACCTCTGTTGCACGGGGAAAATTAGTTCTAGACTAACCACTGGGCTGGTACTGTCTAATAAAATTTCAAAGCAAGCCTTGAAAGAATCAAATTATTTAAAAGTAACTAAATACCATCTTTGTATTAGTCAGGGTTCTCTAGAGGGACAGAACTAATAGGATAGATGTATATATGAAGGGGAATTTATTAAGGAGTATTGACTCACAGGATCATAAGGTGAAGTCCCACAATAGGCCATCTGCAAGCTGAGGAGCAAGAAAGCCAGTCCAAGTCTCAAAACCTCAAAAGTAGGGAAGCCAACAGTGCAGCCTTCAGTCTGTAGCTGAAGGCCCGAAAGCCCCTGGCAAATCACTGGTGTAGGTCCAAGAGTCCAAAAGCTGAAAAACTTGGAGTCTGATATTCGAGGTCAGGAAGCATCCAGCATGGAAGAAAGATGAAGGTGGGAAGACTCAGCAAGTCAAGTCCTTCCAACTTCTGCCTGCTTTTATCCTAGCCACACTGGCAGCTGATTAGATAGTGCCCACCCAGATTGCGGGTGGGTCTGCCTCTCCCAGCCCACTGACTCAAATGTTAATCTCTTACGTTAACATTAACTCAAATGTTAATCGCTCTGAATATTAACACCTTCACAGACACACCCAGAAACAATACTTTGCAGCCTTCAATCCAATCAAGTTAACGTTCAGTATTAACCACCA
Source organism: Hylobates moloch (assembly GCF_009828535.3). NCBI lineage: Eukaryota > Metazoa > Chordata > Mammalia > Primates > Hylobatidae > Hylobates > Hylobates moloch. Next base: position 61,096,503 of record NW_026652289.1, read on the forward strand.
CAATCTCAGAATAAAGTTTAAAAATATTTATAGCAAAGCAAAAATAGCACCCATGCCACATGTCTGGTATCCAATAAAAAATTATAAGGTATAGCTGCTCTGCCCAAGCAGAGTAGCTATTCTTTTATTCCTTTACTTTCTTAATAAGCTTGCTTTTCACTTAAAAAAAATTATAAGATATGAAAAAAAAGTGAAAAATATAACCCAAAGTGAGGAGAAAAGGAATCAGTTAAAACTGATCCAGATATGACACATATGATGGAATAAGTAGATAAGGCCACTAATTCAGTTATTATATTTCATACTTTTTTTTTTTTTGAGACGGAGTCTCACCCTGTCGCCCAGGCTGGAGTGCAGTGGCCCGATCTCAGCTCACTGCAAGCTCTGCCTCCCGGGTTCACACCATTCTCCTGCCTCAGCCTCCTGAGTAGCTGGAACTACAAGCGCCCGCCACCACGCCCAGCTAATTTTTTGTATTTTTAGTAGAAACGGGGTTTCACCATGTTAGCCAGGATGGTCTTGATCTCATGACCTCGTGATCCACCTGCCTCAGCCTCCCAAAGTGCTGGGATTACAGGCGTGAGCCACGGCGCCCGGTCATTTCATACTTTCAAGAAAGCAGAGGAGGCCAGGTGCCCTGGCTCACACCTGTAATCCCAGCACTTTGACAGGTGGAGGTGGGTGGATTGCTTGAGCCCATGAATTCGAGACAAGCCTGGGCAACGTGGCAAAACCCCATCTTTATTTATAAAAACACACAAAAAAAGAAAGCAGAGGAAGTTCTGAACATGTTAAGTAGAGACATTAAAGATGTAAACACCAGCTTAATACCACTGATAAAGAAAAAGTCTTGAAAGCAGCCAGAATGAAGCCAATTCTAATATACAGAGGAACAAAGATTTAAAATGACAGTAAACTTCTCACTGGAAAGAAAGAAAACAGTGAAACAAAATCTTTAAAAAACTGAAAGAAAACAGCAGTCAACCTAGAATTCTACATCTAGCAAAAATTAAAATCCTTTCCAAAAATGAAAGTGAAATACACATTTTTAGACATACAAAAGCTAAAAGAATACCAAAAGACCTACACTATATGAAATGTAAAGGAAGAAGTCATCCAGATGGAAGGAAAATACTACTAGATGGAAATCTGAACCACACAAAGGAATGAAGAGCACTGGAATTGGTAAATACATGAATAAAAATAAAACACTATTTTTCTCACTTTTTAAATGTCTTTAAAAGATAAATATTTCCAGGCTGGGCACGGTGGCTCACACCTGTAATCCCCGCACTTTGGCAGGCTGAGGTGGGCAGATCACAAGGTCAGGAGTTTGAGACCATCCTGCCTAACATGGTGAAACCCCATCTCTAATAAAAATACAAAAAAATTATCCGGGAGTGGTGGCAGGTGCCTGTAGTATCAGCTACTCGGGAGGCTGAGGCAGAAGAATGGCGTGAACCTGGGAGGCGGAGCTGAGATCACACCACTGTACCCCAGCCTAGGTGACAGAGCGAGACTCTGTCTCAAAAAAAAAAAAAGATAAATATCTAAAGCAAAAGTAGTGACAATGTATTTTGGGGTTTATCGCATATGATGATATAAAATGGATGATAATAAAACAAAGGCTGGGATGAGGGAAATCAAAATACACCATTGTAAGATTTCTATACTATAAAGTGGTACAATACTATTTACATAGGAAGACTATGTTAAGTTATGAATTCTAAAGCAATCACCTAAAAAAGGGGGCATACAGGCAGAACAAATAGAAAACAAAGAACAAAATGATAGATTTGAATCCAACCATATCAATAATCATATGAAATGTAAATAGTCTCAATACTCTCACTTAAAAAGCAGAGATCATCCAACTGGATTAAAAAATAAGACCCAACTATATGCTGCCTACATGAAATACATTTCAAAAATAACGACACAATAGGTTAAAAGTAAAAAAAACATAGCATGCTAACACTTGTCAAAATAAAGCCTAGAATTTAATATCAGACTATAAATTTCAGAGCAAAGAATATGATCATGGACAAAGAAGGTTACTTCATAATGTCAATGAGGCCGATTCATCAAGAGGACATAATAACCATAAATGCACCTAAGAATATATCTTCAAAAAACATTAAGTAAAAAATAACAGAATTGTGGGCCACAATTATTGTTGAGTATTTCAACACCCCTCTTTCAATAATTGATAGAACAACTAGACAAAAATCAGTAAAGATATAGAATATCTGAATAATACTATCAGCCAACTTGATCTAATTGACATTATACAATACCCTATACAGTGGATTATACATTCTTCTTTTTTTTTTTTTTTTTTGAGATGAGGTCTTACTCTGTCACCCAGACTAGAATGCAGTGGTGCGATCATGGCTCACTGAAGTCTCAGCTTCCTCGGCTCAGCGATCCTCCCACCTTAGCCTCCCAAGTATCGGGGACTATAGGCACACACCACCATGCCCAGCTAATTTATTTTTTATTTTTTATTTTTTGTAGAGATGGTGTTTTGCCATGTTGCCCAGGCTGGTCTCGTACTCCTAAGCTCAAGTCCTCTACCTACCTCAGCCTCCCAAAGTGCTGGGATTACAGGCACAAGCAGGCTATACATTCTTTTCATGTGTACAAGGACTGCTTACCAAAATAAGTCATATTCTGAGCCATAAAATAAGTCTCAACAAATTTAAAATAATTTAAGTTATACGAAGGGTGTTCTGTAACCACAATGGAATTAAATCAGAAATCAGTAATAGAAAGATGGAAAATCTCCAAATATTTGGAAACTAAATAACACACTTCTTTTTTTTTTTTTTTTTTTGTTCTTTTATCGGTTTTTTATTTTGAGAAATTTCAAACACACAGAAAAGGTGAAAGAATAGTACACTGAATACCAGTGTATTCTGCATCTAGAGTCAATAATGGTTAGTATTTTGCCTTATTAGCTTTATGTCCCCACCCCATACACACACATACTTTTTGTTTTCTGAAACCTTGAAAAATCAATTACAGGCATAATACTTCACTCTTAAAACACACTTCTAAGAATTAAAAATTCTGCCTGTTTTGAAGAAATGGTAAATTTTTCTTAGATTATGACTATTATGTAAGTTACATGGTTTTTGCCTAAACTACCAACAAGCTCAGGGCTACACAAACGTTTAATCACAATAATCATATCTGCTCTTAAATCATCCATTCATTCAACTCAGTGTGAGTATCTACTATATTTTATAGAATCTAGAGATACAAAGTGAATACAGTACAGTTCTTGTTGTAAAGCCCAGTTTAATGGTCAGGTCTAGTGAACAGTATATTTGTAAATCCCAACTATTTTCATTTACTGACAGTCTCTACTTTCCTAACAGCTATTCTGTAAATATGCCTTTCTTTAAAATTGCTTTTACTCTTTCCCAGAAAAAGCTGTTGGCCCCTTGCCACACCCAACTAATGCACAATACTTTTAATATTAGTCTATATAAACATAATTCAAAATGTATGAAACTATGAAAAACGTATAATGTACTTTGTAAGGCCAAATAATGATAGATTTCTAGGTGATTTATAACAGTGCTCCCCTCTCTTGGAGTAAATAACCTAGAGTTGGCTATCTTTAAATATATCATCAGCAACAATCTAAGACTTCTGACACAAAAGGAATAAAAAAGTAACTCAATGGATGGGAAAATAGTGCTCAATTTTTAGTGGAAGTTTTCTCTTAGTGAAAAGGGAGCTCAGGAGGTACAGAAAAGTTAAACCAATGCCAAGGTGTACAACAGAGCCACACTCAGTGAGCACCAAGGTGGTACGACCGAGCTGCGCTCGGTGAGCGCCAAGGTGGTACGACCAGGCCGCGCTCGGTGGGTGCCAAGGTTGTACGACCAGGCCACGCTCAGTGAGAGCCAAGGTGGTATGACACAGCTGCATTCAGTGAGCTCGGCGCCTCTGTAAAATGTGCGGGCTGTAACAGGTGATAGGTCTCTTCCAGTTCTACAATTCTATGGACCCTATATGGCTGAACTGTCAAAGAAAATATCTCAAAGGAAGCTCTGTTGTGCCCCCTCACAAGCTATTTAACTTCTTAAAACTAAACTTGATAATGCCACGTAACACATTCTAGGTGCTGTACTAGATAATGCCACGTAACACATTCTAGGTGCTGTACTAGATGTGATATGGAAGAACTCTGGATTTCATTAGCAGTCAGAGGATCTGAGCCTTAGTTTTGGTTTCAACTTGCTAAAAGGTATAAGCAATTCTAATGTAATTGCTCTGATTCTTAGTTTCCTAGATGAGAAAAAAGATGCAGAAATATATATTATGCAACTGTTAGAGAAAGAGACCAATTTCTCACTGTGGATAGCTAAAAAGGCATATTGGAGATGAACCATGAAAAGATAGATGGAAATCAGAGGGATGAGCAATGTTAGTAAGTTGTATAAAAGCTGCGTGGTATATAACAGAGGAGATGAGCTTTGGAGGCAGATGAACATTTCATATCCTGGCCTTACCCCTTCCAACTCTGTGATCTTTGACAATTCAGCTTTCTGAGTTTCAGTCTCCTAATCTAAAGTAGACAGGCTTACTATGTAATTTTAAGGATTAAATATAATAGTTATAAAACATCTAGCATAGCTGAGCGTGTGGCTCATGCCTATAATCCCAGGACTTCAGGAGGCTGAGACAGGAGGATCACTTAAGCCCAGGAGTTCATGACCAGCTTGGGAAACATAGTGAGACCCCGTCTCTACAAAAAATAAAGAAAATTAGCAAGGCACGGTGATGCACACCTGTGGTCCAACTACTCAAAGGGCTGAAGTAGGAGGATCTCTTGGACCTGTGAAGTGGAGGCTGTAGTGAGCCTAGATCACGCCACTGCACTCCAGCCTGGATGACAGAGCAAGACCCTGTCTCAACCAAAAAAAAAAAAAAAAAAATCTAGCATAATACTTGGCATATAGTAGTCACTCAAAAAATAAGAACTTTCATTACTAAAGGCCCGGAGACTGGAGATAAAGGGCATGACGGGAAGTAACAGATTGGTAAAGCAGAGTGCATGTTTATAAAGGTAGGTGGGGGCCAATATGTAGAGGGCCTGAACAATTTGTGGGGAAGGTCGGGGGCAAGGCAAGCCTGACCAGTTTGTTAGCTAAGAGCCCAGAATTGGAAATGGGGTTCTGTGGGGTTAGGACTTCATTAGCAAAGGGTTCAGTCAGAAGTGCAATTCAAGACAGAGTTCATTAAGGAAATCTGAGATTTAAGATGATGGGAAGATCAAGCACCAGCAGTGGCAGAGATTAAATCCAAAGTGGCATGGCAGGACTGGGATGCTGGAGTTTGGCAGAGATGAAGTGTGGATTATGAATTGCATGGGAACAAGTGAGGAGCATCCTAGGTAACTGCCTGGAACATCCCTGCGTTGTGTGTAGCCTGACTCTATTAGCAGGTATTGTGCTTGGGTATTTCAGTATGCCGAAGGAGTCAGAAGCAAAGCAGACATCTTAGGCTTTAGGTTGTACATGATTGAGGAAGGCAGTCAGCAAGACACAGTCAGATCTGTGATTTGACTTCTCAAATCTGTGGCAGAGTAAAAGGTGCATAGGAAAAGAAAAGACCGAAAGTACAGTGAGGAAGTTATTTCAAAAGTCCAGGTAGGAGGTAATGTGAGCCTGATCCAAGACCATGACAATGGGGATGGGAAGAGAAAGTAGCAAATGGATATATTTCAGGGAAAAATTCTAACAGGATACAGCAATTCACAGGATGTGGCATATTTAAAGAAGGAAAAGGAATACATTACTAGTAAGGTTTAGAGCTGCGTGACAAGGAAGACGGTGATGCCACTTAGCAGGGGACACAGAAAGAAATTTTCTCTTCTTCTCGAGAAGAATCACGATACACAGAGCTTACAACTGACTATTTTAAGGCATACTTAAAAGATCTTCAGGTGTCTGAATGTTACCAGAGGGCCACAGCTTCCCCTACCTACCATCTAAACCTTAAGCCATTTCATCTCCTCTGACAATATCTGTGACTCAAGCTAACAGAGGAAAGGAAAGAGGTGAACATCAAGAATTTCATAAAATGTATCCAGTACTTACCTTTACAGCTAATATTTTCCCACTTGGGACATGATATGCTCTATGGGAAGAAAAAAAAACAAAATCATTTGGGATCACTAAACAACCTACAAAATGGTTAAGGACATAAATGTAAATCCAAACATTTCTGCAGCAGTGGGATACATGATACTTTCAAAGAACACTAACAACATTAGTAATTTACATTTATATAGAGCTTAATGATTTACAAAGTGATTTACTATACATTACCTTAAAATAACTATCTGAGGTAATGCTGATACATTATTATCCTCCTTTTATAGATGAGAATTCTGAAGCACAGAGAAGTTAAACAGTTTGCCCAATGGCACAAAGTAACTAGTGGCAGAATGAGACCTCAAACCTAGGTCTTTTGGCTCCAGATCCCTTATGACTGTCACTGTGTGTGTAGGTTCTCTATAGCTCTATGTTAAGCAGTGTATAGAGCCATTTTGCTTTTTTTCTTTTTCCAATTTTTTGCTTTTTTTTTGCTTATTTTCTCAATTACACATGCAGATAAACTATATCATAACAGTTCATCAAAATAAGCTCAAACTAACAGATATAGTGAAATAACTACAACTTAAATCAAGAAATATAAATGTTTTCATTTATGAAAAGGAATGAGAATAGGGTTTACAGAAATGAAATACCATTACTATCCATCAAGACCTTTTGTGTTTATCTGATTGAGTGACTGACTGATTCAGACAGGGGCTGTCTCCGACACCCAGGCTGGAACGCAGTGGCGTAATCACAGATCACTGCAGCCTCAAACTCCTCAGCTCAAGCGATCCTCTCACTTCAGCCTCCTGAGTAGCTAGGACTATAGACACATGCCACCATGCCCAGTTACTTTTTAATTTTTTTTTTATAGAGATAGGGTCTCTGGATGTTGCCCAGGCTGGCCTGGAACTGCTGACCTCAAGTGATGCTCCCACCTCAGTCAATGAAAGTGCTGGGATTACAGGAGTGAGCCACCATATCTTTTATGTTTAAATGAAATGTGGCCTTTACACATATACTGTGGGGAGTAGATATTCTGAACATTATTTAGAAGCAATCTGCAACACATTTTTATACAATAAAAATTTCAAAATAAACCACATAACATAAACAAGCGTTGTTATTGCAAGCCCATGAAAATATTAATATAAGGAAGTAAGTTAGTTTCGAAGAACTAAAAATCTTGCCCTGTAGAGGATTTTATACACTAGCTAAGATCAGACAGCTCTTCCTCTCACCTGGTAAGTGTTAGGATGGGAATGTCATAGGGCAAATGGGGAACAGAAGTTAGTGCCTCACGAATTCCTCATCTTCACCTGCCCAGTTGTAAAACATATTTAATGAGCCCCTAAACTTCCCCTTTCTTAAAACAGAAATAAAACAAAAATTTACATAATCCACTACTGCCAACATGGAAACATCATTTTCTGCTGTTTTGCAGAAAATTTGGTTGCTCTGACAAATATTTTTTTTAAAAAGACATTTATTCAGCATCATGATCAGACTATTGCATTTAGCAATCAACAGCATGGGTGCAAAAAAAAAATCTACATTAGAACACTTTGTTGGAATGCTTTAAACTTTCCATGGAATAGGAACTAAAATAACCTGTTATACAATTAGACAAATACAGTCCTCGAGTTTTTTGCCCATTCACATGAATATTTGTCTAAAACATATCTTCTTTGTAACAGCTAGGCCCTGCCACCACTGTGCTTGGCTGAGTCCACAAATCTGTTGTAACCTGTAGCTTCCCTGTCACTTCTCTGGCTCCCCTCTTTTGCTACGCTTTGTTTCCTGGCAGTAATTAAAATCTTCTGCCACTGCCATAGCTACTGCTCCTACTGGAACTGCCATAGCCATCTTGGTTTCGTGGTTTGGCAAAGTATTGGCCTCCACCACCATAGGGGCCAGAGCTTCTGCCTCCAAAGTTTCCTCCCTTCGTGGGTCCGAAATTTGAAGACTGATTGTTGAAACTGCCAAAATCATTGTAGCTTCCACCACCTCCAAAATTGCTTCCATCGTTACCAAATCCATTATAGCCATCCCCACTGCCGCCATATCCACCATCACCACGGCTGCCATCAAAGCCACCATGACCACTGAAGTTTCGTCCATGACCAAAATTGTCATTCCCACTAAAACCACCTCCATAACCACCACCAAAGTTTCCAGAGCCACTTCGACCTCTTTGGCTGGCTGAAGCACTAGCCATCTTTTGCTTTAACAGGGCTTTCCTAACTTCAGGGCTTTCGTAGACTGAGGTGGGAGCATCGCTTTAGGTCAGCAGTTCCATATTGTGGCCATTCACAGTATGGTTATTTCTGAATGACAGTCTTATCCACGGAGTCATGGTCGTCAAAGGTTATAAAGGCAAAGCCCCTTTTCTTGCCACTGCCTCGGTCAGTCATGATTTCATGATTTCAATCACTTCAATTTTTCCGTATTATTCAAAATAATCTCTTGGGTGGTATTCTTCAGTGTCTTTTTTTTTTTTTTTTTTAGACGGAGTCTTGCTCTGTCACCCAGGCTGGAGGGCAGTGGCACGATCTTGGCTCACCACAACTACTGCCTCCCGGGTTCAAGCAATGCTCCTGCCTCAGCCTCCTGAGTAGCTGGGATTACAGGTGCCCACCACCACGACCAGCTAATTTTTGTATTTTTGGTAGAGACAGGGTTTCACCATGTTGGCCAGGCTGGTCTCGAGTCCCTGACCTTGTGATCTGCCCACCTGAGCCTCCCAAAGTGCTGGGATTACAGGCGTGGGCCACCGCGCCCAGCCTTCAGTGTCTTCTTTAATGCCACCAACAAATATCTTTTTCACAGTTAAGTGGGCACCGGGTCTTTGAGAATCTCCTCTTGAGACAGCTGTCTTTGTTCCCACAGCTCTTCCGTCCACCTTGAGTGGCCTTGCATTCATGGCTGCATCCACTGCCTCCACAGTGGCATATGTGACAAATCCAAAGCCCCGGGAGCACTTGGTGCTTGGATCTCTCATTACCACACAGTCTGTGAGTGTTCCCCATTGCTCAAAATGGCTCCTCAGGCTCTCATCGGTTGTTTCAAAGTTCAGCCCTCCAATGAAGAGCTTCCTCAGCTGTTCAGGCTCTTTAGGAGACTCTGACTTAGACATGAAAGCAGGGAGAACAGAGACTTTAATGATGTTTCCTCTGCAGCATCCACAGGCAGAAAGGACTGACAAAATTTTTTAACAGCTTTATTGAGATATAACTTACATATGATAACATTCACTTGTTTTAAGGGTACATTCTACTTTTTAGTAAATTTACAGAGTTGAACAATCACTGACAAGTTTTTTGAAGGTGACTGACTTATAGAAATGATTTAGTTATTAACAGTATATAGGTATTTGTAATATCATTTACATGTAAAATGTTACAAATTCAGGCAAGACTAGGAAACTACATATATAAAGCATATGTATATGCTTATCCAAATATATGTGTGTTATAAGAACTTACTCATTTTGCTGTTCCTACTTGAGTGGACAAAGGTCAAGCCAGTCATAGAAGGTAAACTTAACTTTTATTATATCGATTAATTATACAGAAATTCAAGTATATCTCATTTAAAAGAAAAGCAAGATTACAAAAACCGGGTGACAACTGTTTAGTTTACCAAAGAATTATTTAACCTTTGAAAGTGTCTAAAGACATTCTCAAATAACAACCTCATTGGTTATTTCTAAATACTACTTATAAAACTTTAATCAGGTTGGGCACAGTGGCTCATTCCTGTAATCTCAGCACTTTGGGAAGCCAACGCAGGAGGATCACTTGAACCCAGGAGATCAAGACCAGCCTGAACAACGTAGGGAGACCCTGTCTTTTAAAAAAAATAAAATAATTAGCTGGCATCGTGGTGGGTGCCTGTAGTCCTCTATAGTTCCCCTGTAGGGACTACAGGGAGGCTGAAGCAAGAGGGTCGCTTGAGTCCAGGAGGTCAGGCTGCAGTGAGCTATGATCTCACCACTCCACTACAGCCTGGGTGACAGAGCGAGACTCTGTCTCAAAGATATAGAAAATAATAATACAAATCAATTATTATTTTCTTCAGAGACAGGGTCTCATTCTGTCTCCCAGGCTGGAGTGCACTGCTGTGATCTTATTAGTTCATTGTGACCTTGAACTCCTCGGCTCAAGCGATCCTCCCACCTCAGCCTCCCAAACTGCTGATACTACAGGAGTATACCACCATACCTGGCTAATTTTTTTAAAGTTTTTAAGAGATGAAGTCTTGCTATGTTGCCCAAGTTGGTCTCAAACTCCAAGCCTCAAGCGATCATCCCACCTTGACCTCCCAAAGCACTGGGATTACAGGTGTAAGCCACTGTGCCGGCAAAATAATTTTTTATACTTTGTACAAAGTGATACACATTTTATAAGTGGAACCTTATCCCCTATATTATGTTTTTTGTTTGTTTGCTTGTTTAAGACAGAGCCTTGCTCTGTCGCCCAGACCAGAGTGCAGTGGCACAATCTCGGCTCACTGCATCCTCCGAAACCCAGGTTCAAGCAATTCTCCTGCCTCAGCCTCCCAAGGAGCTGGGATTACAGGAGCCCACCACCACACCTGGCTAATTTTTTTTTGTATTTTTAGTAGAGACAGGGTTTCACCATGTTGGCCAGGCTGGTCTCAAACTTCTGATCTCAGGTGATCTACCAGCCTCGGTCTCCCAAAGTGCTGAGACTACTACAGGTGTGAGCCACCACACTTGGCCAGAAATGTGATTTAAAGGAAATTAGTAAGTTTATTCCACGTAAATACAAGTAATATAATACGTAAGACTTTGTGACATATTATTTTTCCCCCTCCACATCACAAATTCTTCCAATTCCAACTTTTAAAAATATTATATATTAGAATCACTAATCAAGAACTGAAATATAAAGACAAATAATTAAATATATACACAGGATTCAAAAGTTGTAAAAAGATCAGTGTTGTTACTTTGAATAAGCAACACCTGGATGTTTGAGACCAGCAGCAGTGATAAGAAAATGATTAGCAGATAGTCTAATATACATACCATACTGGACAGTTTGGCAACTTAATTAGCTTGTCAAGAAAGCTGATCTCTTTTCTAAAAGAAAGGTCTCCTATTTCCAAATGAATTAAAAGGAGAGGCTTGATAATTTAATTATGATGCACGCTAATTCATCCGTGGAAGTTTGGGTTCGATTTCGAGCAATAAAGATGCTATGCGGTTTGGTTTACAGTGCAATGACAGTACCAATTTAACATTTAATCATCAAGGAGAAGTGGATGACAAAGGCAATGCCAGGCATGAGTCGAGTGTGTCCCTTAACTTTGCAAATGGTATTTACTTAGAGAAAAGGAATTTGTTTACTTTCAACAGATACTGCATCTCAATTGTCTTGACCTTCCTCAACACATTAATTGTAAAGTGATTAATGAAGTTTGAATGGAGGCTCTGCTTACACCAAAAGACAACTATACACCTCTGCAATGTTTTAATTAACAGCTAACACTTCAAATTAGTTTGTTGTTGCCACAGTAATTACCTGTTTCAATGACTGCATGGAGGAAGCATTTTTATGAGATATTTTTAGTGCTTGGTCCTTGAGTGTTCCATTTTGTTTGTGACCAGCACAGGCCTTCTGGGAACAGTCCCAGCCCTTAAAATTGAGCACACACACATACACTTTACCATGGCAAAAGTTAGTAGCCTGGTGTAAGTTTTTCAAATATTTAAAATAACAAAGAGCCCAGTGCAAGAGAATACTTACTATCCATACTTTCTTATTTCATTTGTAACAATAGGTTATAGATGACAGACAAAGAAGTTGCTCTTAACTTTTAATCTTGGTATAGAATCAGATAATTTATTGAACTAGTAGAAAATAGAGAAAATTATTTAACCTAATCCCCTTCTTTCACAGCAGAAGCACCCAAAAGCCAGGTTAAATAACTTATCCAAGCTCACACAGTCAGTGGCAAAGCCAAGACTGGAGCCGCGACAGAATATGCATATTTTAGGACCTAAAGGAAATAGATGGTGATGTTTGGCTGGGCACAGTGGCTAGAGCCTGTAATCCCAGCACTTTGGGAGGCCAAGCCAGGTGGATCACCTGAGGTCAGGAGTTTGAGACCAGCCTGGCCAATATAGTGAAACCCCGTCTCTACTAAAAATACAAAAAATTAGCCAGGCCTGGTGGCAGATGCCTGTAATCCCAGCTACTGGGGAGGCTGAGGCAGGAGAATCGCTTGAACCCAGGAGGCAGAGGGTGCAGTGAGCCGAGATTGCACCACTGCACTCCAGCCTGGGCAACAAGAGCGAAACTCCGTCAAACACACACACACACACACACACACACACACACACACAAAGAGATTGTGATGTTTAATTTTTTTTACCTGTATTCTAGGGCAGGGAAACACGTAATTCAAAACTTACAAAGGTACTGACCTATTTCAATCAGGCCAAGGACCACTATATCCAAATTGCTCCAGGCAAGGAAGCATTCTGCAATGACTGCCAATCTATCCTGGGAGGCAGAAGAGCAAAGGGGACAGGCTCTGAAGTCACTGACAGCTCGAATCCCAGCTGTGCCACTTCTTTTTTTTTTTTGAGACGGAATCTTGCTCTGTCGCCCAGGCTGGAGTGCAGCGGCACGATCTCGGCTCACTGCAAGCTCCGCTTCCCGGGTCCACGCCATTCTCCTGCCTCAGCCTCCTGAGTAGCTGAGACTACAGGCACCCGCCACCACGCCCGGCTAATTTTTTGTATTTTTAGTAGAGATGGGGTTTCACCGTGTTAGCTAGGATGGTCTCGATCTCCTGACCTGGTGATCCGCCCGCCTTGGCCTCCCAAAGTGCTGGGATTACAGGTGTGAGCCACTGCGCCGGGCCTAGCTCTGCCACGTCTTAAACATGTGAACCTGACTGTCAGTAAGCCCCACCAAGTCTCAGTTATCTCTAGTCTGGAATAGGGAAAGCAGTCTCTTTCTTATAGAGTTGTGAGGATTCAATGAGATAATGCTAATGAATTAAATGTTAGGAAGGTAGGAAGTAGCCGGGGGCAGTGGCTCACACCTGTAATCCCAGCACTTTGGGAGGCCCAGGTGGGCGGATCACCTGAGGTTGGGAGTTCGAGACCAGCCCGACCAACATGGAGAAACCCCGTCTCTATTAAAAATACAAAATTAGCCCAGCATGGTGGTGGGTGCCTGTAATCCCAGCTACTCAGGAGGCTGAGACAGGAGAATCATTTGAACCCAGGAGGTGGAGGTTGCGATGAACCGAGATCACACCATTGCACTCTAGCCTGGGCAACAAGAGCAAAACTCCATCTGCAAAAAAAAAAAAAAAAAAAAAAGGAAGATAGTAAGTTTTCAAACTAGCTGAGTGATTTAAGAATGAAAGCTGCCAAAACAGACTTAAACAGCAGTAGTGTCTCTATGTGCTAGTTAGACTATATGCTCTACAAATGACCCTTTAATAAAGCTTTAACAACAAAGAACTGGCAAAAGTTTGCAATGTATCATTTATTGTTCAGAAAAACTTAAACATGTAGTATTACTTCATGTTGAACCAACTTTGGAGACAAAGAATTAAAAGAGCCATCTGGTATGGATATACCATGTTCCAAATTCTAGATTTCTTACCATGTTTATCTCTTGCCCACTACTATAAGTTTATTCACACTACAGATAGGTGTGGTAAGTATGCCATTCAGGTGTTAATCTCAGCAGAAACTTCACTAAACAATCATGAGAAGGCCAAGTTTTCATTCTCCTTGGGTTAATAGGAAAACATAAGGCATAAGCTACCCTAAAAATACCTATATACCTCCCTTTAATACGCTTTCTTTTTTTTTTTGAGACGGAGTCTCGCTCTGTCAGGCTGGAGTGCAGTGGCGTGATCTTGGCTCACTGCAAGCTCCAACTCCCAGGTTCACGCCATACTCCTGCCTCAGCCTCTCGAGTAGCTGGGACTACAGGCACCCACCACCATGCCTGGCTAATTTTGTTTTTGTATTTTTAGTAGAGACGAGCTTTCACTGTGTTAGCCAGGATGGTCTCAATCTCCTGACCTCGTGATCCACCTGCCTCGGCCTCCCAAAGTGCTGGGATTACAGGTGTGAGCCACCACACCCAGCCCATACACTTTCTTATAAACGCTACAAAGATAAACTTTGATGCTTCTCCTACTCTTCAAATGTTACATGCTCTATTATTGCCCTTGGCACACTACAGAAAAGTATTTATGTGTCTGTCCCCAGTACTGGGCAGTGAGCACTGCCATGTTTTAATCATCTTTATATTCCTTATGCTTAGCACATGTCCTGGCCCATGGTAGGTGCTCCTCACTTCATAAATGTTTGACAAATTACTACTTCTGGATGAAAAAAAAATATCATTTGGATAGTGTTTTACAAAAAAAAAATCCACATGCTACTTCATAATCTTATGAGTAGAAGTTATTATACTCATCTCCATTTCATGGGTAGATTTCTAACTGCTGAATCAAAAGTCTTTATAAGGATTTCATCATCTGGGCCCTGGTTACCTCACTGATCTCTGCTTCTGCCAGTCTCCCTTATGCACAATACTGAACTCTGTTCCATCAACCGTGCTTCTGCCTCAGGGCCTTTGCACCTGCTCCTGAGGGCTGGGCCACTTTCTCTAATATATACCTGGCTTGCTCCATTGCTTCCTTCAGGTCCTATATTGTTTCTTTGACTTTCCTACCTAAAACAGCACATTCTCCCTTCATCTTCTTCTTTTTATTTATTTATTTATTTATTTTTTGAGATGGATCCTCACTCTGTTGCCCAGACTGGAGTGCAGTGGCGCAATCTCGGCTCACTGCAACCTCTGGGTAGCAGGGATTACAGGTGTGTGCCACCATGCCCAGCTAATTTTTGTATTTTTAGTAGAGGCAGTGTTTCACCATGTTGTCCAGGCTGGTCTCGAACTCCTGATCTCAGGTGATCCACCCACCTTGGCCTCCCAAAATGCTGGGATTACAGGCGTAAGCCACTGCAACCAGCCACTTTCTTTATTCTTCACAGAGTTAGCAACACCTGATAAAATTTATTAATTTATTATGTCTCCCTCCACAACAAAGGAAGCTCCATGAAAACACAGACTTTCATTTTTTTTTGTTCTCTGCTATTATTTCCAGTGCCTAAAACTACATCAGGCACATTTTACAAATAATCATTAAATATCTGAATGAATAAATTTTCTTAATTGCTCTAGGTCTATTTTGGTTTTTATTTTTAAGACAATTTCATTAAGTTTTTCTAAGAAACTGCTCATTTTGTGTTTTCAAATTTATTGTCATAAAGTTATTCATTGGATTCTATTATTTTGAAAATCACTGTTATATCTAGAATTATATTCCCTTTTTATTCCTAATTTTGTTATTTCTCTTTCTCACTGCTCTATTTGGTAAGTTTTTCCAAAGAACCAGCTTTTGGTTTTGTTGAATTGTTTCTTGAATTTTCACTTAATTAACTTTCGTTCTTTTTTTTTTTTTTTCCAAACTTTTGTTCTTTAGTATTTCTTTCCTTCCACTTTCTTTGGGTTTACTCCCTGTCCCACCTTCTTGATTTTCTTAAGTTAGATTCTAAGCATATCATACCCAGTTATTCTTTACTAAGGTATGTATATAAACCTATTCTTTAAGAATTACTTTGGTGCATGTCAGGAGTTTTCATATTAATACATGGTATTTGTGGTTCAGTTGTAAATATTTGTATTTTCATAACATTTCTCTAGTAATACTTTTTGCCTTAAAGTCTGTTTTGTCTTATGTTAATATAACCACAATAGCAGCATTATTTTGATTAGTTTTTGCCAGATATCTTCCCCTACCCTTTTCCTTTCAATTTTGCTTTGTCTTGGTATTTTAGAAATTTCTCCCAATACAGTCTAAAATAGCACATAGCTGTATTTTTTTAAAATGCAACCTAATCTATTAGCTGCTAATATTACTCTACTTATATTTTTTGTAATTATTGACATATTTGGATTTATTTCTACCACCTAATTCATTTTCTTTACACCTATCAACTTCTCTCTTCCTCTATTATACTGAATTATTCTCCCTTTATTCCATCTATTTGTTTTGAAGTTATACATTCTATTCACTGTTTTAGTTACCCATATAATTTTTAACAATCATACCTGACTTAACAAAATATAAAGTTAATTTCTATCTATATCCTTCTCTTAAACAATATAAAAATCTTAGAATGTTTTAACTTCAATCAAGCCCTTCTCATCCTAACATATTATTTTGTCCAGTCTTTTTTTTTAACTTCATTTTGAATTATTACTATCATTGTCTTATACAGTCAGATTTACTTAAATGGTCACCATTTCTTCTTTCATTTTATTCCTTCCTGAATTCAATTGGATTCCATTCTTCTATTTCTACTTACTTCCCTACCTACTAGATTTCCTACCCTGTGGTTTCATTTATCTATTGGCATCAACTACTCTATTGCCTTATATGTTCGTGTTATAAATTACTATTTCTCTTCAACAGTTATTTAAATTCACAGGTATATACTTTATCAGTAGTGGTTTTTTGTTTTTGTTTTTGTTTTGAGACAGAGTCTCGCTCTGTCTCGCAGGCTAGAGTGCAGTGGTGCAGTCTCGGCTCACTGAAACCTCTGCCTCCCAGGTTCAAGCGATTCTCCTGCCTCAGCCTCCCGAATAGCTGGGTCTACAGGTGCCCACCATCACACCTGGCTAATTTTTGTATTTTCAGTAGAGATGGCGTTTGACCATGTTGGTCAAGCTGGTCAAGCTGGTCTCGAACTCCTGACCTCAGGTGATCTACCCGCCTCAGCCTCCCAAAGTGCGGGATTATAGGCGTGAGCCGCTGCGCATGGCCTACTAGTATTTTTTTTTTAAGCAACAGGGTCTTACTCTATCACTCAGGCTGGAGTACAGTGTCACAATCATAGCTCGATGCAGCCTTGAACTCTTGGGCTCAAGTGATCCTCCTGCTTCAGCCTCCTGAGTAGTTGAGTCTACAGGAGTGAACCACCATGCCTAGCTTAATTTTATATTTATTTTTTGCAGAACGGGGGTCTCACTATGTTGCCCAGGCTGGTCTTGAACTCCTGGCCTCAAGCGATCCTCCTGCCTCAGCCTCCTGAGTAGTTGAGACTACAGGAGAGTACCGCCATGGCTGGCTAATTATTTTTATTTTTTGTAGAACAAGGTTCTCACTATGTTGCCCAGGTTGGTCTTGAACTCCTGGCCTCAAGTGATCCTCCTGCCTTGGCCTCCCAAAATGCTGCGATTACAGGAATGGTGTTCACTTTATTTAACTATATTGTAAACTCTAATTACCTAACTATGCTGTAAATTCTTAATATAGGGTCTATATTATCTTCTACTTTATTTTAAGTTTCAAGGGGAAGGTCAAGGTCCATTTTGTTCATTACTATAGGCTCGACCTCTTCCACAGTATATGATATATTCTCCTCCTAAATCCTTTTTTTACATTTAATACTTAATGCATGTCTCTGATTGCTAGGCAACAAGCTAGGTAGTGTGGATACAGCAGAGAACAAATGAGACCAAGTCCCTGCCTTTGTGAAGTTTACCTTCTAATAGGGGCTGACTGACAATAATCAAATAAATATATAGTATGTGAGGTGGGGGTAAGTGCATTGAAAAAAATAAAGGTAAGGATATAGAGACTGATCAACATTAGGGACATGCTATTTGATATTAGGGTTGGGAAGGAAGTCAGGAAATGCCTCTCTCTTTAGGTTACACATAAACAGTGTATGGGAGCACACCATTTGGACATCTAGGGGAAGGGGATTCCAGGTAGAGGAAACAGCAAGTTCAAACGCCCAAGGTGGAAATGTGTGCTTGACATGTATGCAGAAGTAGAATAGCAAGAAGGCTAGCTGGGGGAGATGAGGTCAGAGAGGTAAGGAAAACAGACTGTGTAGCACCATTTAGGCCATGGTGAGGACTCTGACTTTTATTCCAAATGATATAAGAGGTCATGAGAAGAGGGGGAGACCTAATATTTTAGAAAGATCACTTTGGCTGCTGAGTGAAGAGAACACATTGCAGGAAAGCAAGGATAGAAACTGGGAGGCTAGTTGGGAGGCTTTTGCAATAAAATCCTAGCAGGCAGTAATAGTGGTTTTGAATAGGGTAGCAAGAAAAGAGTGATGAAAGGTGGTCAGCTTCTTGAAATATTTTTGAGGAAGAACCCACAAGATTTGTGGGTAAAGGTATACATAATCTGAGAGAAAAAGAAGTATGAAGAAAGACTGTAAAGTTTTTGTCCTTAGCATCCTATAGAATAGAGTTTCTAATTACTGAGATGGGAAAAGCTGTAAACGAAGCAGGTTTCCAAAGAAATAAAGAGTTCAGTTTTAGATAATTTTGAAATGCCTAGAGGACATCCAACTGGTAATCAGATATGAGTCTGAAGTTCAGGACACAGGCCAGGGCTACAGACATACATTTGGACTTCCTCAGCATACAGATGATATGTAAAGCCATAGAACTACACACGCTCACTTAGGAAGTGAATTAAACAGGGAAGAGGTGTAAGGACTGGAACTGAGGATCTCTGAATTCAGAGGTCAGAAAGATGAGAAGAAAACAGTAAAGGAGATGAGAAGGTACAAACAGTAAGCTAACAACAGACTCCAAAGAATGGGGTCCCTGAGGCCATGAAAGTTGTTGTATCTCCCCCACTGCCAAGTGAAGTACTTTGCACAAAGTGTTCAAAAAACATGTGACTGATTTCAAAAGCAATACTTAGCGACAAATCCAACTGATTATATTATTTACTCCTTGAAATGTTAAAGATGAGTCTAGTACAATACATAAAAGGTTAGAGGTGTGCTCACCTTCATCTAAACTGTTAATGTGAATTTATTAAAAGATACATCGTTACAAAGAATAAACTAAATTTCTAGAATAATCTTTAAAGGTAAGGAAAATAGGCAGGGCACAGTGGCTCACACCTGTAATCCCAACACTTTGGGAGGCTGAGGTGGGAGGACTGCTTGAGTCCAAGAGTTCAAGACCAGCCTGGGCAACATAGATGAGATCTCATCTCAACAAAAAATTAAAAAAAATTAGCTGGGCATGGTGGCACACGCCTGTGGTCCCAGCTACTTGAGAAGTGAGGTGAGAGGATCACTTGAGCCTGGGAAGTCGATGCTACAGTAAGCCATGATCATACCACTGCACTCCAGCCTAGGTGACAGAGTGAGGCCCTGTATCAAAAAATAAATAAAAGTAAGGAAAATAAATATGTGAAAATAACATGTTAAAAAGTCCACACAAGACAGAAGGGAGAAACAACCTGTGTTCACATTCCAACATCTGGACTCCCACACAAATTTATGCCATGCATAAGATCAACTGCATCTGGATTTTACCATGTTTACTAAAATTATTTATGCCTAGAATTTCAAATTCTAGCAGAACCAAAAAATATGAATTGTCCCAGCTGACTCTTGTTCACAAAATAAATAACCTAGAGCTGATCATACATTTTCTGATAAAGCTGGTACAATCTCATACAATTAAAGTAGGCATCTATTTTCTATGGTACTATTCTGCATATTAATTTCTAAACATATTCCAATCAAATTATTTTAAATTATGAGCAGAAAGAATTTATAATAGGGAGCATATGTGGTTTCCTAGTGATTGTGAGGTAGGATATAATTAAAGAAAGAATGGGGGAGGCTGGCCTATAATCTGACTATAAATATTTCAGATTTCAGCATAACTGACAATATCCTATGTCATAAATGTCAATTTATTAGCAAAATAGTTATCAAAATGAGTATGGAAATACCCCTTTTTTGCCTCTTGGAGAAAAGACCTGGAGCGTAATTGCATGTATAATGACTTTTATTCACAATGGCAAAACAGGGACATGGAAATGATAGTATTGCCACTGTTCTATGAAGGACACAGGGCACTTCCTTCATTAACCACATGAACTAAATGCCACTGCCTTAAATTCTACTTCTCACATAACATACTTCAAAGAAGGTTAGTGAAAAGAGGGACACAATTACTTTGTGAATTATTTATAGAGTGTTATCAATTGTTGAAAGGTTCTCCAAATGGATAGGAAACCTAAGAAAATAATCCAGTCACTAAAATAGTGAAAGCAATGGTTAGGATTTGGCTCAAGAAATAACCAGTAATTAAAAAGAGATGGTCTTATTCTAGGTAAGCAAGAAAGAAAGTGATGGTTATTTTGCTCCCTGTGTCTCTTAGAGAACAGGTAGAAGACAAGAAAAACGGTGAACAAAGTCTATTTTAAAATAAATAAAAGTTACAAATGTATTTGTTATTAGCTCATTGCAGAGATAGCTCACTCTCTCAAATAATAACATCAGTTCTTTGTTTTCCATGCAAAGATTTCACAGCTTGTGAGATATCCTGTATTCCCTGATTCTCTATTCTCTGAATGCCCTTGGGATTTATAGGACGTCCATCAGAGATATGGCAGAGGTAAAAAGACAAAGGAAAAGAAAGCTCTCTGAGATCTGATTCATTATGAAAAAGTTTGATCAAGACAAGACAAATAAATCATTGTCTAAAACGCAATTCTTAATTCTCCTCACTGGCACAGAAAGTTAGGAGTTGGTCACACTCAGGTTCAATTATTAAACCTACTTCCTTATTAAAACATGGCATCGGCTAAAGCTAATATACTGTACGATCATCAGTTTCTATACTTACAGATGATGCTTCTTTGCTCTTTGTGTGACATTTTATTTATTAACCAAAAAAGCCTCTGCTTTTATGTAAATTTAGAATAACAAGATACAAGTCTTTCCTCAACCTAGAAGTTTCCATTTCAAAGACTTTATAGCATTGGCATAAAGGAAAACTAAAAAAGAAAGAAGATGGTAGAAATTGAGAGGGTTAAACTATTAGGAGATACCCAAATGAGACTATAAGTCTCCTACTTAAAACAAGGAATCTGAGAGTTGATTGTATTACATTTTCCCAAAAGATTATAAGGCTGAACAACTCTGAAGCCAATACAAAACAAGCAGAACGCTTCTCTGCTGTATAAAGCACGTGAGTACACAAATACTGACACAAACAAAAATCTTTTAGTATCTTGCGAGATTAATTTTAAAACCCTCTAGATGTCACCTTTTAATCCAATGATACGGTTTCAGTAACTAAATGTAAACCAGCTGTGGTTCAGCTAATGAAAAATACAATTTTTAAATTTTAAATTAAATAAATTTAAATTTTTAAATTAAAATTTAATCCTCTAATTGCTTGGTCTTTTTAAAAATTGTTCACTTGGTAGGTTTATTTGAAGGTAGATTTTTAATTAACACATTTAGGACTAATGGCCAAGCTTCAAAATTTTAGTATTCTGTCACATACTAAAGTAGCCATCCACAGAAATACTTCAAATAGTTTCAGGGAAATCAACACTGACAGTTGTTGCCTTCCATAATAGATAAACACATTAGCCAGGCTCTAGCTGTTAAAACAGGAAATCCAAAGTAAACAGCAGTTGTAAAAAGAAGCTTTTATGTAAACTATACTAGTTCAAATAGCAGTCTTTGCCAACCTTCCTTCTGCCTAAAAACCTATTACAGATGCTTGACTACTGACTGCAAAATAATTTGTGGTTAAGAAACAGGCCCGGCACAGTGGCTCACACCTATAATTCCAGCACTTTGGGAGGCCGACGTGGGCGGATCACCTGAGGTCAGGAGTTCGAGATTAGCCTGGCCAACATGGCGAAACCCTGTCTCTACTAAAAATACAATAATTAGCTGGGTGTGGTGGCACATGCCTGTAATCCCAGGTACTCAGGAGGCTGAGGCAGGAGAATCACTTGAACCCGGCAGGCAGATGTTACAGTGAGCCAAGATCACACTATTGCACTCCAGCCTGGGCAACAAGAGCAAAACTCTGTCTCAGAAAGAAAGAAAGAAAAAAAAAACGGAGCCCCTCATACTGTTTAGGTCTCAAGTCAAATATGTTATGAGGTCACAGATATTAATTTCAAGATAACTGATTGTACACAGGGCTCATAAATCAACCTAATGTATGATATAGAGAACTTGGCTAGATTAGAAAGATTTTCAACAAGAGAAAGCTACTGTAACTCTACATTTGCCATTTCTTCTTTCTGTTTACTCTGGCTATATACCCCTTTTTACTCCCATACCTGCCTCAGAGTTAATGTGGTCATCACTACCTCCGTATTTCTTCCACAAGTTGATGTGGCCTGGTTCAAGCTTTTAACACTCTCTACACCAACTAGAGTAATGTCTTTTAATATATGGTCTAAATACCTTTGAGATCAAGGAAGCTACAGTCATTCTGATCTCTTGATTAAGGATTCTGAAATAATGTAATGGGCAAACAGAGAAGCAAGAGATATAAAGCCTAATGATGAGAAGGAATGAAAGAACTGGAATTGTTAGGCAATATAAGTGGGGGAAAATAGAAATACCCTGTGGATTGACTAGCTAGGAAACTCTCTCTTGAAACAACTTGATAACCATCTAATCTTTGCTCACAGTTTCTGGGAAAACTAACAATAAATTACTTTCCAAAATCAGATATATAAACGGCTACTTCAGAAAACCTCCTTATTCTAATAATTAATATTATATTCTGCTTTATAGTTTATAAAACATTTTACATAGTAAAGCTATTTGATTTCCACAAAAATTTGTGAGGTAAATATTATTATTATCACCACTTTATAGATAAGGAAACCAACGCTTGGTGAGGTTACTGACTGCTTCATGATTCCTATCTTTAAGTACCAGAGTGGTAAGTATATTTGGGTCCTCTGAAGCTAAATCCTGTGCATGTCCCAAGAAGCTTTGTGTGAAAATAAACTGGTTGCTTCTAGATCCTCTAATTTCAGTTGTCTTCAACATTCTCTGGATATGGTCAGTGTTGATTTTTTAAAAGCAATAGGGAAAATCGATTGAACGGCTCACTTTCCAGAGTTGCATTAACTTTTTCAGGCCACTGGGGTACAATTTACTAAATTACCTCTTCTAGAACACTAAATAGTACCCTAGTGGGTCCAAGAGTAAATGCACCTCTGAAAAGTGAGCCATTTCTTTCCTTCTTCCCCATAATATCAGATGTAATATGTCCCCTATGACAAAAATATTAACCCATTTCCATTAAAAACTCAAGAAATTGCCCCACACACTAGATAAAATGAGTATGGAGAAGCTTCCCTAGGGAGCTGAGGAGGAGCAAAAATCTCTCTTCTATAATCCTGCCCACAATACTGTTGACAAGTCAACATGAACTTATATAAAAATATTTGTTTTTCATTCAATGGAGATTTACTTTAATCAAGACCTCAAAACAGAATAAAAATATAAATTCAAAGCTGGTGGTTTCCAGGGGGCAGATGCAGAGGATATCATGATGGCTAGTTTCATCCTGCATTACAGTGTTTAAAAATAAGCTCAAGCATTCATCTTGCTTATGAAATAATAGATATATCCCAAACAGCTGGTCCTCTCTGACCGAATGAAACAAACATTCCTTGGCTGGCAAGTAAGCATGTTATTACTTCTAATCTCCATAAAAGCAAACTCTCTGATACATTTTTGAATTGTCTTAGGAATAGCTATTGAGTGATTTAACATTTGCAAGATACCTTAGCAAAGCCAGTCTTTTAAGTTTTCGGCACTGTTCGTGCCTTACTCTTCTGGAAGATGGCTTTGCAATGAAAATAAGACAACTTTAATTTAAGAATCATCCAGCTTCTAATTAAACTGCCATAGGCAGCTGGTTGGATAAGTTTTAATCAATTTCAATCACCTATTGATTGGTATACTGAAGCCTAAAAAATTAAAAGTAAAAGATGATTGGGGAATTGTCCCATCTCAGAACAACAGTAGAGGCCTCTGTAAATAACTCCTCTTTTAACCATCAGCTAAATGAACACTTCAATACTGCAGTACAAAGTCTTCTGCAAAATTACTTTAACTAACAAGCAGAAATTTATCAGCTTCAGCCAAAATCAATGCTGAAATCAATTTGAACACTGGTTGTGTCTAAAGGGGCTCATTGGCAATTTAGGGAAATTACACCATGTAAATGCCTGTGCTTTAATTGAACAGTTTCATCAACTAGGCTGTGATTGCTGTCCATTCATTTATTTACTTTCGCTGCAGCTACCATTCTGCAAAGAAATGGCTTTTGTCAGGCTGGAGAGAGGCACTTTATCTTCATTTTGTGCACTTTTGTGCATAAAAGACTTCACGAAATGGGCATATCATGACTAGGGTCAAAAGAAACCAGGAGAGGCTTTTTCCTTTAACGTTAAAAACTGAACAGCACAAACTATCATCATATCTTATACCATCCAAGGACAGTCATCTTTAAACCAATAATAAGAAGGAATTTGAGTGACTTCCCTGCACATGACACTATGCCTCTAGGTTGAGGAGCTATGTTCTGGACAACAGAAGGAAAGTATTTGGACTTTAAAACCCAATTCCACCAATGTTCTTTATGAGATACCTTTGTTGAGTTACAAAAATACATAAACTGTGTTAGAACATTCTCCCTCAAAAATCAGGCAACATTCTGTTTTTAAAAATCCTTTGAGGTTAGTCAAGGGAAGGTGCTATTCTCCAATCCATTTAGAAGATTAAAATTTAATGGTGTCACATTTACTCTTACAATATGATAAACAGCAGGAGAAAGCAGAAAGAGATCTATGTGAGAGGAGGGAAACTAACTTCCTTATGAAGACCAGCAAGCCCAAAATATTTAGATTCTAGAAATGATTTAAATACACTCATAAACTAACTCACAAAATCATGGCAGTGAAAAAAAAAAAAAAAAAAAAAGAAAACCAAAGATAAAATTTCCAGGGAGTCATGTGTTGAACTGACTGAGGTTCAGAGATCGGCACAAACATTTCTGACATTGAGCTCATCAGTTATTCAAAGATTACAAGTTCCAAGGAAGGAAGGAGGAAGGGAGACAGCTGTTTGTTCATATTGGTCATCTATAAGATACATGTGCCTGATGCACAAAATAAAAATTCAAAGTACAGCTGAAGTATATCTGCTAGAGAATGCTAGCAGAAATTCTTAGCTTTGCATATATTCTGTTTATTCTAGCTCCTCATAGAGCCAAAATGTAATTATTTACCAGGAATGGCATTGGGAAAGGACTAAGAATCAAGAAAGCCTGGGTTTCAGTGGTGATCTTATCCTTGACTTGGTCTGAATCCTCAGGGAAATCCATTCATTTATCTGTGTTTCTGTTTCTTCATAAATCAAATGAGGATGATGATACCTACTGTGCTCAGCTACATTCCCACATAGCTGGGGCCATAACATGAAGCTTGTGATTGAGGTCAACTGTGGAAATGTAAATGCAACCACAGTGACTCTGAGTACCTCTTGCATCTTCCATGTATAGGGGCAGGTAGGGCCTTGAAACATTTTATTTGAGACTCCAAAGGAGCAGGGCAACTTCTCATTTGCCCCTTCGGTCAGTTACCCCAGCTGTTGTGCTCTGCAAATACTCACTAAGAATTACGTCCAAAAGAAGTTAAAAGAGAAAAGAAATAAATGGTGTACACGAACTTAACTCAGTACATGTGTCTATGGTAAAAATTCATTGTATAATTTTGTCCCATGTATTTTATCCCACCACTTATAAAGTTTCATTGGCTATACATTTTGTTGCTGAGGCCATGTAAAATATATTTTATTCATAATTTTTAGATAACTTTTCTGAAAATTTAATTATGATTTAATAAGTTCTATGTTTATTGGCTAAGTGTATTGTTACATTTTGCTGCTACAGTTAACCGTTGTAATAGAATCAGTATGTTTGAGAACCTTATACAATACATATCTTCCAAATACATTAAGCTTGTTAAAATGCTATATTGATTGTGCCCTAAAGCAAGTTCTAATTTTGTGTGAACATTTTTCATTTTATTATTTAAATTCACAAGACAAAAACCATTAACTGCTTTCAGCAATACCACTGTACTCTCTTTTTCTTTCTTTTTGCCATACTGACAAGGAAAAGTAAGAAAATTTTAGGGTCAAGAAGACAACATGATATAAAGTCATATTTAAAAAGCAAATTAATGCTTTTTTTAAAAAAATTTAATGCTTAATACCCACAACCTAAATCTCTATTGCTATTTCCCCCTCAAATTTTGCAAACTGGTCCTCTAATTCAACGCTAGTGTACAAATCAGAACCTAAACATATTTCACTCTAGTAAGGCAGCAATTTAACAGAAACATGGTCCCCTACATCAAAGTAACCAATGACAGAGCAAAGAAAAAAAAACTGTGGCAGAAAGTTATACACAGTAAATGCCTTTTGGACTTTCCAGTGAATTATTTTCCAAAAAAGCAATTTAAGTAAATACCCTAGATGCTATGGTACACAAATATTTGCTTGTGCAATATGCCAACCAAGAGACTATGATTTTCTAACACATCAAATACTGTAAAATAGCTATAAAAAAAAGTAACTTGTCTTATAAATCAAGAAATACACCACCCCTGCTAGCACAACCATACAATTAATCCAGGGATTCAATTATTAAATTATAAGTTTTTGGTAAATAAGGACACCCAAAGGGTAGACCAAATAACAAGTTATGTTGTCATAACTGTCAGCCAAGAAATGGATGTTTTAACATCTACTAAAAAGCCTCTAAATTAACACCTAGAGATGATACATCATTGACTTTCAAATTTATACACTGATTTTATATCTTACATCCAAAAATGACTTGGGTTACAAGTTAGGAAACTCAGAGAGTGAATGGCAAACAGAAAAACCTTGGCTTGGGAAGCAGGTGTCAGAAGACCTAAGTTTTATTCTTGACTTGATCTTGGGCATGCCACTTAGCCCTTCCAAACTTTATCTTTCTCATAAGTAAAAAGAGGGTAACATACCTTCTTAGCAAGGATTTAGCAAGGACTAAAAGACCCAGGGTGATCAAGCCCTGTCCATCTCTCCACCTTCCCCAGAGCTTATTCTACTCCAATTACACAAGTTCATGCCTATCTTAATCTTAGGTCTTCTGCCTGAGTGGTTACTTCTGCCTATAAGGTTCTTCTCGCAGATTTTCCCATACTGATTCCATCCTGTCTTTAGGTCTCAGCTCAAACAGCATCTCCTCAGATAGGTCTTCCTGAGCACCTCTTCTACACGTTTTATAGAACACGCAAGGTCTATATCATCTTACTTCAGTGTTTATTATCTTGATTATTGTTTGCCCCACTAGTGAGAGCTCTGGATAGGGACCTTGCCTATCTTGTTCACAACTGGACTGTACATGCTTGGAATAGTCCTTGGTACAGTGGCAGGATGTTCAGAGAAAAATGAATATAGACTAAACAAAACCAAGCAACACCTGACATAAGATTTTTATGGTAACTGAACGCTGAATTTAGTTCTGGGATTTTAGGCTTGGGAGAAACCTGTGCAGTCATCTCATGTCCAGGTCAAAGTGGGAATTCTCTTCTCAGCAGTTCTGAACAACAGCCATATCATTCTGCTTAAGGCAGAGGAGTTCACCACTTCCCAGAGTCACCCAGCAATGAACAACACATTATGTCCATCCTTAGGCTGTGAAGAATCTGCCTCTGCAGGTAAATTCATGAAACACTCACTAAGTGCCTACAGTAGGTAAGGCACCGTGCTGGGCCCTGTGAGGACTCCCACCAAGATAACCTAGACATGATTCTCCTCCAGGGAACACAACCCAGTGGGAACAAGAGTAGGAAGAGTACATTAATCACTCTAATCAAAGGCCGATTGTCACAGAGACATTCAAGACAGGCCCTTTGTGTCTAGTCTTCAAAAGAACACAAAGCAAACCTGCTCCTCATCTACAGAAATTGCGCTTCAGACTTTAAGTCAGCTGTCATGGAGCCCTTTAATCTTCTCTTCCTCAGAGAAAAGTTAGCCAATTCCTTTCAAACACTTCTCAGCTCAAATGCCAGTTCCTCCATGAGGCCTTTCCTGATCCTTCTTGAGGAAAGAGCTAAAAGCCATCACTTCTTCCTCAGCCCCCCAGATCTGTGCACCATACACACAGACAGGTGGCCCCAGACTGTGAGGTCCCGCCCGTACCTGAGAACGGAACTTCTGCATCTATCCAGACACAAGTTTTATGAGGCTAGGCTGTCCCCAACATCTGACACAGTGCCCTCCACACAGCACATGCTCAGAACTTGGCTGCTGGACAGATGAATGAAGGAGGACTGAACAGGCACAACTCCCCAATCCCTCATTATTCTTTCCATTGCTCCTCTGGGTGCTCTCTGAACTGTCCATATGTCTGTAAACTCAGCACCCAGAACTACATACAGGAATCCAGAATCCAAAAGTGACAGACACTATGTCAGTCCCTGATGTTATGCTTTCTTGGTGTGGCAGGGAATAGATTTCAAATGGAAACTAGATCTCTTACACCCTACAACACAGAAGTGTGCTAATGTAATGTTTACCTGGTCACAACCACTTTTGCTGGGGACTTTAAACGTCTTTATAAATAAAAAGTTGTTATTAAAATATTAGAAAGAAGTCTTGACACTTCGAAACTATTTTTTTTCTCTGAAAGGAGATGAAGTTGAAACACTTAGATTCAGCAAATTCTTACTTGAAATATTACCATAATGTATTGATTTTTACCAGACTCAATTGACTGAAAAGTTGTTTGTATAGCAATATTGGCCAAACCAATATACTAGAACAATTTTGTTACCCATAGTAATCAAGTGCATTTCTGAAGTATAATTATACTATCATAAAAAATAAAACCAAGATACCCTTTTCCAAGCAATAAAACAATAAAGGCTATAAAACAGAAAGAAAAAAAGGCTAAATAAATGAGATTTTTAAAAATGAAATTTATGTCTTTCAAAAACACTACTGCCTCTTCTTCCTTCCCTTAAGCCAAGGTTAGCAGAAAATGATCAATACTTCAATCTCAATAAACTGTTTCAATAATAGTTAATTCGGGTGGAAACAGAGTCTGAAAATCTCTGCTCAGCGACCTGTGACATCCTGTCATGTTGGTCGGATGCCAATAATACATCATTGCCATAATGGATATGAGCATGTATGAAGTTACAGGAACATGGAGAGGTGAGGAAAAGCAAAGGTGGGAAAGGTACGGAGAACCATGAGCTCAGGTTCATTCCTTAGATTCGAATCAATAAAATATACATTATCGTATGAAACAAACCTGTAACAGTGAATGCTGAGAGAAGGAGAGAAGGAAACACACATAATTAATTTTATTTGACAAATATTCATTGATTTTCTGAAAACATTAATATCCTTGCTTGTCACATGATACTATAATGCAATCCAGTCATATACAAATATTTAATTTTGCATTAGGATGATATCTTATTTGCTTATTTAAAATATGATCTTGGCTGCAAAGAAAAGACTCCTTATGTGATTAGAAATTTAAAGTCGAAATAAATCAAACCATCATTCTAGCTCTCAGGTCAATTTTAAAACCATTTAAAAACTACTCTTAATTTACAAGATACACATCATGGAAAAATATATAAAGGAGTAGGGCCACTGACACAGCCACAAGAGAAGCTGGGTCCAGACCTCTTGCTCCCTCTTTAAGTTTCACACCTTCAGGTTGGCTGGTGAAAGAGGAAGTCAAGTTTTCTGGGTACTATGTGGTTCCCAATATTTTCACCATCAAGGACTCTTTTCATTCTGTTTCCCCTAAGGAATTCCACGTTTTGAAATATTCTGTTTACTAAACAGCATTTAACTAGACAATTTATGTGTTTTCTCATTTTATATAAATGACCAACAGTCCTTCTAATTTTCATTAAATAAATCATATTACTATAATGAGTTAATATGATTTCAGCTCCCAAACAGTAATTTAACGTTTTAGTTGGCCTCTACAGTCAAATCACAAGTGCAAAACACAACCTAATAGGCCACAGGATCTCAGTTACCACCTCCAAGGACCATCCCCAGCCCACTGCCCAGCAAATACCTCTTTTTAGATAAGGCAACAGAAAGGAGGAGAGACCAGCATCTTTGAGAATTACAATTCCTTCCCTCCTCTTATTGTCTCTAGATAGGTTCAAATTAATTCCTAAGTAATGGTATACACTCAACCTTCAAAACACCATGAAGGCAGTATATATACTAGCCATTGTATCACTGAGAAAATTCTACCTCAAGTCCAGATCGGACTCTTACTCTATCCTGTGGGAAGGAGCTGGAGATAGAAAATTCAGTTTTCAAACATCTTGAGACTAGATTATCCAGCCCCAAAGCTGAAAATACGAGTCTTGGCTTGAATAACTGGCATTAAGGAAAAAATAATATAAAAGATAATCCTTCAGTGATTGCTGGCTGACTTACTATGATTTAATCCTAAAAGTTAAATATTACTTCATTTCTAGATCCAAAGTTTGAGTGACTCCATCAAATGATATGCCAAGGAAGCAGAGTCTGAGAGACTGGCTTTGGAATCAAACAATGTTTCCAAAGTAACTATGCCTGTTAATTACTTTTATTTCCGTATGACATACTATCCAAGAAAAAGAGACAGTGACTAGTGAGTCAACAGATACTAAGCACTGAAGGTTTTAACATTTTAAAGAAAGTTAATCATTCGAATACCAATCTCCTCAGTGTGGATATTCTTCTTCTTCTAGGTGAATGTTCTACAACAATTGTACAGTCTCGCAAAGTAGCTAGATATGAGGAAGATCCAATTAAAGAGCCCCACTAAAACCTCCACTTGCCTCATTCTCATTTCAGCCAAGACGTACCAAGGGTCTATTTTATCCTTAAAACTGTGTTGGGTACACGAGAAAACACAAGAAAACAAAATGGACTCTGCCTGACCTTGAGACAACATTGCCTGGGGGAAGAACACCAAGCAAAAAGAAAAGAAATGCTGTATGGAAATCTGGCTTTGCTGCTGAATGGCCACATGATAAGCCCCAGTTTTTTCAGTGGTAAAATGGGCTTAACCCAGCTGTCCTATAGCAATCCGAAAATAAATTAGGATTAAAAATACTTTGAAACTTAAAAAAATCATTATATTTAAGATAATACGTAAGATACCATGATTCATCAAGCAACTACAGAATAGAAGAAAATATAGAAGTATAATGTGTATAATATAAAGGCAGAATTTCTCAAAGTTAGTTCAACACAACTATAATTCTGTGAGATGTTTATCAAAGAGAGTCCCATGGCTGGCTGGGGGCGGTGATTCATGCCTATAATCCCAGCACTTTGGGACGCCAAGGCAGGTGGATCACGACGTCAGGAGATCGAGACCATCCTGGCCAACATGGTGAAACTCCATCCCTACTAAAATACAGAAAATTAGCTGGGCATGGTGGTGCATGCCTGTAATCCCAGCTACTCTAGGAAGGCTGAGGCAGGAGAATCACTTGAACCCGGGAGGCGGAGGTTGCAGTGAGACGAGATCTTTCCACTGCACTCCAGCCTGGTGACAGAGCGTGACTCTGTCTCAAAAAAAAAAAAAAGAAAAGAAAAGAGTCCCATGGCCAAGTCAAGGTAGGAAGTACAAAATGTAAATAATTTTTCTATTATTAGTACTACCATTACCAGTGTTAACATTTAATAAGTGTCAGTCATAGTGCTAAGCCTTTTACGGATCTTCTCATTTAACCTCACAACAACCTAGATACTATTAATTTTTTTTTCTCGTTCTGTTGCCAGGCTAGAGTACAATCTCGGCTCACTGCAACCTCCACCTCCCAGGTTCAAGCTATTCTCCTGCCCCAGCCTCCCGAGTAGCTGGAACTACAGGCGCCCGCCACCACGCCCAGCTAATTTTTATATTTTTAGTAGAGTCGGGGTTTCACTATGTTGGCCAGGATAGTCTCAATCTCTTGACCTCGTGATCCACCTGCCTCGGCCTCCCAAAGTGCTGGGATTACAGGCATGAGCCACTGCACCCCGCCCAACCTAGGTACTATTATTATCCCCATCTTACAGATGGGAAAACTGAGGCATAAGACATTACATAACTTGCCAAAGATTATGTAGCTAATTAGTGACAGAGGCAGGATTCAAACTTAGAGCCCTCACACTTAACCACAACACATACTATTCTCTATTTTCTCAAAGTTTTTGAAATTCATTATGAATCTCTCAGAGGGAAATAGAACATGTGTCTTTCCTGAATTTATTTTTTTGAAGCAACTTGTAGCACTTTAGGAAATGAGGCAACAAGGAAAATACATTCATTACCTTTTCCTAAACTTTTCTTCTTCCTAGGCTTGGGCTATACTTTAAGGTATTTCCTTTATGTTCCATGTAGCCCAAATCAGTAATCCAAGAAATACCAACTTAAAATTACCTGCCTAAGTCACTCTCATAATATAGAGCACAGCTCGTCAGGAGACAGCACACAGAATTCACATTACCATTTGGTTTAAATGTCTGAGGCCAGAATTTCATATTGTACAACTTTGAAGGACATCTACACTTAAAGGAGGAAAATGTATCAGCTGTTAAATCATATACATTGTAATTACACGATTATAACATCCCATGAAATTCCCAACATTCCATCAAGTGAAGTGAATAAGACTGCATTATTAAACTTTTGCTTTGCACTTATTAGCTTTATTGCACTTATTAGCTTTATTACACTTTAAAGAAAAAAATGGAATAAGCCCATTAGGCAGTTTTGTTACCAATGAGTGGATTTTCCAATATTTTCTTCATCTAGTTTATGTAGCATAGCCTATAATGTAATCATGCTGTTTGAAAAACCACATTTTTTTAATCATCAACACCATTAAGGTGAACTCAGTGTAGGAGAAACTCAATCATAACACATCAAACACTTAGTTTTATAGAGACTTTACTAAAGTGGATCCTCATTTATCAATGATTACATCATTTCTTTGCGCTGTACTAAAAGCCAGGGATATAAGAACAATAATACAAGCTGAAGCCTGAGCAAAAATGATGCCCAATGATCAATGACAAGCGGTTATGCAATTTGGTATCTTCACCGCCCCTCTTAAGAATCACACAGGCAATAAGGTAAATGAAATTTCTTTTTATAAGAAATCTACTATATAAGCACGAAAATTATCAGGATACTGTCATTCACCATCCATAAGCAATCCTGTCAAAAACATTACATCTTACAACACTCACAGTGAGCATTAGCAATGGTAGCTAAATAAGCTCTTAGGATAAGCTCCTAACGTTACACACAGCATTCTAGCAAATTAAAAAACTTGTGGCAAAGACATATAGAAGAATGGTCCCTGCGACATAGTAGCCCTAATTAAAGGAGAAGTTCTAGCCATGCTTCTTAGCTAAAAACAACATTAACAGAGTGATGGGGGAGTTACTGTTTAATGGGTGCAGAGTTTCGATTACACAAGACGAAGAGTTCTGTGGATGAATGGTGTTAACAGTTGCACAACAGTGTGAATGTACTTAATGCCACCGAACTATACACTTAAATATGGTTAAAATGGTAACTTGTGTTATGTGTATTTCACCACAATTTAAAATAACAATTTTAAAAACAACATTAACATAATTTCATGTTGTAATTTTCCCTTGGGGGATGGGCATGTTTTTTCCACTTCTCTGTATACTCCCTTTTAAAAAATAAACCTGGCCAGGTCTGGTGGCTCACGCCTGTAATCCCAGCACTTTGGGAGGCCAAGGCGGGTGAATCCCGAGGTCAGGAGCTCGAGATCAGTCTGGCCAATATAGTGAAACCCCATCTCTACTAAAAATACAAAAATTAGCTGGGCATGGTGGCATGCGCCTGTAGTCCCAACTGCTTGGGAGGCTGAGGCAGGAGAATCCCGGGAGGCAGAGGTTGCAGTGAGCTGAGATCACGCCACTGCACTCCAGCCTGGGCAACAGAGCGAGACTCCATCTCAAAATAAACAAATCCACAAACAAACAAACAAACCTATCTTTTAAAATAAAGGATTAAAATGTCAACATCTAGAATATTATGTCTCGTAAAAATTCTGCTGGGGTTTCATGGTCTTATGCTTCTTCCCTTCTACAAATAAGCTAGGACGATAAATTCACAATAGACCTTCAATTAATATAAAACTAAAGGTTTGGTGCAATAACACAGATAAGTAGGTTAGGAGTCTAAAGAAACATTTTTTATTTCCATTTGAAGCCAATAAAAGGAATACAAAGAGTTGCCAGAAATCTTTCCTGTTTTATTATATTTGGCTATCAGCATAAGGGCATTAAGAAGAAAGGTTCAAGCTTTGAAAAGTGCTCCCTCCAGGGAACTCAATAGAAGCAAATCAGAGTGTACATGTTCCTTCTTCCTCCTTCCTTTCTATGGGTACCTGAACTTAAGAACCTTCAGAACACAGTAAAAATCTAAGTCAGATAGTAAGGAAGAGGAGACTAAGATGAAAAGATGCCATTTATAGTGGAGGTTGCGTGGGAAGGAATGCTAGTATGATCCACGGAAGGAGAAGAGTAGCCGCAAAAATCATTAGACACATTGGACCTCAATTTTAAGGGCCAGGCCCAAGGCCCAAGGAACATGTAAGAAACATGTTATTATTTATTTCTCTGAATTATCATAGTGGAATTATCATAGTGGAAGGACTTCACTTTCAGACCAACTGTTCACAATACTCAGTCATCTGCAGGAAAAAACAATCCAAACATGTGAACATAAGTTTTTTTTTTTTTTTTTTTTTTTTGAGACGGAGTCT
This sequence comes from Hylobates moloch, assembly GCF_009828535.3. Classification (NCBI taxonomy): domain Eukaryota; kingdom Metazoa; phylum Chordata; class Mammalia; order Primates; family Hylobatidae; genus Hylobates; species Hylobates moloch. The sequence continues at coordinate 61,131,404 of NW_026652289.1, forward strand.
CGCTCTGTCGCCCAGGCTGGAGTGCAGTGGCGCAATCTCGACTCACTGCAAGCTCCGCCTCCCGGGTTCACGCCATTCTCCTGCCTCAGCCTCTCCGAGTAGCTGGGACTACAGGCGCCCGCCACCACGCCCGGCTAATTTTTTTGTATTTTTAGTAGAGACGGGGTTTCATCGTGGTCTCGATTTCCTGACCTCGTGATCCGCCCGCCTCGGCCTCCCAAAGTGGAACATAAGTTCTTAAAGGACTACATTCAGGAGAAAGGACTCACATCTTGGCTGTATCTGCAAAGGGCACCGAGGCCCTGAATGGGTGACTGGATCAGATGACTTCAAAAGAGCTTCTAAGCCTGAGAAATCAAATTCTATACCAAGGCTGCATCAACGAGTAGGGGATGTTCTGGGATTTTAGGATGTGAACCTTCATGGTCATAGAATAGGGCAATTTTTATCTGTATTCATGTGGTTAGTCAGAACTTAAAATTCTAAGAACATGGGTAACGAATTAGAAAATAAGTTAATAATCCTACAACTCTGGAAATACATATTAATATCAATGTTAAAGTATCTGTGGTTGTGATCTAATATCACAACCATAATGTGATGCAGGATTAGTGTACACATGGAAAACAGCTCTCTGGAGGAAAGTTTTATTATTCCCTCAGGGCTTTCTTACAGAGTATGGATTTTTTAATTCCTAGTGGAATATTTTTCATACACCATTGCAGACTATTAAGTACCAGATATTACATTATGTAGTTTAAACTTTGCACTACTGCATGAGAAGACTTCCCTGTCGGAAAACTATTTTTTATAGCTAGCATTTTTTAATATGAAAATGAACATTCCTTTGGGTAAGATCACTGCAACTGGAATTTGGGAGAACTTTATAACTTAACATATTCATCAATGTGTAGAAATTATCTTGGGGAAGGAGGGTGAGGAGAGAAGAAAATACAACAGGAAGAAGGCTTTTTAATAACTTATAGTGTTGACACAGGGCAAAGCAATGGTATTTATAAGGTCTGGCTTCCACTGGGCATAACTGTAAACAGGTAGGGGACTAGCGTAGGGTGCTAGCAAGTTAAAAAATAATAATAATAGTGTTAAAAAGCAAAGGAAAAAATGCATTAAACTTCAGGCCAGTTAAAGGTACACTTACTAATGGTGGACTATTAACTACACACCCAGGAGAGCTGCAGACTCGGAAATATTAAAAAGGCAATATAAATGCACTTTCCAGGCAATTCTTGAGAAAATAGATGTCTTGCAGAATTTTGGAGTCAAATATGGAAATAAAATCTAAGTGTTAGTGGTCATTTAAAAATCTTTGCCACAGAGAACTTGGATACTCAGTATTTGGAAAAGCGGATAGAAAGTTTAAACAAAATTGACTACTCACTTGTAGACTGTGCCTCCGTTGCCATGACCAAGAGTGTCCCGATATCGTATGTCTTGTTCATTCATCTCCACAAGAAAGAAAGAAAAACAAAAAGGGTGTCATGCTGTGGATGGAAATGTCAAGGAAAAGCAACTCTGGGCCATAAACAACAAGCAGTCTGGGTCATTTCAAGTTCAGCTGCAAGAACGAGAAGATCAATACAACATTTGCTGTCCAATTTATAAAAGACGATACCAAGGGACGAAGTGATGGAAAGTTTAATGACAATTTGTTTGCCTGGGTCATTTCATTAAAGTTTGATAAAAGGTGTCAAAATGGAATGATATAACATAGCTCAAAAGGGTCAGGTCAGAGATACTGATAAGAAAACAGTCTCCAGTACTGCATATAACCAATGCCAAAGAGCACTGCACATAACCGAAGTCAAACTTAGGAAAACAACACACACACACACACACACACACACACACTCAGTAATCTAATGCACGATCTGTAAATAAATCAGCCCTAGAAAACTCCTCAGATGACCCCCATAATTAACATTTAACAAACTAAATAATGTTTATGATTTTCCTAGAGTAGATATAGCTTTTCTTTGCAAATAACAAACTAGTATACAGCAATAATTAGGCAGAAATCATATTATGAAGATGGAAAAGTACCAAATCAATGCACTTAAGATGCACATATAGTCGAACATTATAATACATAAAGGAAAAATACATAGGCATGTAACTTTTATTAAAGTCATTTTTGTAACTTTATATGTAAAAGTTTGCATGTTTTTCAAGGTTCTATAAAACCTATTATACCACAAATAACTACTCTCATTTGTATTATGAAGAGTAGGTGAATTATGTTAGTGCCCATAAAATAATGTTTTAGAGTTTAGAGAGCTCCCTATATAATTATTTATCAAATGACTTTAAGACTAGTCAGACTTTATTTGATGCATTCAGTAATTTTCTACACACTGGTCCAGATGCTTAAAAATTAACTGCCAACTTTATTCACTAAGTGGATGTAATAAAGGTGTTCTTTTCCATATAGCTAAAGCTTGGGGAAAGCCACTGTAAGCCCTGAAAAAAAAAAAATCAATTTCCAGGGAATTGCACTGCCTTGCATGGGCAGAAAATGGATAGAGTTTTTAATTCAATATCACTTGGAAAAAAAATAGTTTGCTCTCAGACCAGTATAGTAAAGCTTTAAATATTTTGCTCTACTTTAAACTTCCACCAATTGAATAAAGCAAGGGTTCATTTACCAAGGGAAATATTTTCCTTCCACACATTTCTGAAGTTGAAGCTTCAGAGAGCTGTGATAATTAGGAGTACAATGCAGGTAACAGAAACAGCTTCCTTTCCAAGCCATTTACCAATCCTTAAAAGAATATTGACAGATTAATGTGTAAAGGCCAATTCAGCACCCAATTTAATTGTAGTACAACCAGACTGATGCCCTTTACAATCAGCTAATTATTATATTTAGGGTCAGTGAAGTAATGAAAGACATGCCAGAACAACTGGCAACTATTTTCCTATTTGAGGGGAATTCTGTTCATCACTACCTTTATATTACTAATACAGAAAAACAATTTTAAGCTGTATAAAAGGTGTGGCATAAACAAAATAAATCTCATTATTCTGGACCGAATGATAAATTTTAAAGCAGCATGAAGAAAAGTAGCACATAAAGTGACGAGATGCTAAACTAGCAGAGTTGCTGTTTGGTTTACTTTGATCAATGAAGGAAACATAAATAGGAGTATCCATTGGTGGGCACTGGGCTAATTCCCTTAGAACATTTCTCTAGGTAATCTAAACATGTCTGTAACAACCTGATTTGTACTATTAACTAGCAAGCTACACTCTCATCATGGCTTGACATAAATTTCTAGGAGAGACACTTCACTCACTCAAGTACACAAATTCTGAATTTGTGGCACGAAGTTTTAAGGGTAAGCAGGAAGTTGCTATGTAGTAGATAGAGTCTACACTCTAGAGGGACCACAGTCTGCAGTCATATCCCCTCCACCACTTCATAGGCAAAGGGGTAGGTATGGTATGTCTCTGAGCATGTTCAAATGGTATAATTCTGACATCATAGTCTTTTTACCACTTATATCCACTACAGGGAAAAGAGAAGGGAAGAAGCTACCCAATCCACATTCCCAGCACTCCAACCTAACAAGGAGTAGTAAGCATCCAACACTGTCAGGGCACAAGCAGGGAAGGAATGCAGGGAGGAGAAGGGGAGAGGGAGAATGTTTGTTGCAAGTGTATGTGCGTGTGCATTAATTAACACTGTGTAAGCAAATTCAAGAATGGAAAAAATCAAGACAAATATGGAATCCTTCAGATAACCAGGAGGATTGCAAGAGTCTCATAAAGATAAAAATGGTTTTGAAGAGCAAGTTCTGGAACCATGTCACTCAGTATCCATAAAAAGTGAGCAATGTGTTCTTATAATGTCTTTCTACAATGTTTTAAAGTTATGCAAACCTTTGGCCTGTGAACTGATTTACAGTTTTTTAGTTTTAGTTTTTTTTTTTTTTTTTTTTTGGAGACGAAGTCTCACTCTGTCACCCAGGCTGGAGTATAGTGGTGTGAACTCAGCTCACTGCAAACTCCACATCCCAAGTTCAAATGATTCTCCTGCCTCAGCCTCCCGAGCAGCTGGGATTACAGGCACATGCCACCATGCCCGGCTAATTTTTGTACTTTTAGTAGAGATGGGGTTTCACCATGTTGTCCAGGCTGGTCTCGAACTCCTGACCTCCGGTGATCAGTCTCCCTCAGCCTCCCAAAAGTGCTGGGATTACAAGCGTGAGCGACCGCGCCCGGCCTGATTGTGTTTTAATATTAAAAAATATCAGATTCTTTTTCTTTTTGCTTATTTGAATTTTCTAATTTTTATATGCTGTACAAATACTCCTCATGTAAAAAAATTTGGGGGGGATGGGAAAAACAAAGCAAAGCCCAAGAATTGATTACAAAAAATATTTTTAGAACTTCATATCTCTGATCAAATGGGCTAATTTAATTGATCTTAACTATGAAAAAATCATTAAAGGGATCTACAATCAACTAGTAGTATTTCTGCTTTTTTCGTTTAGATAAGGATATTAGGGGGTGGAGCCAAGATGGCCGAATAGGAACAGCTCCGGTCTCCAGCTCCCAGCCCCAGCGACACAGAAGACTGGTGATTTCTGCATTTCTGCTTGAGGTACCGGTTTCATCTCACTAGGGAGTGCCTAACAGTGGGTGCAGGACAGACGGTGAAGCGCACTGTGCGCGAGCCGAAGCAGGGCGAGGCATTGCCTCACTCGGGAAGCGCAAGGGGTCAGGGAGTTCCCTTTCCTAGTCAAAGAAAGGGGAAACAGACGGCACCTGGAATATCGGGTCAGTCCCATCCTAATACTGCGCTTCTCCAACGGGCCTGGAAAACGGCACACTAGGAGATTGTGTCCCGCACCTGGCTCAGAGGGTCCTATGCCCACGGAGTCTCGCTGATTGCTAGCACAGCAGTCTGAGATCAAGCTGCAAGGCGGCAGCGAGGCTGGGGGAGGGGCGCCCGCCATTGCCCAGGCTTGCTTAGGTAAACAAAGCAGCCAGGAAGCTCGAACTGGGTGGAGCCCACCATAGCTCAAGGAGGCCTGCCTGCCTCTGTAGGCTCCACCTCTGGGGGCAGGGCATAGACAAACAAAAACTCAGCAAAGAACCTCCACAGACTTAAATGCCCCTGTCTGACTGACAGCTTTGAAGAGAGTAGTGGTTCTCCCAGCACGCAGCTGGAGATCTGAGAACAGACAGACTGCCTCCTAAAGTGGGTCCCTCACCCCTGAGCAGCCTAACTGGGAGGCACCCCCCCAGTAGGGTCAGACTGACACCTCATTCAACCGGGTACTCCTCTGAGACAAAACTTTCAGAGGAACTATCAGACAGCTGAATTTGTGGTCTCACGAAAATCCGCTGTTCTGCAGCCACCGCTGCTGACACCCAGCCAAACAGGGTCTGGAGTGGACCTCTAGTAAACTCCAACAGACCTGCAGCTGAGGGTCCTGTCTGGTAGAAGGAAAACTAACAAACAGAAAGGACTTCAACACCAAAAACCCATCTGTACATCACCATCACCAAAGACAAAAAGTAGATAAAACCACAAAGATGGGGAAAAAACAGAGCAGAAAAACTGGAAACTCTAAAAAACAGAGCACCTCTCCTCCTCCAAAGGAACGCAGTTCCTCACCAGCAACGGAACAAAGCTGGATGGAGGATGACTTTGATGAGTTGAGAGAAGAAGGCTTCAGACGATCAAACTACTCTGAGCTACGAGAGGAAATTCAAAACAATAGCAAAGAAGTTAAAAACTTTGAAAAAAAATTAGAAGGATGGATAACTAGAATAACCAATGGAGAGAAGGGCTTAAAGGAGCTGATGGAGCTGAAAGCCAAGTTTCGAGAACTACGCGAAGATTGCAGAAGCCTCAGTAGCAGATGCGATCAACTGGAAGAAAGGGTATCACTGATGGAAGATGAAATGAATGAAATGAAGAGAGAAGGGAAGTTTAGAGAAAAAAGAATAAAAAGAAATGAACAAAGCCTCCAAGAAATTTGGGACTATGTGAAAAGACCAAACCTACGTCTGATTGGTGTACCTGAAAATGATGGGGAGAATGGAACCAAGTTGGAAAACACTCTGCAAGATATTATCCAGGAGAACTTCCCTAATCTAGCAAGGCAGGCCAGCATTCAGATTCAGGAAATACAGAGAACGCCACAAAGATACTCCTCGAGAAGGGCAACTCCAAGACACATAATTGTCAGATTCACCAAAGTTGAAATGAAGGAAAAAATGTTAAGGGCAGCCAGAGAGAAAGGTCGGGTTACCCACAAAGGGAAACCCATCAGACTAACAGCTGATCTCTCAGCAGAAACTCTACAAGCCAGAAGAGAGTGGGGGCCGATATTCAACATTCTTAAAGAAAAGAATTTTCAACCCAGAATTTGCTATCCCGCCAAACTAAGCTTCATAAGTGAAGGAGAAATAAAATACTTTACAGACAAGCAAACGCTGAGTGATTTTGTCACCACCAGGCCTGCCCTAAAAGAGCTCCTGAAGGAAGCACTAAACATGGAAAGGAACAACCGGTTCCAGCCATTGCAAAAACATGCCAAATTGTAAAGACCATCGAGGCTAGGAAGAAACTATAGCAACTAACGAGCAAAATAACCAACTAACATCATAATGACAGGATCAGATTCACACATAACAATATTAACGTTAAATGTAAATGGGCTAAATGCTCCAATCAAAAGACACAGACTGGCAAACTGGATAAGGAGTCAGGACCCATCAGTGTGCTGTATTCAGGAAACCCATCTCACGTGCAGAGACACACATAGACTCAAAATAAAGGGATGGAGGAAGATCTATCAAGCAACTGGAAAACAAAAAAAGGCAGGGGTTGCAATCCTAGTCTCTGATAAAATAGACTTTAAACCAACAAAGATCATAAGAGACAAAGAAGGCCATTACATAATGGTAAAGGGATCAATTCAACAAGAAGAGCTAACTATCCTAAATATATATGCACCCAACACAGGAGCACCCAGATTCATAAAGCAAGTCCTCAGTGACCTACAAAGGGACTTAAACTCCCACACAATAATAATGGGAGATTTTAACACCCCACTGTCAGCAGTAGACAGATCAACGAGACAGAAAGTTAACAAGGATATCCAGGAATTGAACTCAGCTCTACATAAAGTGGACCTAATAGACATCTACAGAACTCTCCACCCCAAGTCAACAGAATATACATTTTTTTCAGCACCACACCACACCTATTCCAAAATTGACCACATAGTTGGAAGTAAAGCTCTCCTCAGCAAATGTAAAAGAACAGAAATTATAACAAACTGTCTCTCAGACCACAGTGCAATCAAACTAGAACTCAGGATTAAGAAACTCACTCAAAACCGCTCAACTACATGGAAACTGAACAACCTGCTCCTGAATGACTATTGGGTACATAATGAAATGAAGGCAGAAATAAAGATGTTCTTTGAAACCAACGAGAACAAAGACACAACATACCAGAATCTCTGGGACACATTCAAAGCAGTGTGTAGAGGGAAATTTATAGCACTAAATGCCCACAAGAGAAAGCAGGAAAAATCCAAAATTGACACCCTAACATCACAATTAAAAGAACTAGAAAAGCAAGAGCAAACACATTCAAAAGCTAGCAGAAGGCTACAAATAACTAAAATCAGAGCAGAACTGAAGGAAATAGAGACACAAAAAACCCTTCAAAAAATTAATGAATCCAGGAGCTGGTTTTTTGAAAAGATCAACAAAATTGATGGACCGCTAGCAAGACTAATAAAGAAGAAAAGAGAGAAGAATCAAATAGATGCAATAAAAAACGAAAAAGGGGATATCACCACCGATCCCACAGAAATACAATCTACCATCAGAGAATACTACAAACACCTCTATGCAAATAAGCTAGAAAATCTAGAAGAAATGGATAAATTCCTCAACAAATACACCCTCCCAAGACTAAACCAGGAAGAAGTTGAATCTCTGAATAGACCAATAACAGCTTCTGAAATTGTGGCAATAATCAATAGCTTACCAACCAAAAAGAGTCCAGGACCTGATGGATTCACAGCTGAATTCTACCAGAGGTACAAGGAGGAACTGGTACCATTCCTTCTGAAACTATTCCAATCAATAGAAAAAGAGGGAATCCTCCCTAACACATTTTATGAAGCCAGCATCATCCTGATACCAAAACCTGGCAGAGACATAACCAAAAAAGAGAATTTCAGACCAATATCCTTGATGAACATTGATGCAAAAATCCTCAATAAAATACTGGCAAACCGAATCCAGCAGCACATCAAAAAGCTTATCCACCATGATCAAGTGGGCTTCATCCCTGGGATGCAAGGCTGGTTCAACATACGCAAATCAATAAATGTAATCCAGCATATAAACAGAACCAAAGACAAAAACCACATGATTATCTCAATAGATGCAGAAAAGGCCTTTGACAAAATTCAACATCTCTTCATGCTAAAAACTCTCAATAAATTAGGTATTGATGGGACGTATCTCAAAATAATAAGAGCTATCTATGACAAACCCACAGCCAGTATCATACTGAATAGGCAAAAACTGGAAGCATTCCCTCTGAAAACTGGCACAAGACAGGGATGCCCTCTCTCACCGCTCCTTTTCAACATAGTGCTGGAAGTTCTGGCCAGAGCAATCAGGCAGGAGAAGGAAATAAAGGGTATTCAATTAGGAAAAGAGGAAGTCAAATTGTCCCTGTTTGCAGATGACATGATTGTATATCTAGAAAACCCCATTGTCTCAGCCCGAAATCTCCTTAAGCTGATTAGCAACTTCAGCAAAGTCTCAGGATACAAAATTAATGTACAAAAATCACAAGCATTCTTGTACACCAATAACAGACAAACAGAGAGCCAAATCATGAGCGAACTCCCATTCACAATTGCTTCAAAGAGAATAAAATACCTAGGAATCCAACTTACAAGGGATGTGAAGGACCTCTTCAAGGAGAACTACAAACCACTGCTCAATGAAATAAAAGAGGATACAAACAAATGGAAGAACATTCCGTGCTCATGGGTTGGAAGAATCAATATCGTGAAAATGGCCATACTGCCCAAGGTAATTTATAGATTCAATGCCATCCCCATCAAGCTACCAATGACTTTCTTCACAGAATTGGAAAAAACTACTTTAAAGTTCATATGGAACCAAAAAAGAGCCCGCATCGCCAAGTCAATCCTAAGCCAAAAGAACAAAGCTGGAGGCATCACGCTACCTGACTTTAAACTATACTACAAGGCTACAGTATCCAAAACAGCATGGTACTGGTACCACAACAGAGACATAGATCAATGGAACAGAACAGAGCCCTCAGAAATGATGCCGCATAGCTACAACTATCTGATCTTTGACAAACCTGACAAAAACAAGAAATGGGGAAAGGATTCCCTATTTAATAAATGGTGCTGGGAAAACTGGCTAGCCATATGTAGAAAGCTGAAACTGGATCCCTTCCTTACACCTTATACAAAAATTAATTCAAGATGGATTAAAGACTTATATGTTAGACCTAAAACCATTAAAATCCTACAAGAAAACCTAGGCAATACCATTCAGGACATAGGCGTGGGCAAGGACTTCATGTCTAAAACACCAAAAGCAATGGCAACAAAAGCCAAAATCGACAAATGGGATCTCATTAAACTAAAGAGCTTCTGCACAGCAAAAGAAACTATCATCAGAGTGAACAGGCAACCTACAGAATGGGAGAAAATTTTTGCAACCTACTCATCTGACAAAGGGCTAATATCCAGAATCTACAATGAACTCAAACAAATTTACAAGAAAAAAACAAACAACCCCATCAAAAAGTGGGCAGAGGACATGAACAGACACTTCTCAAAAGAAGACATTTATGCAGCCAAAAAACACATGAAGAAATGCTCATCATCACTGGCCATCAGAGAAATGCAAATCAAAACCACAGTGAGATACCATCTTACACCAGTTAGAATGGCCATCATTAAAAAATCAGGAAACAACAGGTGCTGGAGAGGATGTGGAGAAATAGGAACACTTTTACACTGTTGGTGGGACTGTAAACTAGTTCAACCATTGTGGAAGTCAGTGTGGCGATTCCTCAGGGATCTCGAACTAGAAATACCATTTGACCCAGCCATCCCATTACTGGGTATATACCCAAAGGACTGTAAATCATGCTGCTATAAAGACACATGCACACGTATGTTTATTGCGGCACTATTCACAATAGCAAAGAGTTGGAACCAACCCAAATGTCCAACAACGATAGACTGGATTAAGAAAATGTGGCACATATACACCATGGAATACTATGCAGCCATAAAAAATGATGAGTTCGTGTCCTTTGTAGGGACATGGATGAAACTGGAAAACATCATTCTCAGTAAACTATCGCAAGGACAAAAAACCAAACACCGCATGTTCTCACTCATAGGTGGGAATTGAACAATGAGAACTCATGGACACAGGAAGGGGAACATCACACTCCGGGGACTGTTGTGGGGTGGGGGGAGGGGGGAGGGACAGCATTAGGAGATACACCTAATGCTAAATGACGAGTTAATGGGTGCAGGAAATCAACATGGCACATGGATACATATGTAACAAACCTGCACATTGTCACATTGTGCACATGTACCCTAAAACCCTAAAGTATAATAAAAAAAAAAAAAAAAAAAAAAGATAAGGATATTAATTCGACTTTTCAAAATGAAGCATAGGAAGAGTATTCATTATATAAGAAAGTGATATTTAGAAGCTTACGGAATATTGTATTGAAATATTATAGTTGGGATCAAGTATCATTTAAAAAATCACAGAATTTTACAGCATTCTAAGACCATTTAGCCCACTTTACTTAGGTTACATAACTAGTCAAAAACTCAGTCTTTCAGTATACTCCAGTTCAACATCATAGCTCAGCAGTTTGTCTCCGGTATTAAGTATGGAGGGACATTCCTATCAATGGCCACTGGCCCACAGGAAGGTAAACAATCAACTGAAAGACACTCACAAGTTAAAAGCAATTTCATTAGCTACAATGTTAGTTTTTAAGAAGAAAAATGTTTTTAAAATCACACAGCTCTTTAAATTGAAAAGAGGTGAAGGAGAGCTTTTTATTCAATAACAATACGAAGTAGTTTTTTTTTTTTTTTTTTTTTTTTTCTGAGATGGATCTCACACTGTCGCCCAGGCTGGAGTGCAGTGGCCCGATCTCGGCTCACTGCAAGCTCTGCCTCACGGGTTCACGCCATTCTCCTGCCTCAGCCTCCTGAGTAGCTGGGACTACAGGCGCCCACCACCATGCCCAGCCAATTTTTTGTATTTTTTTAGTAGAGTTGGGGTTTCACCGTGTTAGCCAGGATGGTCTCGATCTCCTGACCTCGTGATCCGCCCGCCTCGGCCTCCCAAAGTGCTGGGATTACAGGCGTGAGCCACTGTGCCCGGCCAATACCAAGTAGTTTTTAAATACAGTCCAGGTTCCTTGTTTTGACTAAAAAAGCAAATAAAAGGCAGAATAATAAATGTGAGGGAGGAGGAAGAAAAAGCCACAGGAGTTACAATTACATGTCAACTGCCAAGATAGCAAATGACCTTAGAGAAATGACTGGCGCTGAGCTCTGTTCCTGCTGAAAGAGAGGCAGGGGCCATAAAAGAAACAGAGACAGCAACAACCCATGGGCAGGCAGGTTGGGTTTGTGTGGGTAAAGGAGGGCTGTTGTGTAGTTTGGACTTACATACACAGCGTCATTTATGTTTCACTCTTCATATGCAATCCAAGATGAACTGTAAGAATCTAAGAGTTACATATACTAGTAATGATACAATTTTTAAACTTTTTAAATTTTACAGTAGATACCTATTCCCCCTCCCTTTTTTTTTTTCTAAATACAAAAAGGTTTTCCTGTTGTTGGGTTTTTTTTGAGACAGAGTCTTGCTCTGTTGTCCAGGCTGGAGTGCAGTGGCACGGTCTTGGCTAACCGCAACCCCTGCCTCCTGGGTTCAAGCTATTCTTATGCCTTGGCCACCTAAGTAGCTGGGCATGGGCCGCCACATCCAGCTAATTTTTTGTATTTTTCGTAGAGAAGGGGTTTCACCATGTTGGCCAGGCTGGTCTCAAACTCCTGGCCTCAAGTGGGCCTCCTAAAGTGCTGGGATTACAGGCATGAGCCACCACGCCCAGCCAAATACAAAAAGTTTTTCTACAGGCTTTTTGAAGTTATCAAAATAACAGCCAAAAGATGCAGCTGGACCAGAATTAGTTCTAGATCTGATCTGAGTAGATTTATACTTGATTTATATCAGGAATAGGAAAATACTGCCACCCTCTCCTATAAAATCTAAAAAACAAAAAAAAAGAAAAAATAACTTTAGAGATGCAAGGGCCAAACTCACATATCTCTGGAGTAACTGTGCACTTTTTAAATTCTTCAAATTGACCCTTTGGGCTATTTCTAATGAGTTTCAAATCAAGGGCCAATGTTAAACAGATGATGCCACACTAGAACTGAAGTAGGAAAAACACATCCAGAAAACACATCAGTGAGACTGATTTATAGCTCTCAATAAAACTTGCCAAAAATATCTTCTGATTTATTTTTTTAAGCTGGAAAAATGGAATTACTCCAACATAAAGTGATAACAGGAAAACAATGTCTCCATTCCAAAGACTAAATGTTAAACTTTTTTTAAAGTGCTTGATTTAATATATTAATGAAATTAATGGAAAAAATGAAATGGAATTCAATTATGGATCAGCACAGAAAATACTCTTTGTTTATTGTCTGTGTTAAGAAGAATCAGTACCTATCGCTTATAAATCATTAATATAAAAATGCTCAATTAATCCTTATTTTATATATAAAGGTCTGACAGAAACTAGTCCCATCACTAGACCTTTGCTTCACAAATCGAAGCAATAATGGTTTCAGAAAGCAGTCACACTCTATGAGCAGACAATTGGAGAGATTTAGTAAATCCCACTTTATAGAGCAGAGACTAATCGGAAAACACAGGCCAGTCAAATGTTTCTTATGAACTGTTGACACTATATCAATGCTGAATCAATTGGTGGCATTTACTCTGAGTGACAGAAAAGAAATAAATATTTATATCACATAACCTATATCAATGAACCCAGGCAGAAAGCTATTTCTAACTTGTCAATATTTGATTATCTTGAAGAATCATGTCCCTTTCTTTTAATGATTAATATGAATTCCTTATTAAATCTAAGTGGAGGCTAGTGGAAAGGCAAATCATTATTAATGCTTGAGAGCATAAACCACTAAAATAAAAAACTATGTTCAAGTGTTAAAGTATCATTAAATGTGACTTACATCTTCCATATCAAGTGGTGTCAGTGTTCAGCCCAGAAATTTATTGATGCCTACAACTGTGCACAGTACCTCACTGCAATGCAATTTCACTCACTGTTTAGTTACCCTATAGCACCAAGGAATTAAGGAATTAGAAGGAGACATTTTGAAAGCTTCCAGAGGTGGGTTTTTTTGGTTTTTGAGGGAGTTTTTTGAGTGCAAGTAAATGTAAGAAAGGCTAATCCTTATAAAGAAAAAAAAAGCCATATTGTTTAATATGAGGTTATCACACTCCCAAGGGAAAGCAATAAACACTCTTTAAGTGTCAAAAATCCTTGCCAGGATAACCTCCCACCATATAGAGAACCTCATAACTGAAGCCACTAAGATATCTATGGTACTAGGTTTACTGTCAAAACATTATGAGACTGCTTATTTTTTGTCAAAACATTATGAGAATGCTTATTTTTTGCAGTGGAAAAACTGTTTTTCATTTTTGAAAGAAGAGTCTATGACAGGTTATTTTCCATTGCCTGGGCTGAACAAATGTAGTTAAAGTTTCTTAATTTATGTCAATTTTGAAATATATTTTCCAGCTGAAGAACACAGTGACTCATACATAAATTACAATTAGTAACTACAATGCAAGCATGTTGAAGATACATAAATATCCTAGGCTCGATATTTTTGCTTTTAGTCATATTTTATTTATATATACTGGTTCTAACAAAATGTAAGGCACTGAGGTGATACAGATGTGGACCTCAATCTAAACAAACCTTTGGCTGCTGAAAGTTAAAGGTATTCGATAAATACTATCTAAAATGTTGAGACTACAAAGATTATACATACACCACACTAGATTCTCCTTAGCTGTATATAGGATATTTAAGGACTAGAATTCACATACTCTGGATGGCAATCAGATGTCAGAAGCAGATCAACTTAATTTCTTCTAACTGTATTCAAGGAATTGTGTGCTAAATAAGCAAGGCCTCCAGAAGCACTACCATACAGCACTGTTTTAAGGCATGCACATCTATTAGGCCACAATGTTACAGGTGATATTAAAGGACAGGCATGAGGACCTGGCTTTGTCTTCTTGACATGCTCCACTACAAGTACTTGATTCATGAAATGCCAATGAGGCTTGGAGAGGTCAGCGTGTGAAGGCACTGAATAAGCATCTGAGATAATTAAGATTTCAGCCTTCGAAACATGGACGGGAAGTGAACAGCAGTTAAGAAAATCAATAAGAGTCTTTTATTTGCAGTGACACAGATGTCTCAGTCAATAGAGCCTAATAGGCAGGCTTGATCGCAATGGACAGGCGCCTGCCTCCAAGGCTATCAAAGGGCTTCCACTATAACAAACATTAAAACGCATTTATGTTGCTACTGAAGAATCGAGGACCCTGTAGGTAGCTTAATTTACCAGTGTATGTTTAAAAGCACTCTACTATTTCAGATGTGTCCATTTACTTGAATCAAAATTAGTATGAAATAACTGGCCTGAAGGCTTGTTTGTCCCTCACTGGCTGGGTTAGGCCATTCAGCTTTAGATGGCCAGTCTACTAGGCAAACCAAGGTCTCCTGAAGGCCAGGAATTTTATACACCAAAGGTCTGCTGTCACTCTGCCTCCCAAAAAGCCAGTGTTAGTTTCAGGACAAAAGAAGGAGGTAAGGTGAAAAAGTAATGGTTTTTCCTTTTCTCCCCAAAGATAATGAAAGAAACAGTCACCTCAGAATGCAGGGCCATTTCAACAGCCCACGAGTTGACACACTTGTTCAGAACTGATTAACTTTTTAAAAACTGAGATGGCAGCAGGGTGTGTGCATGGTACTTCACTCTGCTGGGAGTGAAACCCATTAGCACAGTTTGAAAAACGGGCTGCAAATTGTTCTGCCAATCAAATTAAGCCATGTTATTCATTTATGACAGGAAACTCACAGACTCTTTATCTGTTTAATATGCTTATGGATACAAAAACTGGATGGTAATATGTTATTATTATGTGAAAATCTTAATATATAATAATACCTACCTGGCCATTGGCTAATATTTTTTTCAGTTCAGCAGAAGACTTCTTTAAGCTGAAAAGGAAAGATAATTTTTAGTGGCAAGATCATCAACACCTCTGAACACCACTGAAAATTCCAGACTGAAATACACCTTTGCTTTTAGGTATAGGTATTGAGCACATTCTTCACATCCTTCTCCCAACGCAAATTTTTTTCAAAAGTAACTGGCCAAATGCAAAAGGTATCAAATAAAGAGACTAAAACCCTGCTAGTAATCTAAAGCAATAAAGAAGCCTACACTCAAGATGAAGCTACAATATTTTATGAACTACTTCAGTGACATTTTTATGGTCATTAGTTCTACTGGCTTTAGATAGCCTTTCAGAGGCAATTTCATGTGGACAATGTCATCTGCTAAGCACTAATATTCACAGCAAATAAAGATTATAGAACTTCAAAAGACAAATAGATAATTTAAGTCCTGGTCTCTTACACAGTTAAAAGTTATAATTCAGCTTCCTGGGAAGCAAATATGTAGTACAAATAAATCCTGGTACTCACTAGCTGTGTGATCTGGGACAAGTTACTTATCCTCTCTGAACCTCAATTTCCTCTTTCTGTAAAATGGGGAAAATACCAATTTTATAGGGTAACCAGGAAAATTAAATATTACAAAAATCCAGCGCTGTGTCTTGTCCATAGTAGGTGTGTTTTCACAAATAAAATTAATAAATTGTAGCTGGCTTTTTTTCCTTTCCTATGGGTATGAGACTCAGCTCCGAGTTATTTAGGAAGTATTACAGTGTTCTCTGAACATATATGACTATGTTAACACTCACATGGATGAATTTAGTGAAATTCCTTTTTTTTTTTTTTTTTGAGACGGAGTTTCGCTCTTGTTGCTCAGACTGGAGTGCAAAGTACAATGGCACAATCTTGGCTCACCACAACCTCCACCTCCCAGGTTCAAGCGATTCTCCTGCCTCAGTCTCCCAAGTACCTGGGATTATAGGCATGTGCCACCACGCCTGGCTAATTTTGTATTTTTAGTAAGATGAGGGTTTCTCCATGTTGGTCAGGCTGGTCTCGAACTCCCGATCTCAGGTGATCTGCCCGCCTCAGCCTCCCAAAGTGCTGGGATTACAGGTGGGAGCCACCCCCGCTGGCATGAAAGTCCTTATTGAAGAAAGAATGGTAGTCAAGGGGAGCTCTGAAGTCTTCTAGCTTTATAATGAATTATACCTGTGAATACCTACCTGACTAGTAGAGTAGCATTTAAAATAGCACCTTCCCCCAGCAATATTCTATTTGAGATTTAAAGCCTGTTAAGGGGCTGGCACGGTGGTTCATGCCTGTAATCCCAGCACTTTGGGAAGCCAGTGCAGGTGGATCACGAGGTCAGGAGATTGAGACCATCCTGGCTAACACGGGGAAATCCTGTCTCTACTAAAAATACAAAAAATTAGCCGGGCGTGGTGGCCGGTGCCTGTAGTCCAAGCTGGAGGCTGAGGCAGGAGAATGGCGTGAACCCAGGAGGCGGAGCTTGCAGTGAGCCAAGATTGCACCACTGCACTCCAGCCTGGGCAACAGAGCGAGACTCCATCTCAAAAATAATAATAAAAATAAAGCCGGTTAACTCTACTTTTTTTTTTTTTTTGAGACGGAGTCTTGCTTTGTCACCCAGGCTGGAGTGCAGTGGTGTGAGCTCGGCTCACTGCAACCTCCACCTCCTGGGTTCAAGCGATTCTTCTGCCTCAGCCTCCCAAGTAGCTGGGACTACAGGCGTACGCCACCACGCCTGGCTAATTTTTGTATTTTTAGTAGAGACAGGGTTTCACCATGTTGGCCAGGCTGGTCTCAAACTCCTGACCTCGTGATCCGCCCACCTCGGCCTCCCAAAGTGCTGGGATTACAGGCGTGAGCCACCACACCCGGCCAACTCTATTCTTAACCTATCCACTTTAGCCCTTTACCTACCTACCCATGCTAGTTGTCAGTATAGATGTCTTTCTTCCTACCATACCCTCCCCCAACAGGGGAGAGTCTGGGAGCTCCCTGAGAACACAGACACATCTTACATATTCTATATACTCCACTCTCTTCTCACCTTTAAATATAGCCCAATGACTTGGCATATGCTAAGGGTTCCACAAATGGTGGTCACTGCTCTGGTTATTATTATACTGTGGCAGCAGTAGTAGTAATGCAGTAAGACATTAAGATCATAAATACATCAGAAAGCAAAAGGGGCCAAGCACAGTGTCTCAAGCCTGTAATCCCAGCACTCTGGGATGCCAAGGAAGGAGGATCGCTTGAGCCCAGGAGTTCAAGAACAAGCCTGGGCAACATAGTAGGGCCCCATCTCTAAAAAAAATTAAAAACTTGGCCAGGCATGGCAGCACGTGCCTGTAATCCTAGCTACTTGGGTCACTTGAGGCCAGGAGGTCGAGGCTGTGGTGACCCGTAATTGTGCACTCCAGAATGGGGGGGGTGACAGCAATAAGACCCTGTCTCAAAAAGAAACAAAGAAAAGAAAGAGACAGAGTGAGAGAGAGAGAGGGAGGGAGGGAGGAAGGAAGGAGAAAGAAAGGAAGAAAAGAACAAGAAAAAAAGAGAAAGGACTCAAGACCTAATATGAAATACACATATTCCATTTGGTACCTTTAATAGGTTACATTTGAGAGAATCTCAGACTTCAAGTTTGATCACACTTTACCACTTCAAGTTATAATTACTCTTCTTTCTAAATACATCTTAAACTTTTGCTATGGTCAAATGTAAACTATGGAGCCTGAGTTCCTATTTTCCTAGATTTTATAAAGTATGTCTTCACCCAAGGGTTCTTGACTTTAATGTCCTATCACATCTAAGAATCGATGCACTAAAGTGGCAATTAACAATTTTGTAGAATAGGATGAAAGCTGAAACATAGACGAAAAAATACACAGCTGCCTAAAATCAGTCCAGTTAACATAATAATAGCAGCTACTATTTATCAAGTGATGACCATGTGCTAGGCATTGTGCTAAATGCTTATTATCCTAATTTAATCCTTATAATAACTATACTTTAGGTATAGTTATTATCCCTAATTTATAAAGGATACTAAAATACAGACCTCTAAGACACAGATCTTGCTCGAAATCCGTCTATCTCTTATACACACACACACACACACACATACACACACACACACTTTTTTCTGGGAAACATTCAGATCCTAGTTTTCCCACAAATGACTCCCAGTTTGATAGTTCCAATTATTGTAAAGACACAAATAACCAAAAAAGCCCAGGCAAGGTTTCTACATAGATATTCCATTATATTATAAACTTGAATTAATAACATTTTGATTCATTGCATTTATAAAATGCCTTTCATCCAAGAAATAAAACATGATTCCTAATACAGCTTCATCAGTCTTTCTAACACCAGCAGTAGATAGATGGAAAGTTTAATCATCCTAATTTACAGAAGGAGAAAGCTAAGTAGTTTAGGAAAGGCCTTGCCTTGGCAGTGGGACTTGAATTCAGTAATTATGGCCTAGGAACACCATGTGGATTAGTAAACTCAGTTTAATAAACAGGCATTCACCTAAGGCAAAAGAAAAAACAACCCATGCTTTGAGAGTAATAGAGGAAAATACTGTTTCATTCATTATGCTAGTATCTGGCTATCAACTTTGTCTGGTTAAAAAGAAAAAGAAAAAATTGTATCCTGGAAATTTCTTTGTGACTCACTTTACTCAATATTTCATTCATCGGTGTGTTCATGGTGACCTAAGCTATCCAAAAATCACTTTTAAAAACATTTTAAGGCCAGCTGTGGTGGCTCATGACTGTAATCACAACCCTTTGGGAGGCCAAAGTGAGAAAATTGCTTGAGCCAGGAGTTTGAGACTAGCCTAGGCAGCACAGACAGACCCCGTCTCTACAAAATAAAAATAAAAAAATAAAAAAAAAATAAAAACCACTTAGTCAGGCATTGTGGTGCAAGCCTGTAGTCCCAGCTACTCGGGAGGCTGAGGTGGAAGGACCACTTGAGCCCAGGAGGTCAAGGCTGCAGCGAGCTGTGATTGTGCCACTGCACTCTAACTTGGACAACAGAGCGAGATCCCATCTCTAAAGAAGTAATAAAACAAAAACATTTTAAAATTTAAATGTGTTACAACTGTAACTTGAGTACGACACCTGAAGAGAGACACTGAGATATCCAAAGAAGAGAAAAGGATGAGGGGACTAGAAATAATGTCGTATCAGAAAAGATGAAAGAGCTGGGAGAATTTAGTCCAGAGGTAAGATGTAAAAGAAATACAAGTAATTCATACATACATTCATGCATTCATTCATTCAAACATGATTGACAATCGCTTCTCGGCCTTTTGGCTAAGATCAAGTGCAAACATGATTGACAATAACCTATGTGGCAAGCATCATGCTGGGAATTGGAACTTTGTCAATGAATATGCTACAGTCACTGCCCTCAAGTAGTATAGAATCTACTGGAGGACAGGGGTGATTATAATACAATGTGCTCACTGCTACAATACAAGGAAGCAAGGGGGTATCATAGGAATTCCTAGAGAGGTCCCTGGTGTGCACTGGGAGATGGGTAGTAATCAGGGACAGTTCTCAGAAGAAGATAATTTAGTCCTCAAAGATAACCAAGGTTAGCCAGACTGAAGGTCAAGGTGGGGATGAAAAGAAACAGGAAAATGTGCAGGCCCAGTAGAGAGAAGAAAGTGATCCATTCAGGGCACTATGTGTTCATCAGCAAAGCTGGAATGTCAGGTGGGATGGGG
The DNA here is from genome assembly GCF_009828535.3 of Hylobates moloch. NCBI lineage: Eukaryota > Metazoa > Chordata > Mammalia > Primates > Hylobatidae > Hylobates > Hylobates moloch. Next base: position 61,151,569 of record NW_026652289.1, read on the forward strand.
TGCAGAGGCGGGCCAGCAAGCTGGAGTACACAGAGCACCCATATGTGAAGGGCCACTGCACACCTGCTGTGGAGGTTACACTTCATCTTGAAAGCATGAAGAGCAGTGAAGGTTTTAAAGTTGGGAATGACTTCAGCTCAGGACTGTGCACTGGCAAGATGGCTCCAGCTGCAGGGTGGAGGAGGGGCTGAATGGGGCAAGAACGTTGGGAGTAGACTCTCAGGAGGCTGTGGCAGTGATGTGGAGAGCTGGAACTACCCACACAGCAGCAGGGACGCTGGTGAGTAGAAAGACGCAGAGCTACTCAGAAGGTAGAACCCACAAGTGTGGGGACTGACAGGGTGTGGCACTGAGGGAGGCCTAGGAAGCAGTGAAGGAGGACTAACAAGTTATCTGGAGTTAGCAATGGACTGGATGTGGGAGAATTTACTGAGACAGAAAATCTAGAACTGTGTTTGGAGGGAAGACGACTGGAAGAGCTGTTGACCTGGAAGAGGGAACAACCACGTTCTGAGGGCTTAACTAAAACGTTATGAGTGGGTACTATAGAAAGACAAATCTCAGCTCACAAAAAAGAGCCTTCTGAGATGTAGCCGAATAAAAAAGTGAAGGAGCTGCGTTGGTTGATAAAGTGCATTCCTCCGACAGGGATGTTCAGTAAGAGGTTTGATGACCATTTGGCAAGGAGTAGGGAGTCAAACATCAAAGGAGGGCAGGATTAGATGGGAGCTTCTGCTCATTCGCCACACCACAGGCAGAGGATCTTTTAAAAACTTAGGGCTGGCCACGTCGCTCTCCTACTAAAAGCCCTCTAACTGCTCGCCAGTGCACCAAGAGGAAAATTCAAACATTATAGGGCCTACGAGGCCCCGCATGACAAGCCCTGTCTACCTCCTCAGCTCCTATCACTCCTATTGCTCTCTCATCTCCTCTCTCCAAATCTCTTCCCCAATCCAGCACCCCTCCCTGTGCCAAACTGGCCTATTCACAAACATGCTGAGCTCCTTCTCCACCTCAGGGCCTTCACCTACTCTCTTCCCTCCATCTGAAACGCCCTTCTCTGCTTCTTGATGTACTTCTCATCCTTCAGGCCAAAACAGAAACGTCACTCTCCCCAGACAGCCTTCTCAGCACTCAGTCTAAATCTAAACATTCATCTTTCCATATGAGGTCCTTTCTCTTTGGTCAATATGGAGCTAGGTTATCTAACTGGTCAAATTTCTTTCTAGCTTCTTCCCCACCCCACCCCAACTCTGTAGATAAATCACATCAAGGGCACACTTTACTTGCTTGCTCGCACCTATTGCTTGGAAGTGAATCTGAGACTGCTGGGCTGCTGTGTTGAGAGGGTACGGCCCGAGTATTCACCTATAAGCAAAGAAAGAATCTTGATCAGTCTTGTGTTCTGAGGACACAGTTCTAATTAACCTATAATTTGCCACAAATTTCTCATTTCACTATGAAGGTTAATTAGCTTGTTGCTAGACAGACCCACAGTTGGAGTCTATTCAGTATATAGGTTACAAAACCGTATAACCCGCACATTACATAATATTCTATTCCTGTCATTATTCCATTAAATACTTAAACAGTGATGAAAAAGGAGAGATAAACAGTGTGAAAATCCAACTCACTGTCTAGAATACATATAAAAACAGTATGTTCAAAAGGTACATTAAGAATATACCCAGGGGTTAGTAGTGAACCTCAAGTTATATCCTTCTAGCTCTGCAAACAAGCGGAACACTGTATGTAGAATGTTTCTTATTCACTAAAAAATGAGGTCCAAATAATTAATTATGAAATATTTGAGCCTAATACAAAAGCCAGCTTTTCTTTCAGATGTGAAGCCCTAAACAGAAATCCAGAATTCAAAATACACAGAATGAAAAGACATTAACTAGATATATGTTTCTAGCATAAATATGTCGAGAGGGTATTCCATGTGCAATATGCTTATGTGCTTAATTCATCACTGAAATGAAGTCTTTATTCTTATTAAAATCTTGTAGATACCAGCACTTAGGATTATCCTGAAGACACTGACCAACAAAACAATTCCAAATAATTTAAAATACAGTACCAAACCCCCAGTATGCAAATATATACACATACTGAGCAAATACTACAGATGAATCCCCCTCCACCTCCCATTTAAAAAAAATAAAAGGATCGCTTGTCAGAGCTTGAGAAAGTGCAGTTTTATTTGACATTTCAATAAGTGGAACATAGCATTACAAATCCATCTAACTTTACTGAAACAATTATTGAAATTCGTACCTTCAGGCCATGTATGTTCCGTTCCCCAGGAGGCTTGCAGGCTGAAACAGTAATTGACTAAATTGTAGAACACATCAGGGCCATTTACAAATTTGCTCAAAATGAATCGTTTAAAAAGAAATGAGGGTGACACCAAAATTAGCAGAGAGAAATGATTGAAAAGTGGCTCCCAAGACCCAAAGTGGGAATTATGAACCAGGGTTTTAACTTGCAGGAGTGAGCATTTATAAATGCAAAGAGCTTTCTGACACCACCTCATATAAATTCCAATTTCTGCTTAAAACATATAAAAATCAAGTTAACTGAGCTAAAATGATTAGATTCCTTTCATAATTCAAATTTCTGCAATCTGTCCTCATTCTATTACATTGTATATCTGCTACCACTTAAACTACTTTGAAAAGAACTAAAGGATTTTTTTTTGTGGGCAAGAGGGGTGAGAAAAGGATCTTTTAATGCCAAAAAGATTGCTAGGGATTCTACGATGGAACATTCTAGTTTGAATACTACTTTGCACAGCCATAAGCAGTCAAATGTATTAAAATACAGATATATAACTAATTTTATTACATTTCTTGCAAATCTTGACATATGCTAAGATTTAGTCCTAGAGATAAGGCGGTGCCAGGAAAAAAGAATATTAATTTCCTGACACCATCTTGAGTTACAGGTTAGTACTTTTCCAGTTCAGCAAATGCTTCTTCAACAAATGTTAAAAATACAAAAGCCTCCTGCCCATGTTATAAACTACTTCTATTTGAAAACTATAGTGCCCTACAAATTGTATGTTAAGGGGCCGTCAATTTTGATTGTTTGGGGACGAATTAATTTGATTTTTTTTTTATTATTTTTTGCTCCTCTCTCAGATGTACATGTCGTTTTCCTGTTTCTGACAACAAGAAATAGAGCTGTTTAATAATAAGATGTGGGTAATGACTGGGCGCAGTGGCTCATGCCTGTAATCCCAGCACTTTGGGAGGCTGAGGTGGGCTGATCATGAGGTGAAGAGATCAAGACCATCCTGGCCAATATGGTGAAACCTCGTCTCTACCTAAAATACAAAAAATTAGCTGGGCATGGTGGCGGGCGCCTGTAGTCCCAGCTACTCGGGAGGCTGAGGCAGGAGAATGTCGTGACGCAGGAGAATGTCATGAACCCAGGAGGCCGAGCTTGCAGTGAGCTGAGTTCGCGCCACTGCACTCCAGCCTAGGCGACACAGCGAGACTCTGTCTCAAAAAAAAAAAAAAAAAAAGGAGAAGATATGGGTAATAATTACAAAACACTGCAGTTGCTTTCATTTTGTATATTTCAAATATACTCAAATTTATTATGTTATTTTTCCTAGAAAATAAATCTAAACCATAACAAAATGTTTTTACTTGCCTTTCTAAAATGCATTAAAATTAAGACTCAAAATCTTCTTTCCTTAAAATGGAAATTAACCTTTTGAACTACAGTCACATGCATTTGATGCCTGGTCCTTGAGGGACCATCAATACTTCCTAAGACAACACTTCAAAATATTTCCACTGAAGTAAGCAGTGCGTTCATAAATTTCATTTAAACAAAGTGGCTAGCCAAGGAATCAGAGACAAACATCAACTCTTATCTCTAACCTTAACATCTGCCTCACTCCTCAATTGACTTCTCAAACTTTTATAACTGGAGATGTAAACAGCAGTCAAAAAACCCAGTAACCTCTTATTTCCTAAAGTTACCAGGTCAGGAATTACTACAAAGCTAGTCAATGTTCCCACTTATTAATATTTAACATATCTTTTAACAATGGAGAGGACTTAGCCATGACCTGGGAGTTACTATCCAAGGCAACTGTGCTACTTGGAATGAGGAGAATATGTTATTAGATCAGAATTATGGCCAGGCATGGTGGCTCATGCCTTTCATCCCAGCACTTGGAGAGGTGGTGGTGGGAGGATTGCTTGAGCTCCGGAGTTTGACACCAGCCTGGGCAACATTGTGATACCTTGTCTCTATTAAAAAATAAAAAAAAATTGCCCAGCGTGGTGGCACATGCCTGTAGCCCTAGCTACTCAGGAGCTGAGGCGGGAGAACTGCTTCAGCCTGGGAAGATAAAGGCTGCAGTGAGCACGCACTGCACTCCAGCCTGGGTGACAGAGTGAGACTCTGCCTCCAAAATAAATAAATAAATAAATAAATAAATAAATAAATAAATAAATAAATAAGGAAACGATCATTTTCTCCTATCCTTCCTACTTGTTCAGTCTACAGATTCTTTTTAACATGGGGCCTAACCATAAAATTTAAGATCTGAGGGCCTCTAACCAACTAGGTAGACACAGGAAATATACCCAGTATGTCTACAAGTCGATTATGTAAATTTGCGTAATTTCACTTATCTACATATGATAAAATGTACATTTGATGTAGACAGGTAGCAAAAAGCAAAAGACTACCAAAAACTAGAAACAATTATACCATAGCATATTAAAAAAACACAGAAATAAAAAGACAGTCTCATATTCTGAAATATTTAAATTTGGCTTAGAAAGACTATGTTTAACAATTTATTGCAGCCTAGTGGGTTTTATGCTAAGACTACATGTGACAATGACATCTCATATAATTTCCTCCTTTAAGTATCCTCTCCCCATAATATACTCCTCTCCACTCCAAAACAAGCCCTCCAAACTACTCCCATGCACACTCTAATTATATTTTGAGATATATGCCTTTCCATTTTAATCATATTATAATTTAAATGAAATTCTTACTCTAAGGGCATAGTAAGCACTTGTAAGCTGTGTGACTCTGAAGTTACTTAACCTCTCTGAATCTCAATATTCTCATCCATAAATTGGAAGCAATAATACCTAATAGGCAGAACTATCAGGAGGATTACAGATGATGATGCGTAAAGCAATATTAATGCCTTAACAGAGCAGACATCTAAAAATGGTTGTGATTATCATGGGAAGAAGCATAATGTGATGAACAGTGAGAATGACAGGACTTCTCACAAAAGGAAAGAAAACAAACAAAACTTGAAAAGAATTTGGATGAAGATAACTAAAAAAAATTTTTTAGAGACAAATGAAGACCCACAACGTTGGAAGTGTGTGTTTTGTTGTTGTTGTTGTTTTTGAGACAAGGTATTGCTCTGTCACTCAGGCTGGAGTACAGTGGCACAAACATGACTCACTGTAGCCTCAAACTCTTGGGCTCAAGCCATCCTCCCACCTCAGCCCACCAAGTAGCTGGGACAACAGGAGTGTGCCGCCACACCTGGCTAATTTTTGTATTTTTTTGGTAGAGACAGGGTTTTGACATGTTGCCCAGGCTGGTCTCAAACTCTTGAGCTCAAGCAATCCACCTGCCTCAGCTTCCCAAAGTGCTGAGATTACAGGCATGAACCACTGTGCCCTGCCTGGAAGTATATTTCTCCAGGATACTGCAATTAGGGTTTTCTATGGCAGAGCTATAATGTCAATAGAGAAGTTAATGGAAATTTTCAGTTTGTAAAATACTACTCCTTGTGAAGAAAGAATTTTGAAGCTTGCCCAAATTCTCCAGTCACTGCAAACATTAAGAAATAATCTACCTCCTGGCTGGGCGCGGTGGCTCATGCCTGTAATCCCAGCACTTTGGGAGGCCAAGTGGAGCGGATCATGAGGTCAGGAGATCAAGCCCATCCTGGCCAACATGGTGAAACCCTGTCTCTACTAAAAATACAAAAATTAGCTGGGTGTGGTGACACGAGCCTGTAATCCCAGCTACTCAGGAGGCTGAGGCAGGAGAATCGCTTGAACCAGGGAGTCAGAGGTTGCAGTGAGCCGAGATTGCACCACTGCACTCCAGCCTGCTGGCAGAGCGAGACTCTGTCTCAAAAAAAAAAAAAAGAAATAATCTACATCCTAATCATTGGACTAATAAACAGAAATAGCAACATTTCTTTTTTCTTTTTTTCTGTTTTGGTGCTTATTCTTCAAGTACAACAGAAGTGGATTAATCACAATCCTTGTTTTGGACTATCACTGGCCTTAAATAGCCCAACTGTACTTACTTAGCACTTCAATAAGTTATTAGTAATATACTAAGCACTCCTGATTCTGCTGCCCACACATATGCTAGAAGAGCAGTATTATTCTTGAACCCAGATCTTCTTGTGGGTTGGCCAACCCAGCTGCCTTTGGAGACTTAATCAGTGCAAATAGGAGCCTACTGGTTAATTGAGCCATTCAAACTTCAGAGAGTTACAGGTAATGAAAGTCTAGAATGTTTAATTGGAAAACTCATACCATGATTATTTGTACAGTATCAGTTAACGAAGGTAAGTTTAACTTTTAATTATTTCAATTAAGTTATTTCTAGAAGGGTTACTTAGAGAATTTCCTTATCTGTTCCATTAGTTAGAAAACATGGATTCCAAGTGGGGCAATGTATAACGGGTGAAAGACTTAATGGTTTATATAATTAAACTGTTCTTTTTCACCATTATTCAAATTTTGAGGGAACATTTATACACGGTTGAACAATCATATCTGATACAAACCGAAAAGGGAAAAAGAAAATTATCTGACCAAGTGATTCATTGAAACTTACTCTCATCAGCTCATATTTTTGGAGATAATCAAATTTCCATTTATGAAGAATTTCAATTATTTAGAAAATACCTCCTCAAAAAACCAGATACCAAACATTCCACCAAAATTTCTCTCCTAACACCTCAGTAAATCTTAGCTTCTGTACTAGCTGAAAGCTTTCTCCTCAATAGCAGCTTTGGCCACCATCATGGGCCACAATTTATAAATATCCAGAATTAAAGTCATTTATTTGCCTTGGTTTAGAAACCATATGGACCCCCAAAGAGTTCTTTAAGCTAATGTATGTACTTCAAAAACAAAAAACAATCTAGTTAGTTTAATTTACTCTAGTAAATTAGATATTTTATCTGCCATAACTATAATATAGCCTGCAATCCCACGATAATGAATACTTCTTTTGTTTTTCGAATTAAGAGCTAAACATCATGTTATGTGCATTTAAACCTTTGGAAACATAACTGTTGATGAAACAGTTTACTGAAATAATCATTGTTGATTAGAATTTGCTCAACATTACCTCTTGGAAATATCTGCAGAGGCTCTATTAACTGTCCATTTACTTGCTGTTCCATTATTGTGGAATAATACTGCAAAGAGATTATAGAAAGAGATTACTCAGTAATGTATGAATACTGGAACAGACACTTATGGGTTGTTTAATTCACAGTACTTTTGTAAATTGCTGGTATATACATATCAGCCTTGAGAATACTTTTCCCCTACCGGCACATCAAAATGACTATAGTGAATATTTAGGATTGAAAGTCCAGTGTGTTAGCCTTCACCCTGGCATTTATCTTTAAGAGTACAAGTGTTGATTAAGACTTTATATTAGTATTTAAGAAAAATTTGAAAATGATAAATATTTAGATGACACATAAAGAATTTCAGTGGAATTTCCCAAATTGCCTCTTGCTCTTTTTCCCTGGATTTTGCAAAGCAAAATGAAGAAGCTTCACATTGGGCTTGGACCTACATGCCAGTTAATCAAACATTATTCAATTTGTGTATAAAATGCACAGATAATGGAAATCTAAATCACAGAGACTGTGGAAATAGCAAACAAAATATGACCCATCCAAAGATGACAGGATTAACATGATGAAAAGGTAGCCTAGTTTCAAACAAACATACCTTTTAGGCTTTAGCCTTATAAACACTTTAGTATGGATCAAATTGCACTGTAAAATCCTGCACACAAAAAATAAAGTTCTAAGTGAAAAAGCTTTCACACTCCTTAGTAAACAGAAATTATTCAGTAGGTGGTACTGTGGTTTGATTACCACTTTTTTCAATATGCTAATTTGTGAGCATATGTCCACCTAACTTGGAGATGGCTTCTGTGCTCTCACATCTTATAATGCTCAACAAATAACAAACTGATGCTCCTGGTGGAAAAATATACACAATGAAAACTGCTGATTTTATGTTTTGAGGGGCTGTCAAAGAGCAGAACATCCTTTTCATCCTCACTGTTTCTATATTAAAAACATGTGCATATTATTTAAATACTATATGTTTAGGAAATCCCTCCTTGATTACCATTGTTTGCTGACATTCTTTAGAAGTTTATTTTTTAGAAGATATCACATATATCTTCCTATTGCTTTTATGTACATTAAAATTATTACAAGAGCAAGGTTTTTTTTTTCCTCTTGAAGATAAAGGGGAGCTATAAAATGCCCATCATTTTAGGAATCACAAATTAATACATCTAAGGCTGTTTGCACTAATAACAAATAAAGTGGAGGTGGATGTTGGATAGCTATGGACTGACATAAGTGTACCCAGCTCTCCAAAGGGTTTCAAACTGTAAAGGAAGTGATTCTCTCCTTCTACAGACATAAAAACTTATATACATACAGCATAAACATGTGAAATACTCTCTGGAATACATACTAAGGCAAATGTCTTTCAGGAGATTCTGTTCCTTAAAACCACAGAAATACAGCACTCGCCATTACTCAAACAGTGATGACAAGTAAATGAAATATCAATCATGTAAGCTGTCAACCTTTTGGGACAGCAATAACTGTTAACAAGTAGTCTGGAAAAATTGTCCGAAAATGACTTGTCCTCAGCACACAAGTATTTGAGGTTTCCATGGAAAATTAAGATGCCAGTGGCTATTTGGAACATTGCTCAGGTATTCTTTTTAATGGGAAATTTGCCGGTTATTGATCCACAGCATGTACCCCCTTGCTTCTGGAAGGCTGCAAGCAACTTTCCAATCAGTGGCTGTCAAAAAAATTACTGCCTTTTTGTACTGATACAAGACAACAGCAGTGGTAGTGTTCTCCTATAGTTAATGCTTTTCTTTAACTAACTGCTATGTACAATAGGCTAGTAATTTCAGTTACTACTTTGCCATTGTCCTAGAAATCAAGACAAATAAAATATCCTTATGCTTTATCTAACGAGTTAATTATAGAGATGTCTAAAACTGGTGCTTGGGGTCAAGTTTGAAAACAAATAACCTCAAATGTAAAGGGTCAGAACAGGTGCAATGCATTTTTTTCCTACTATAAAACCTTGCATGCATGAAATTGACCTGTTTTCCAGCTCTATTTATTTACCTCACAGAATAAATAAATAAATAAAAATGGTTTTCCTTTCATTTTAGGTCTGTGCCAAATCAACTGGCAAACTATATACACTTTAATAATCATTGTGAGAATTTTTAAGCCATCTATAAACATCTTTCTGTACTACGATTAACACAGTCACAGTAATGATACCAAGTATGTCACCTAACAGTTTCTCTAAAGCGAGTAGTTAGGTTGTGTTTTTTGTTTTTTATATTTCCTCTAAATCCAAGTATATTTTCTCCTGCTGGACTACTGCATTTGATCTGTGTCTGTATTAATAGAGAAGCTTATGTTCCACATAGCAAAGTAATTCACCATCAAGGACATGCTGTAAAGGGAGGTAATCAAAACCACAGTGTGGGCCCTACACAACTGGCCCCTGAGGAACAGCCACCAACAAGGCACTAGGCCTAGAAACTCAGGCTACTGCCTACGGAGCATTCCCCATGGGATAAGGATAAAATGCAGGGCCATGCATGGTACCTCTTAGCACAGAGCAGTCCTGACCGGCCACCAGGTCCATGCTGCTCAGTGAGATGAGCAAGGCACATGAAGGAATCAGAGGGCTCAAACCCAGGAGCTTCATCACTAACTGTTGTCTCCAAGCACGTGACCTCCATGACGAAATGCTCACTGTGCCTCATGTTACTCATTTGTAAAATCAAGATGGGATCTACCCAGAGGATAGCCGTGAGGCTCACATGGGAAAACAGAGAAGACAGCAACTAATAAACTGCAAAACAAATTGGGGTTTTCTTTTTTTTTGAGACAGAGTCTTGCTCTGTCACCCAGGCTAGAGTACAGTGGCACAATCTTGGCTCACTGCAATCTACACCTCCCAGGTTCAAGCAATTCTCCTACCTCAGCCTCCCAAGTAGCTGGGATTACAGGCACCCATCACCATGCCCAGCTAATTTTTGTATTTTTAATAGAGATGGGGTTTCACCATGTTGGCCAGGCTGGTCTCAAACTCCTGACCTCAGGTGATCCACCTGCCTTGGCCTCCCAAAGTGCTGGGATTACAGGCGTGAGCCACCGCACACAGCCAATAAATTGTTTTTAGATCTGGATCTATCAGTGTCATTTCTATATACTCTTCCTTTAAAGGGATTCTCTTCCAATTGTGTTCTAAATAGTGATAAAACAAGCAGTAATGACCAAAACCAAAAGAAAAGAAAAAAACAAAGAAACAAACAGCAATGACCAAAAAAACACCCCTAAACCTTGTACACCAAGATACTGAACATAATAGCTTGGACAGAAATGTAACAAAGTAACCTTCATAATATTACTTCAAGTTATCCAAATAACTTCATCTTCAGGTCTATAATCTTATCCTGGCATTTATTAGCCCTAACACAAAGCTCTGCACATAGTAGGTGTTTAATAAATATTTACTGATTGAAATGGGGTTGAATTCTGAGTCTGCCACTCATTAACTTGTGTAGCCTTCAGGAAGACATTTAACTTTATTAAACATTAGTTTCCTCCAAATGAGCGTAAAAATATTTACCCTAATATATAGGGTTACTGTGAGGCTCAAAAATTAAACTGCAGCAATAAAATTAGTGAAGGCACTTGGTAAACTGTAATGCATTATTAGTTAAGAAATTTAAAAGTACACCTCCTCATATTGAAACAATAGTAAGCAAACTTTCTATCTTAGAAGTGTTGCAGCACTTAAAAGTGCAGAAATAATTATATAGAGTACGAAATATTGTGTCCAAACTGAATACATCAGCAGCAGTTATAAAATGTGTTTTCTCCTGTTACCCCTTGCATAATCCGTTACATGCAGTAACTGCAGCGATAATCAATAAGCTAACTGGGTAAAAGATTAATCAGTTTTGCAATTGCTAATGGAATCTCCAGTACTAGACTCAGATTAGTTTCAGAGTCCCTCCGAGCTGTTCTTCAAAATTCTTCAGCCACTTTAATAAGGATGTGACAAAGTTTAGCATAGTTACCAAAAATCTAATTAATTTGAAACGGCCAGATTCAACAAGGGGATAACAAGTACAATTTTTTGCTTTGTTTTGTTTGCAAGTTTACTACAGTGTTCATATTTGTTATAAATCTAATTCTAATGCTAATGGCACAATTCAATCAACAATTACATTTTTTTCTTCATGGGAATCTGCCATAGTTCCAAAACAGCACAGTTTAAGTTTATGAGGCACAAATTTTCTATTAAGAAAGAGAGAAGGACGGGAGCAGTGGCTCATGCCTGTAATCCCAGCGCTTTGGAAGGCCAAGGCAGGCAGATCACCTGAGGTCAGGAGTTCAAGACCAGCCTGGCCAACATGGTTAAATCCTGTCTCTACTAAAAATACAAAAATTAGCCGGGTGTGGTGGTGTGCACCTGTAATCCCAGCTACTCAGGAAGCTGAGACAGGAGAATTGTTTGAACCCAGGAGGCAGAGGCTGCAGTGAGCCAAGATCGTGCCATTGCACTCCAGTCTGGGCGACACGGCAAGACTCCACCTCAAAAAAAGAAAAAAAAAAAAAAAAAAAGAAAGAAAAAAAGAAGAGAAAACAGAGACAGAGACAGAGATAGAGGGAGAGAACTAACCCTCACTCATTGGATACCTATGTGTGTTAGGCTCAGTACTACATATCTACGTTTATTCACTTAGTTTATTACAATCCTATCCTATTCTGTAAGTATCATCACCTCTAACAGATGAAGCAAATGGTTTCATCAGTAAACAAACAAACAAAAATTACTCCTTTCATTCTAGGCCATGCCATGCACTCGGGGCATAAAATGTATATTTACTGCTTACAAGTTAAGAAGTAGGTTATCTCATATTTCTCATACCTCAAAACATTTACCTAAATAGGCAGGGTTATCTGGTAGACTGCTGAGCTGGTGGAGAGCTGTGGCTTCGCTCACACCCTGTGCAGGTTAGGTTATATCCTCTGATCTTTCAGAGGCTGGCGAAGCAGTGTGAAGACATCTGTGCTGATGGGTGAGCTGGGTGACCTCTGGCTCTTTCTTTGGCAGCAACCAGCCCCCCACCCCCCTCCCCCACCCCGCCACCTCCATGGGTTTTCCTACTTCTCCAACCACTCCATTCGGTTTCCTGTAAGTGCAGGATTTTCCCCCACTGTTTTTCATTAACCTTCTCATTTTACACTCTCCTTGAGTTACTTCAGCCACTTCAAAGTTTCAACTACCAGAGGAATCACTGAGACTAATTAGGAGCTGATGAATCACAAATCTTTATTTCCAGCCCAGACTTCTCTCCTAAGTTCTGAAACATAACCAGTTGATTGTGCAGAGCCTCCTCCAACTCAACAGGTCCAAAACTGATTTCCTCTCCTATCCCCTATCAGACCCTAGACCTGTCTTCTGCTGCCTGGGTTTATGGTCTCAGGAAATACCATCACTATGACCCTGTTTCCCAAACCAGAAATCTGGAAGTAATCCAAACCATCTCTCTTCTCTTCTCCCCCATATTCAATCACTAAATTTTATTTTATTTTATTATTATTATTATTTTTTGAGATGGAGTCTCACTCTGTTGCCCAGACTGGAGTGCAGTGGTACAATCTCAGCTCACTGCAACCTCCACCTCCCAGGTTCAAATGATTCTCCTGTCTCAGCCTCCTGAGTAGCTGGGACTACAGGCACCTGCCACCATGCCCAGCTAATTTTTGTATTTTTAGTAGAGAGGGGGCTTCCCCATGTTGGCCAGGATGGTCTCGATCTCTTTACCTCGTGATTTGCCCACCTCGGCCTCCCAAAGTGCTGGGATTACAGATGTGAGCCACCGCCCCTCGCCTTATTTTGTTTTTTTGAGACGGAGTCTTGCTCTGTCACCCAGGCTGGAGTGCAATGGTGCAATCCTGGCTCAATACAACTTCCGCCTCCTGGGTTCAAGTGATTCTCCTGCCTCAGCCTCCTGAGTAGCTGATACTACAAGTGCCCACCACCATGCCTAGCTAATTTTTGTATTTTTAGTAGAGATGGGGTTTCACCACGTTGGCCAAGCTGGTCTCAAACTCCTGACCTCACGTGATCCACCCGCCTGGGCACCCAAAGTGCTGGGATTACAGGCGTGAACCACCATGCCCGGCCTACTAAATTTTATTAACTTGACATCCTCCCCACTTCTCAAATCTGTTAACTTCTCACCAGTCCTGTGACCACCATTGTCTTTCACAGGGAACAGCCCCCTAAGTGGCTTCCATGCTTCATAGATTCTTTACCCCAAGCCACTCTTGAGAAATACTGTTATCAGAAAGGGATCCTTATCCATACCCCAAGAGAGGGTTCTTGGATGTTGTGCAAGAATTTTGGGGTGATTCTACAGAGTAAAGTGAAAGCAACTTTATTAAGAAAGTAAAGGAATAAAAGAATGGCTCCACCAATAAACCCAGTCAGAGCTGGGTGTTCTCAAAAGTAAGAGGAGGAACACATCCACCTTAGATACAATGCTTGTTTATATGTAAGATAACAAAGCAAAAAACCATATGGAGGAGATGCGCTGCACTACAAGGGCTGGTGACACAGGATTGTTCATCTTTGTGTAACTACTGCCTTCCACAAGAAGATATTATTATGTAAAGATATTATCTTTAAGGTAAAACTCAGAATGCTTTTGTTCCTAAGATACCAGGACATCAGGACATTTCCTGGGTCTGTTAAGTCCTGAGTCTGTTTGGTAAACGCTATTAATCTGTTCCCTTAACTCTAAACATCCTGTAATTAAGAATGCCTAACTTCCTGGGGCTGCAGCCCAGCAGGTCTCAGCCTCATTTTACCCAGCTTCTATTCAAGATGGAGTCTGATATGGTTTGGATTTGTGTCCCCGCCCACAAATCTCATGTCGAATTGGAGTAGGGGTCCAGTGAGAGATGACTGGATCATGGGGGTGGATTTCCCCCTTGCTGTTCTCATGAAAGTGAGTGGATTCTCACGAGATCTGATGGTTTAAAAATGTGTGGCAGCTCCCGCCCCACCCTCTACCCAACTGTCTCTCCTGCCACCCTGTGAAGAAAGTACTTGCTTCCCCTTTGTCTTCTGCCATGATTGTAAGTTTCCTGAGGCCTCCCAAGCCATGCAGAACTGTGTCAATTAAACCTCTTTTCTTTATAAATTACCCAGTCTCAAACAGCTCTTTATAGCAATGTTGTTAGAGGCATTTGAATCACAGCAACTCCATCCTGAGCGAGGGCTAGAAAAAATGAGGCTGGGACTTCCCGGGCTACATTCCCAAGAAGTTAGGTATTCCTAGGCTCTAGCTGTTTATGATTAAGGGAACAGATTGATAACGTTTACTAAACATACCCAGATTCAGGAATGTCCTGATATCCTAATATCTTGAGAACAGAAACATTCCTAATTTTGCTTTAAACATAATAATATCAGGCCAGGCACGGTGGCTCATGCCTGTAATCCCAGCACTTTGGCAGGCCGAGGCAGGCAGATCACAAGGTCAGGAGTTCGAGACCAGCCTGGCCAATATGGTGAAACCCCGTCTCTACTAAAAATACAAAACTTAGCTGGGCGTGGTGGCGGGTGCCTGTAGTCCCAACTACTCAGGAGGTTGAGGCAGGAGAATCGCTTGAATCCGGGAAGTGAGTTTGCAGTGAGCCGAGATCGAACCACTGCACTCCAGCCTGGGCAACAGAGCAAGAATCCGTCTCAAAAAAAAAAAAAAAAAAGAAAGATAATATCAATTCTTGCAAAATATAGTAATTAAGAAAATGAATCCTTTATCACAAACCCTTGTAGCAGAGCACATCTCCCCATGATCCTTTTTTATCCTATACATAAACAAACATCATACTTAGGGTGGGCACATTCATCCTCCTACTTTTGGGAATGTCCTACTCTATGGAGTGAGTAGCTATTCTTTCACCACTTTACTTGCTTAATTAACTTACTTTCACTTTGCACTGTGGACTCACCCTGAATTCTTTCTTGCACAAGATCCAAGAACTCTCTCTTAGGGTCTGGATTGGGACCCCTTTCCAATAACAGTATGAAAACTGATTAATACAGAGTTGCTATGGCTCAAATGCCTCTGACAATATGAGATATGATCATGTCACTTCTCTGTTCCCTCAAACTAAGGCCCTCCATGGTCTAACCCACCTTCCTCCAAGCCCCATCTCCCACCCTCTCCCCCGTCACTGTCCATACAGACTGAATCACAGGCAGCTCCTACTGACTCACCAGGCATTCTTTAAACACACTGTTCTTTCTGCCCCAAACATCCTTCCTAGTCCCCTTGTCCTAACTTACTCCACCTGGACACTGCCCTCTTCAGGAAGCCTTCTTGGTCCCCAAAGCTAAATTAGACACTTCTTGTGCTTATGGAGCACCTAATGCTTAGGTGTATTATATCATTTATCACTCCGCTTGGTAATTATGAGTTTTTCTTGTCTTCCCACACTGAACTCTGTTTCCTTTTTTGTTAATCTCCCTGACTGGACCATGAGCTCCTGGAGGGCATGAACTGTATGCTCACTGCACCCCCACCACCTTGCATAGCACTTGGCCAGAGAACTGATATCCAATAAACATTTGCTACATGAAAAACTGATTGGATGAATGAGGAAACAAACCAGCAAGTGAGTGACCTCAGGCCCCAGCTCTCTATTGACTAGCTGTGTGACCTCAAGAAAGGCACACAATTGTTTATGCCTCTGTATCTTCTGCTGTAAAAATGGGGAAAAAACCTACCTTGCTGACCTTATAAAGATGTTAAGAAGATCAAAATTAAAGGAGCTGGTATATGGGAAACCTTCTTAAAAAGTACTTGAAAAAAAAATCTTGAAATAGGAAATGGTGCCTTGAATCTCTCATTTCCAAGTAAGAGTACATAGAAGAAACATGTTCGCAACAATAGGGTGACACAGAAACCACAAAACAAGGCCACTGAGATATCTGGACAAAGTACAGTGATAGAATTTAACTGGTTTATTGAGGTTGAGTCAGTATCCCCTCTCTTCCCTCAATTACTACAGTACTATAAATAATAAAGTAAATGGGTATTATGGGGAACACCGTTTCTCTTTTGGAAGCTCAACAAGGGCAAGAACCATGCCTTGTATATTTTATTTCCTCTTATGCCAGAGGTATTAACCTGGGATCTATATGGGCTTTAGGAGATCCTTGAAGCTGGTGAAATGCTGCATTATGTGAATTTTCTGGGGGACAAAAATAAACAACTTCCCACAGATTTTCAAAACGGACTATGCCTTCAAAAACCTGAGAAATCACTGCCATATAGTGCCTAGCACATTACAGACACGGCACAAATGTTTACAGGAAGAATCCAGAGAGGAACTGATATAGACATAGCAACAACTCTCATTGGTCATACCTTCCAACTTATTCAGCAGCAAGTCTCACGTACAGAGGGGATACCAGGCCTACTTATTATTCTTCCATACATTTATAACCAGACAGTTTCTCAAAACTCTCCTTAGCATGCCTAACAGACAACATAATTGGTACGGTATTTCACTTATAAGGAATACTTATGCTGTTTTTTTCATACTAATGATAAAATTTTCAAATTCCTGTTGTCAATACTGCAAGTATACCCTATTATATGTAGCTCAGTCAGTAATTACAGCAATAATCAATAAAATAACCAATTATTTGCAGTCCATAGTTAATTTATTAGTTTTCCCAGTGAAGAACGCAACCATCTTAACTCTATCAAATGGCTACAAATTCAATTATAACTCTACTCAGATGTGTCATCAGTTACTCCTTCTTTCAATTATTTCTCATACTTTACATTAAGAGGCTTTTTCTTTATGATGCTGACCTCTCACAAAGCACACAACTGCCCCAGTGGTCAAAAATAACATATGAAGCCAATCTATTTTGAATACCAAATTAATAGCTACATTTACTTACCTGGCTTCAGGCTCTGAATCCTCAATAACTCATTGCTCCTGTCATGAGGAGACTACAATGTGTACAAGTTCTTCCTTAAAAGACTCGACCGAGGGTCCTTCCTTAAAAGACTCGACCGAGGGTTCACATATGGTCACAGATTGATTAGATGATGAGAAAGAAAATCACAATGCGAAGGTCAACAGGGACCAACTCTGGGCCCTATTTATAGGCTCATGTTATTGGACAGATGTATTTATTAATGACTTGAAAGTGAAAATGACAGCAAATTGGCCAAGTTTAATGATAACACCATTTGGATAAAACCATAAAGGACTTTAAGGAGCTCCAGATGGTCTTAATAGAAGTTTGGGCAGCCAATAGCAGATGAAATTCAAATTGGCTAAGTTTAAGGTAATATGTGTTGGCAGGAGTTTAAATTTGTATTCAGCAACAGGCCCAAAATTTATGGGATTCTCTCAGCTGAAACTTTCAGAGTTATTACCTTGGTTAGCTTGAGGTAGTGTCCACACTGACCTTTCACCTGATTTTTAGGCTGTAGCAATTCTGCTATTTCTCTTAAAGTAGAAGTTTTAATAGTAGCTTCAGGGAACCTGCCACTTAAATAAAACAGGACTATCAGGCCATGCAGACAGCAAGCCAAATGAGACATTTTGTTATAAATAGGCTAAGCGGAACCCTCCACAGAGATGGAACTGAACTGGGAGCAGAGCCATATAAATGACAAAAGGTTGGTGGTCCAAACCTCCTATTCCAGTGGTCCCCAGAGTGCCCCGGTGCCACCAAGACTGAGGCCTGCTCGTGCTTATCTTTTCCTTTGCTTCCAAGAGCCACATAATAAATCCCTCGTTCTGATGCAAACTTGAATATGCTCCTGCTCCTTGCTACCAAACAGGCTCCAAGATAGATCACAATAGGGGCTAAAAGAGGTCACTACACTTTTATCACTATTTCAAAGGCATCCAAAGGTTCCAAACAACACAGAGAAGAGAATTAAAATAATCTGTCTCTGGAAAAAAGTTTTCTTTTTTGACTAGGATAAGAAAACAAAACAAAAACTTTACTTACAGCTTGGAGCATGTCATTATTTGAGTAAATAAACAAATTCCCAAAACAATTTATTTCCTTCAGTTTCCCTTTCTCATTCTTTTCACCATTTCTCCACCTTGCCTGAAGAATATACTGTGTAATCAGTTGTTTGGATAAATTGCATTGAATTAGGGGACTAACAACTCATTGAAAGCTGAACTGATTTTGCCACCTGCAAAGTTAAGTTCAAAGTAGAACCTATTTAATATGCAGCATGTTTGAAAGTACTATGTGGAAAATGAGCTTCCAACCTCTTTGTTCTTTAAAGAAAACTTCCTAATAGCTAAGGCCCTGATGCTATTAAATATTCAACTTCTAAATGGACAACAAATTTGGTAAACAAGGTAAAACACAGCCTTGTAGGTAAGGACAAAACCTTTAAACCTTCAGATGCCCACAGAGTTTTGTGTTGTTTTGTTTTTTTTGAGACAGAGTCTTGCTCTGTCGCCCAGGCTGGAGTACTGTGGTGCGATCTGGGCTCACTGCAACCTCTGCCTCCCGGGTTCAAGCAATTCTCCTGCCTCAGCCTCCCGAGTAGCTGGGACTACAGGCGCATGCCACCACGCCCGGCTAATTTTTTGTATTTTTAGTAGAAATGGGGTTTCACAGTGTTAGTCAAGATGGTCACGATCTCCTGACCTCATGATCTGCCCGCCTCAGCCTCCCAAAGTGCTGGGATTACAAGAGTGAGCCACTGCACCCAGCCAACAGAGTATTTTTTACATTTCTCTACAAACTCAAGTACAGTGACATTTTGGTAATAAGTATTATTTTTTACACTCAGGAAAAAGCAGTATTTGCAAAGCTGAGCAGGACTATAATAGATACCAAAACAAAAACCTTATTTAAAACAACCAGGAGCAAAGAGACTGAGAGTCTGTATCCAGGCCTTCCCTTTAATTAGCCATGTGACTTCCAACTGATATCTGAATCTTCTACTCTCTGTGGGCCTCAATGTCCTTATTTGTAAAATGACAGAGTTGAACAAAACCTCTGTGGTTACCTTCCAACTCTACTTGAGTAACTGCATGATTTTAGAGGCAATCTCCAAGTTATGTATACTAGGATAAAGCCAATCATATCCCAATTTATAAGGTGCTCCACAGGTCAAAACGCATTTTTCCCTCATAGTACTCAACGTCTAACAAGGTACACGGTGGTCAAATACACCAAAGGGAATACTTACACTTCACTTAAATACAAGGACTCTTGTACTGAATATAATACAAGGTCTCATAATGGGAGGCATTACAGTAAAATATATGCCATACTCTTCTGGCAATGTGGGAAAAAATGATATAAAGAGGGAGAACAGACAAAATGATGAAAATTATTTTTGTTAATACTGTGTTCCACTCACACAAGGCTCTCAATATTAAGAGAACCAGGTGTAATAAATCTCTAGACACAGGATTTAGCAGAAACAAATATAAATCTATTTACAAAAGCAAGATGTATTGGCTGAATTTCTCAATGAAAGGTCACCCAAAAGAAGAGGTTAACAGTAAAATAATCCCCTCCTAGAACTGGGCCTCCATAGAACTACCAGACAACAGACACAAAAAAATGAAAGGAAAAAAGCAGCACGCTATTTTCAATCTTTCTAGAAAATGAGAGGAGGAAACGAGAACAACAACAAAATTTAAACTACATTAAGGGAATATTTAATTAGCAATGATCAGGTATTTAGTTTTCAGAATATGTAGGTCGTATTTTTTTTCTAATAAAGCATTTCAAATTCTAATTAAAAAAATACTTTATGGAGGAATTAAAAAGATGCAATAGTGTCAGAGGAAAAGCCATGATCCCAGAAGTGGAATATTCTAAAAACATAACTTACAAGAAACTATGCTATAAAAACAGATTGTTGATTAACACAAACTCATAACAAAACACAGAGCAGCTATCACAATGGTGCTGTAATAACACTTGGCTGCTGAATTCTTTCAATACATTAAATATCTCCTTGGAGACCAAATTACATTTTCTTAAAAGACAATTTATTATAGCTTTGTTTTCTTCTCATTATCTCTTAAAAATATATCTAATGAAGAAAAGAATACAACTTCTAAATAACTTACATAAAATGGTACTAATGTGTCAACAGACTTTGGTTTAATATGTTGGTTATTATTTAACAGCACACAACAACCTATTGTCATGACAAATCCTTACCATAATATAATATTCCATGTGTCACATGTATCAAAAACCACTGTATGCCATTATTATGGCACTCATAAAATTAACAGCCTCAGGCTGCTAGCAATTTAAATAATTGATAAGTTTTCAATTAAAAAGGCAACATTTTCAGGTCTAATACAAAAATCTATTTAAATTACTGATAAAAATGTACACTTGTACTGGCCCAAAGCCAGAAAATGCTTGCATCCAAGAGGGGGAAAAAGTAATTCTTCAAGTTTCAACTCAGAGGTTGCAAATTTGTTTTTACTCTTATGCAGAGATATAGGCTGTTTATTTACTTAACCTTTGTAATCAATGAAAAAGAATGATTAAAGGACTAATGGTAAAAGTGCCTCTATTTTTGCTTTCCCACATATGGCTTTTAAAGAAATACTAAGGTGACCATAGGTTTACGGAATTCTATATGAAAAACTAAGCTCTTTTGGCCAGGTGTGGTGGCTCATGCCTGTAATCCCAGCACTTTGGGAGGCCAAGGTGAGCGGATCACTTGAGATCAGGAGCTCGAGACCAGCCTGGCCGATATCGCGAAATCCCATCTCTACCAAAAAGTACAAAAGTTAGCTGGGCATGGTGGTGGGCGCCTGTAATCCCAGCTACCTGGGAGGCTGAGGCATGAGAATCACTTGAACCCAGGAGGCGGAGGTTGCAGTGAGCCGAGATCAGGCTACTGCACTCCAGCCTAGGCAACAGAGTGAGACTTCATCTCAAAAACAAAACAAAACCAAAAACAAAAGAAAAAAAAAGCTTTTTGTAAAAAACAATAAAAAAGTGGTAATCTGTCAGTATCTTCCCTATGCCTTTATACCAAATCCTGGACTCAAACTTCAGAGCCAAATTGAACCTACAAAATAAAGACCAATGCAAATTTGTAGGAACATGCTGGTACTCAAGAGGACTACCAACCAAAACCTACTGTAAGGTTAGGTCCAAATGGTTCTCCTTAAATTTCAACGATAAGAACCAAGACCGATCAAAATGACAGCCAACCTGGCCAGGCACCTTGGCTCACGCCTGTAATTCCAACACTTTGGGAGGCTGAGGCAGGAGGACCACTTGAGGCCAGGAGTTTGAGACCAACCTGGACAACAAAGCAAGACCCCATCTCCACAAAAAACTTTTTTAAATTAGCTCATCAATGAGATAGATGACTTTTATTCAGACAAAAAAAAGTGGACCCAAGAAATCTCAGAAACTTTTAAACAAAGGACATGTAATGTAAGATTATGTAATCATATTTTCCTACAACACAAAAATAATTAAACACTGCATTTGAGAAAATAAGCATATGCTGTAAGGAATATATGGTGCAGAAATCACAACTAAGGTACTATATAAACCCAAATTATTCAGAATTTAATAATGATGATGATAGGCTGGGCGCAGTGGCTCACGCCTGTAATCCCAGCACTATGGAAGCTGAGGCAGGTGGATCACAGGGTCAGGAGTTTGAGATCAGCCTGGCCAATATGATGAAACCCTGTCTCTACTAAAAATACAAAAATTAGCCAGGCATGGTGGTGGGTGCCTGTAATCCCAGTTACTCAGGAGGCTGAGGCAGGAGAATTGCTCGAACACGGGAGACAGAGGTTGCAGTGAGCCAAGATGGCACCACTGCACTCCAGCCTGGGTGTCAGAGCAAGACTCCATCTCGGAGAAAAAAAAAATAACAGTGATGACATAAAAAGATCCCGCAAAGAGGAAGATGGGGGAGAGACAGTGTAAAACAGTAAATGAGCAACAGCTTGGGCATGAAAAGAAACTGAACTTAAATTCCATATTCACACTCATACTAGCTCTAAGACCTTGGGCTTCTCTCTTAACCACAGCTTCCTCATCTAAAAAATAAGGATGATAATATCTGTCTTACAGAGTGATTATTAAAACTAAAAAAATTAAATACCTCAAGCATTTTGTATATAGCAGTAGCTTAGAAATGGAAATCATCATTATTATTATCACTGTGATCACACCCACTAACATTTTCAAAAAGCACAATTTGTAAGATCATACCCAAAAGTACATATCTTTTGCATGTGGTTAAGTTGAATACATAATGAAAGTATATTGATGTCAGTTCTCTGCAATGGACATGCATGAGAAAATTAGAACCCATCTGTGTGTGTGTGGGTTTTCTAAAAATAAGCATGTCACATTCTCAGGAGAGTTAGCCAATCTATCAATACCAGTGCTAGACCTTTTCAGCAGACAATCCTACTCCGCCTTTCAAGGTACTGATGAGCCCAGCTCTAAATTCTCAGTACACAAAGACTCTCACATAAGTTAATGGGAAGTCAATGGGAAATTGACTTTTCCTATTCTGTGCTGGTTGGAATGCAATGCCCTGTTAATCATCCTATCCTTCTTGTTCTCTATTCTCCTATCCTAAATTAAAACTATTGGTGGAAACCCATACAGACAGTTTACAGTTTTCATTACAATGAAACAATATCCTGGCTGAAGCTGAAGTCTATCAAAAACCTACAACCTAACTGTTGACTAAGATTAGGGTCTCAATGAAAAGCAAGAGCCCCGATTCCATCATTTCCACATGATTCCAAATGATTCCATCATTTGCATTTGTATAGAACGTTTAACTTTTCAAAGGGCTTTCACATCTATTCTCCCATTTGATCATTACAATGGCCCTGTGCAGTATAAAGGACAAGTATTATTATCCACAATTGACAGATGAGGCAGTTACAGCACTGAAAGGTTAAGTGATTTGCCTAGGGCCAAGAAACCACAGTAGACCTAAGGTCTCCTGACTTCCAGTCCAATGTTCTTTCTACCAGGCCACTGGAAAAGGTTTTGTAAACAGATTACAGACCCAGATATAATAAAACAAAACTTGAGAGGAAGGCTCAAATCAAGACTCAGGTAACCTATGTCTCCTCATGATAGCTGAATTTTTCAAGCTTAGTATTGAAGCTTTAGAAATATGCCCTTTTCTCTTGTTTACTTCAGTATCAGACGACTGTTGATGCAGATTTGCAGTAAAATTTTAAACACAAAAGAAAAGTCGTTTCAGAATATATTCAGATCACTCTGATTCAGTAAGTAACCCTGTAGTTCATTTTCAGTGGGAGTATTATGGGTAGTGCATAAATAACCAAGTGTACATCTTTAAATCGTGTATCCATATTAAGCCTGCAGCTACATTGTAACTATAGTCTGGAAGGGTGAGAGAGATCTCCAGTTGAAAGTAGATTTTGAAAAATTTTTTAGAGCCCAGGGGTTCATTTTTAATGAGCCGTTACTTTAAGTACTGCATAAAAAATACAGGAAATTGATAGTCCATTTAGTCTGCACCATACCTAATGCAAAAGTCATTAAGATGCATTATTCTTAATGTTTATGGTATGATCAGTAACTGCCTTTTGAAAATAATGCCCTTAACTTTCACATACGGAAATCCTTGAAACCTTTACCTATTATATAGAAAAATGTATGACAACTGTGATTTATTTACTTGTCTTCACTATGCCCAAGAAACAGCATCCTCAATCATGTTAACATTTTAAAAAATAGTCCTCATTTCTCGTATACTTACATATGACAGCATTGCCTTCATTTCCTCATCACTTCTCACTGTAATTCGATCACCATCTTCATCTTCATCTGTTTAAAAGCAACATAATGCAAATGATAAGGTGTGCATTTGTTTAATGCACAAAGGGAACATAATATAAATGGTTTATTACAATGTGATATTCTAATCCTCAACACCACATTTTGGGGGGATGTTGACATTATTAGTTTGTTGTTTTGTTTTCTATTTGGAATATGATCAGAATCTCAATATAAAACTTTCTTTTAGGGATAGCAGAAAATTAAAATATTGCTCATGTCATTCACAACATATCTCTAGGTTAAAGTAAATATAACTGGAGTATGACAAAACAGGTTTGATCAGCGGAACTAAAAACCAACGAGAGGCCAGTCTTGTTCTACTATCCATACTTTTTAAATCTCCCAAACAGCACCATATCCCAATTTCTCCATTCTTCCTCTCTCCCAGGCAATCTATCATCTCACAACAGCATGATAAAAATGGCTAACACTTATTGAACACTACAATACATGAGGCACTGTGATCTATGCTTCATATGCAATACCTCCTTGAAAACCTCATAACAAACCTATGACATGAACATCATTATCATTATTCTCTTTCCACAGGAGAACCTAGGCCTAGTGCAAGGTTAACTTGTAAAGCAGCTCTAATACAGGTCTCCCCCATTCTATTTAGCAGCTCTTTTTCTGAACAGTTTCACTTGTTTTGCATACTCTCCAGCCATAGTAAGCTTCAAATGCTATTCATGCTATTTTGAAATAATTTAAGTCTTAAGGCTGGAGGACAAGACTTCACAAACTACATAACCAGAATGTGTAAATTTGAGTAAGTATCATCAGAGGCCACATCTAGAAATAATGTATTTATTTCATGATACTTCTCTTATTCAAAGTAGTTTTTGAAATATCTCTTCAAAACTGCTTTAAAAACCTGAAGATAGACTATGTGAGAATATTAAATCTCATTTTTAACCCAAAGTGAAATTGTTGGCCTGATCACTTACCCACACCATCTGCCAAGCATGTCTAAGAATGACTTATGGCTATTTCTAAATATATAGTTAACTATTCATCCTTCTATAAAGATTTGTCAACAGTGAGGACAGCCTATGTAGTAGACTTAAATGCACAGTTGACAGAAATGCCAAAAACGTCTGGAGCAACATACAGAGCCTCCCAAGGGGACAACTTGGAAGGGGCAGGCTCTCAGCAGGATGCCTCAGTTCTGGTGTTAACAATTGTAATTATTATTATTTTTGTTCACTCTTGGGCATATAATTGCTGATTTGATCATATAGAAAGACTGTTCTGATCCCAAGCCTGGAGAACCTCAGACAAATCTCTCTTCATGAAGAGAATAAGCTTGCCCAACATGGTCAGGGGACGCTTACTGAAAGTACAGAGGGAGTTCAGTTCAACACAGGGATCTTCCCCTACCACAAGTCAGTGCGTCTTCCCTCCTGTCTGGCTGTAGTTCCAAGGATATCCCCCTGCTTGGTGACTAGGCTATGGGGACCCTAGGAGGAAGCTTGTGTTCTTTCACAATTAGCATATTTTCAAGCAAAATACTTTCTCCCTTTATCTCTTCAGTGGCCAACAGCAATCTGATAGCATGATCGAAACCAGCACTTGGACCAGTCCTGTTCAGTGACCCATAGCTCTCACTCTTTCCAAGCCCTTGTTTTCTTTCCAAGCACTTGTTTCTGGATCCTGGTTCACTGCTGCAGAGTTCCCCAACTCAATGTGAATCGGCATCATCAAGATCACACTGTCTAAATCTAGGAGAGTCATTACTAGTATTCTGCTATCAAGAGTTGCCTGTTTTCAGAGTAAAAGGCATACACTGGTCACTTTCAGTAATGAAGAAGGCACAGTCCTGAGAGATGTTACACACATATTCTTTCATTCACTTTAGATACAGAATCTCTAGAGCCAAATTGGGGGAGAAATGCCATTCTAGCTGTAGAAAGAGAAGCAAGGAGTCTCTCTATACATAGGTTCTAGAAACTAATACTTTCAAGGTTAAGGTGAAAGTTTTCTTAAAAATGCAGGAGACAGGAAAAAACAGAGTACAAATGATATAATGTTACATATCACCACACATGAAAGCACTTTACATTTTTGCTTTAAAACCAGGTCAAATTCTCTTTAAATGTAGGCTAAACTGATTTGTTCTTTATGAAGTCCTGAACTTGGCATAAAAACAATTTCCAGCCTGAATAAAGTAGTTTTTTTAAATAAATCTCATTTCTGCAACTAAGCTAGCTATAGAGATGATGGTTAAAAAGAGACTGCTTATATTTGAATTTCAATATACCCAAGACCTAAATAAGGTATTGTTCACATAGGGTGGGCAAGTGCTTATATTTTGGTAAAACGCGTGAAAACCCTTCTTATAATTTATTAAAAAAAAAGGGGGGGGCACCGATTACAGAAAGATCATTTAAATCACAATCAAGAACAAAAGGAGAGTTCTTCAACTTCTCAAAGCTAGAGCTTGAATCTTTAAGGCTACTTAAACCAAAATATTCTGGAATTCTAAATTTCTAAGAAATCTCTTGAGAGATTATTTCAGAAGAAAAAGATCTGTGAAAGAAGTCAGCTACCAGAATAATTTCTTGTAGAGAAGTTGCATAAAAAGTAGCTATGAAACATTACAAGAGCATTTGCTTAAGTGGACAGAAAACTGAAGCCAAAAGGCTAGAATAGCTTTTGACATCAACCCAGTGATAAAATGTTGGAACTATCCCATTAGGGGGTCTGACTCCAAAAGAAGATTTCAGATAAGTTGAAAGAGGCATTCTAATAAAGGCTGGGGATAAAATCAGGCTTATATGGCATACTGATGAATAGTTGTTGTGGGTTAATAGGATACCTAGCTTTATGTAGGTATTGGTTTTCTTTACAAACTGCTCTTTGGGAGACTGATTTGCTCTTTAATATCTATGCTTAGTCGTTTTATTAAAGACTCCTTATTTTTGTCCAAGAAGAAACTGAGTTGGAAAAGTAACCACACCCATGAGAAGACTGGTGGCTCCAGCCAAAAGGCAAAAGCTGAGCTATCTCTGACCCCTTGATGGCAGCCCAAGAGCAAACCACTCACCTTAACCTGTAATGCAAAAATGCACTTCTCTCTAAAGACAGTGAATTGACAGCTACGAAAAGTTAGTGAAGGGTAAGAAAGCAGAAATACATACTAAGCAAATTACTATGACAGTAGCCTAAAATACTTTCCTGAACAAAAACTTGGATATATACAGCCCATCTAGCTAAGACTCAGGCTAGCTGCTTATCAAGCTGGATAAGCTATAAAAATTACACTAGCTGGAACCATAAATCATAAAAACTTACTAAACTGGCACAAAGTTTCAGAGGTATAAATATGTTAGAGAACAACACTAGAAAGTAGTGGTACTAAGAAGTAAAAAAATAATTTGAGTTTTTTCTGTCTCATACATGGAGGTTCTTTGCCATCTGACCAAAAAAGCATTACCGGATATGACCAAGAAAAGGGGTGGGGGTAGGGGAGCAGACAGATCTGATACACTGGTTCACAATGAGAATTCCAGGCTTCTCTAGTTGCCTGGAGCATAGTAATATGATTTTCCAGCACATTAGGGAAGCAAAAGTAGAACCAGAAAGCCTATGTACTGGCTAGATTTTGTTAATGTCACTTAAAATGGAGGAAAAAATCCTAGCAAGATACCAAATAGAGTGCAGCAGATGGTAAACAAATATTATGAAGCAATCTTCACAAAATCTGCAGTGTGTCACAAACATACAAAATGGCAGAGTTTGGGAAAAGAGAATCATAACAGGCCATATGTTGTTAGTGATTTTATTTGAAGCAACATGCAATCCAAAAGAAAAACCAAGAAGAGAAACATAAAGGCCCAATAGAGAGGAGAGGCAACCTCAGGTAAGGGGCCGTCAGAATGGCCTACTGAGTAAACAGCAGACAAACAGCAGACTCCAGGGAGCTCTCAGCCAAACAGCACCCACTGTGGTGACAGGAGCTCAAGAAGGCTTTCAATAGAAACAATCTAGCTTCTACAAAGAGCTACAGAAAGTTAAGGCAATATATTATATGTCATTTGTCACACTCCTTCTGTGCCAGGTGGCAATTAGAACTACTGCAAAGGCACTTTTCCCAGGTAAGAGAAAAGAAATGAAAACATAATTGTAGAAGTTAGAAAGACATCAACAGGAAACTACCAGAAAAGATGTCAAGTTTAAAGCCCTTCTCAGGCATGGAGTTAATGACGTGGGCAGGACCAGAGGCCGTACTTTCCATGGCCACATCTTCATATCCATGAGTTTTAATTTAGCTTCCTGCTTCCCTCTTCCTGTTTCCTTCCTTACTTCTTTGCTTTCTTCCTCCTTCCAGCAAATAAAAGTACCCGCTATGTGGCGGGCACTGTTCTGGGCACTGGGACAGTCACAGCGAAAAAAGAAAAAAACAAACAAAATCCTGCCCTCATGGAACTTACACTCTAGTGGAAAGAGACTGAAGGAGGTGAGGGAGTGGGCCATGCTGATATCTGGGGAAAGACTGTTCCAGGCAGAGGGAGCAGCTAATACAAAGGCCCTGGGTCAGAGGAATGCCTGGCATGTTTGACAGACAGAAAGGAAGCCAGAGTGGCTAGAACAGAATGAGAGGTGGGGAGGAGAAATACACGGGTTCAGAGAAACAATGGTGGGACAGGTTGAGGCCAGATGCGAAAATGCAGAGCCTTGTAGGGCATTTTAAGGACTTGGTCTTTTACTTTGGAGTGAGATGGAAATCACTGGAGGGCTGTGAGCGTGGTGGTGTCACCTGACTTCTAAAAGAATCACTCTGGCTGCCATGTGGAAAAGAGGCTGTATAGAAGCAAAAGTAGAACAGGGAGACCAGTTAGGAGGCCACTGTCCTAATCCCAGTGAGAAATGATGGTGGCCTAAACCAAGCTGAGGTTTTGAGAAGTCATCACATGCTGGATAAATTTGAAGACAGAGCCAACAGGACTTGCTGATGAATGGGATATAGAAAGCTTATCCTTATTACTTCACTCTTCAACCATCCATGCATTCCAGTGTGTCTATTATGTGCCAGGTACCATTATGGTAGGGATTCAAAAATAAGCTGCACTGCCCACTGACCTTAAGGAACAACTAGTCTGGTGCTTGAGTAAAGGACTCAAACTTCTTAATTTCCATACAAATTAGCAAGACTATTAATAAGAAATGACTACTCTCATAAGACTAAAAGGGATTTGGACTTTTTGCATCAGTAATATTTCCAGCCAAAATTTCAACAAATTAAAGCTCTCTTATTTTGCCCCAAATTCTAGGATGCATAACTAACTCTTACATGTTAAATAATTTTCAGGCTCAGTGTAGGTTTATTGTGACCATTTTTCACTAACTTACCTAGTTTTACTTAAAAACGACCCTTTATCTTTTTACACATACAATAGTTTAAGGAAATGAAACTTCATTTCTTGCAAATATTTTATGATTCAGACTCTTCTCGGAAGCAAAAAGAGGCTCCCACCCAAATATTCTTAACAAGATTGTCATGGCTAGCTGAACATAAGAGTATCTCCTACAGGTGTCACTCCAGTTATCAGCTATAGTTGTTTCCTATACTCTGAGAATTTACAACTTCCAGAATTGCAATTTTGCTTTAAATGGTCATACTATGCCAAATTTAAAATGAGACAGATGTGTTGGTCTAAAGATTTCCACCCTAAACACAAAATAATCTTCCAGCAGTTCATAAAACAGCTGAAAATGATTCTGTGCAATAAGGAGAGAGTATAAAATAGTCAGGGTTGAAGAAAGGCACAACTTCAATAAATATTTAACCTATAATCATGTTTTCTGAACCAAACTCAGACACACGGTTTGACAAGCGTGAAGATACTTCTGAGAGCTACAGATTAGAATACATGAGTGTAATGGAAAAGTAAAACCACATGGTTTTTATAGGTTTAAAACAGCATTTGTCTACATGGACTTAAAATCCATGTTTCAAGTCACCAGTGAGATTTTACTGTCCAGGAACACCAATCCAACAGTCATTTTACAGTAGTTACTTCTCTAGAGAAAATGCTGGCAGAGGAACACAAGTAACAGATATGCACAGGAAATGCATTAGTGGGCACGGTTGATTTTTATCACCTCATGTGTTGGTGTACTCATTAATCTGCTAATGAAACTGTGAAAATCAGCAGGGGTCTCTGGGCCTATATGATTGTCAAGCTCTTACATGTCAAGCATATGTAGAACCTAGAAATGCAAACACACAGGATTTTTTATGGTTATGGAATTTACCTTCATCTCAGAAAGGTTCTCACATCTGGGAAAAGAAAAAACTATCCCATAACTGGTGTGGAATCAACTATCTGCTTGAAAAATAAAGTTGGATCCCCACCTGATTTATTTCACCAAAATAAACTGAAGATGGTGCAAGAATTAAGAAAAGTAAGGGCTGGGAGCAGTGGCTCACACCTGTAATGCCAGCACTTTGGGAGGCCGAGGCGGGTGGATCAACTGAGGTCAGGAGTTCGAGACCAGCCTGACCAACATGGTGAAACCCCGTCTCTACTAAAAAATACAAAAATTAGCCAGGCATGGTGGTGGGCACCTGTAATCCCAGCTACTAGGGAGGCTGAGGCAGGAGAATCACTTGAATCCAGGAGGCGGAGGTTGCAGTGAGCTAAGATCATGCCATTGCACTCCAGCCTGGGCGACAGAGCAAGACTCCATCTCAAAAAAAAAAAAAAAAGAAAAGAAAAAGAAAAGAAAAAGAAACAAATTCTGAACTTTGTAGTAAAAATACATGCTTTTTATAAAAACCCACAACACGACACATACAAACATATAAATTTATATAAATAACTGTGTGTGTCTAACCTCATTAAAGTAGAAG
The DNA here is from genome assembly GCF_009828535.3 of Hylobates moloch. NCBI lineage: Eukaryota > Metazoa > Chordata > Mammalia > Primates > Hylobatidae > Hylobates > Hylobates moloch. The sequence goes on from NW_026652289.1 coordinate 61,182,685, forward strand.
GAAAAAAGAATATGAATGAATGTTTCTTCAATATCCTGGACTGTAGAAGACCTTTCTAAGCATGACATAAACCCAGAAGTTACAAAGGAAAATAAGTAAGTTTGACCATGTAAAAATTTTAAACTTCTCTACGGAAAAAAGAAGAGAGAATAAGAAGACCAGAACAAACTGAAAAGAGCAATAAACTGAACAAAAACATTTGTAACACACAAGACAAAGGGCCAACCTTAATATTGGAAAACCCTTAAATCAATTAGTAAAAGATAAATAACCAAATAGAAAAACAGGCAGAGATGACAAATAGTTTATAAAAATGAAATACAAATAGCTGGCCAGGTGCGGTGGCTCATGCCTGTAATCCTAGCATTTTGGAAGGCTGAGACGGGCAGATCACCTGAGGTCAGGAGTTCGAGACCAGTCTGGTCAACATGGTGAAACCCCGTATCTACTAAAAATACAAAAAAATTAGCTGGGTGTGGTGGCACATGCCTGTAGTCCCAGCTACTTGGGAGGCTGAGGCAGGAGAATCACTTGAACCCCTGAGGCGGAGGTTGCAGTGAGCCGAGATCATGCCACTGCACTCCAGCCTGGGCAACAAAAAAAAAAAAGAAAAGAAATTAAATACAAATAGCCAAGTACAAATGAGAAGATATTCAAGCTCATTTACAATTTAAAAAATATAAAATAAAACAGTAACATAGTAATCTTTTTCACCTATCGAACTGACATTGACTAAAAGGTTTGCTAATATCCAGAGTTGATGGGGTTGGAGGGAAATGAGCCTTCTCATACACTGTTGGTGTGAGTGTAGACTGGTTCTACCTTTCGGTGAGCAAACACATTAATAGATATTGAAATTTAAATATGGGTACTCTGTCTCAGTAGTTCCAACTCTAAGAATTTATCTTACAAATTTATTTCCACAATGATATGGTTTGAATATTTGTCCCCTCCAAATCTCATGTTGAAAAGTGATCCCCAATGTTGCAAGCGGGGCCTGGAAGGAGGTGTTTTTGTCGTGGGGGTGGATCCCCCATGAATGACTCAGTGCCCTCTCTATGGTAGCAGATTCTCACTCTGTTGGTTCATGTGAGAAACTGGTTGGTTGAAGGAGCCTGGCACCTCCTCCGCTCTCTCTTGCCATGTGACACGCCTGCTGCCCATTCACCTTCTGCCATAAGTAAAAGCTTCCTCAGCAGAATGCAAGCAGATGCTAGTGCCATGCTTGTACAGCCTGTAGAACTGTGAGCTCTAGATGTAAGGGAGAATAAGGACCTAAAAGAGGTCCTTTTAATAAGAAAATAAGGTTTAGAACCATCAGCCCAAAAGGTGAGTTCTGCAGACAGATGTCCCTCTCCTCATCCAGCCCTAACTCCCCTTGGAAATACCATGCCCAGAAAAAGAAATCGGAAAGAATATAGCTCCTCAGGTTTGACCCCCTTGGGTCGGTCAAATGTGGGAATTTGATTTGGAGGCCTGAATTGCCCACCACCAACCAATTATATCCCATGCTCAGGCTATAACATAAATAATCCAAAAACACAGATTACTCATTTAGATTTAGACCATATACATTTTATAATTTTCATTTGAATATGGACACACACAACGTTCCACTCATTCAACAAGTGTGTTCCTCTAAGGCAGCAAGCTCATTACTAAGAAGAGAGGAAGAGTGGAATAAAACATTGTACCTATCACTAAGTGACTCAAAATGTAATGACGGAAGTTAACATGCACACACACACCAGAAGGCAGGCTGAAGGGGTTCCCTGCTCTAGTAAAGGTGCAGAGAGATTAATGCCATCTGAAATCACCAGAGGTTTCATTGAAGAGATGCCATTTCTCAGAACTGGAGAATCTGTGAAACCCCGTCTCTACTAAAAATACAAAAAAAAAAATTAGCCGGGCGCAGTGGCGGGCGCCTGTAGTCCCAGCTTCTCAGAGAGGCTGAGGCAGGAGAATGGCGTGAACCTGGGAGGCGGAGCTTGCAGTGAGCCGAGAGCGCGCCACTGCACTCCAGCCTGGGCAACAGAGCAAGACTCCGTCTCAAAAAAAAAAAAAAAAAAAGAGAATCTGTAACATTACCTGAGCTTTCCCCTCTTTTCCACTCACTCAACTCTTTTTCTCTACATTTATACAAAACAGGTACATTTGACAGCTACCCTATCTCTTGTTGCTTAATTCATATCACTAACTATAACACCATTTCTTTTATATAAGATATCAATTAGTGTTAGGTATATTTTCAGTATTAAATGTATTACTATAAGGCCAGGTGCTGTGGCTCACACCTGTAATCCCAACACTTGGAGAGGCTGAGGAGGGTGGATTGCTTGAACCCAGGAGTTCAAGACCAGGTTGGGCAACATGGCCAAAGCCCGTCTCTACAAAATATACAAAAGTTAGCCAGTGTAGTGGCATGCACCTGTAGTCCCAGCTACTCAGGAGGCTGAGGTGGGAGGATTGCTTGAGTCTGGGAGGCAGAGGCTGCAGCGAGCTGAGATTGCACCACTGCACTCTCCAGCCTGGGTGACAGAGCCAGACCATTTCAAAAAACCAAAAATGTATTACTGTAAGTATTTCTTTTATTAAAGTTGTATTTATTCAAGGGTTGTTCCATTATACCCATAAGCCACTGAAATATTTCCAAAATTCCTTATAAGCTATATCTTCTCAACTATTTCTTAAACATAGATTCCATTTATTGGTTCGGATTTTTGATTCAGAAAAAAAAGTCACCACAAAATAATCATGAAAAAAGCCAGTCTAGGATTTCAAGTCTATAGTGGTAAGTACATGATAATCCAAACACAAAAAAACTAAGAACTGTCATTATTTTGTCTGTGGGTGTGTTTTGTATTTATTGTTTTTCATTTAAAACTGGCCCACATGCAGATGGGCACAGAGCTGCTGTCATTGATGGGGCAAAAGAAAGAGCATGATATCACAGAACCTAAACCTGGAGTAGTAGAGTTTTATCTATATTTACACTTAACAGGCTTTCGACACACTTGGGGATAAAGAGTGCAAGTTTTATAGTCAAAAAGATGTGTGTTTGAACCTGGGCTTCACCTTTCCAAGCAATCACATTCAGCAATCATTTCAGGCCTCTGAGCTTCAGTTTCCTCACAGGTATAATTTTCCTATTTCACAGAGTCAGTATAAAGATTACTAACAACTTAGGCAAGTCATCTAGTACACTGCCTGGCACAGAGCAAGCTATCAATGAATGACAGTTAAAATAATCAGTATTATTATTATTATGAACCCTAACTGGAAGCCAATGAGGCAAGCACAGGCACATCAAGCCACTTTGGGGACCTGAAAAGCAAGTAAAAAGTACAAAGTAAACTTCTTTTTGCTATGCTTAAGAACAACCAGAATATATGATTTCAATAATTATGCCAACTCTCAAAACAAGTCCAGTACAGTGGTTGAGAATATACGTTCTGGAAACCACTCCAGGAATTCCACTTTAACAGCTGCGAGACTTTCAGCAAGTTGCTTAAAGATTTCCTTTCCTCAACCAAAACAGAGCTAATAACAGTCCTTTTAAGTACTTAGTGGGTACAGTGGCTCACACCTATAATCCCAGCACTCTGAAAGGCCAAGATGGGACTATCACTTGAGGCCAGGAGTTCAAGACCAGCCTGAGCAACACAGCAAGACCCCGTTTCTATACAAAATTTTTTTAATTAGCCAGGTGTGGAGGTGGGTGCCTGTAGTCCCAGCTACTCGGGAGGCTGAGGCAGGAGGATCACTTGAGCCCAGGAGTTTAAGGCTGCAGTGAGCTATGATCATGTCACTGCACTCCAGCCTGGGCAACAGAGCAATACTCTGTCTCAAAAAAATAACGAGTACTTCGTGGGGGTCTTGTGATGGTTAAAAGAAATAAGATAACCCATGGAATGCTCTTAGCAAAGCATCTGTCAACAGTAAGTACTCCGAAAGTTAACTATCAGACTGTCCATGAAACCTGTGGCACCCACAAGGAGTTACTGCAAAGAGTCTGAATAAAGCTTGCAACACTAGTATGTATTTCAGACAGATGTACTATTTTTCTATAGTACAGAGTTCAATGTGACTAATAAAATCCTGATTACATTACGAGTTCTACTCATTATAGCTTTTAAAAACAGGCAATGATTGTTGAAAAATGTTCAAACAATACAGAAACATACAAAGTAAAAAGTGTGCTCATTCATCCACCACCCCCCCCATCCGCCCCCGCCAACCCAAGCCTCAGGCCCCAAGTCCACTTTCCAGGGTAAGTCACTGGAAAGTACTGTAGTAGGCACTCTTCAGATCCTATCTTTCAATACACACATAAAGTTGGGGAAGCGGGGTTGGATATTTTATAAAATGGGATCATACTATAGGTATTATTTGTTTATTCAACAATATTTCACAGATACCTTTCTATACAAATGTAAAAAATCCTAACTCATTCTTTTTAGTTACTGTTGAACGCTTTGAATTATAGATAAATTATAATTTATTATCCATTATAACAGGCATTTAGTTTACCTCTAATTTTTTGCTGTTGAAAATAATCCCACAAGCCTGAGCCAGGAGGTCAAGGCTACAGCAAGCTGTGATCTCACTACTGCACTCCAGCTTGGGCAAAAGAGTGAGACCCTATCTCCAAAATAAATAAATAATCCCACAATGGGCCAGGCACAGTGGCTCACATCTATAATCCCAACACTTAGGGAGGTCAAGGCAGGAGGCTCACTTGAGGCAAGGAGTTCAAGACTAGCCTGGACAACATAGCAAGACCCCATCTCCACATAAAATTTAAAAATTAGCCAAGCATAGTGGTGCATGCCTGTAGTCCCAGTTACTTGGGAGGCTGAGGTGGGAAGATTGTTTAAGCCCAGGAGTTCGAGGTTACAGTGAGCTATCATGCCATAGCATTCCAGTCTGGGCACCAAGGCAAGATCCTGTCTCTAAAAATAATCATCATCATCATCATGATCTCACAATGAACACCTTGTTTGACGGGCATTCAACACGTTTAGCTACTTCTGTTGAACAGCTTCCTTAAAGTGGATCTGCTAAGTCAAAGGTTTTGCACATTTTATATGTTGATAAGAAATGCCAAATTATCCTCCAAAAAGGAAGTACCCATTGTATTCTCTGTAAGTAACCATCTTCATAAAAAACAGAAACAAAAAAGTATCCTATCATGTGGAAAAACTGAAATTTTTCTACATTAAGAAGTGACCCTCTGGCCAGGTGCAGTGGCTCACACTTGTAATCCCAGCACTTTGGGAGGCTCAGGTGGGTGGATTACTTGAGGTCAGGAGTTCAAGACCAGCCTGGCCAACATGGCAAAACCCTGTCTCTACTAAAAATACAAAGATTAGTTGGGCATGGTGGCACACACCTGTAATCTCAGCTACTCAGGAGGCTGAGGCATGAGAACTGCTTGAACCCAGGAGGCAGAGGTTGCAGTGAGCTGAGATTGCACCACTGCCCTCCAGCTTGGGCAACACAGCGAGACTCTGTGGCAAAAAAAAAGAAAAGAAAAAAAGTAGCCCTCATCTTAAAAAAAAAAAAAAAAAAAACTACAGTTCTTACTTCATCCCTCTCAGCATCTGCATCTCAAAAAAAAAAAAACTACAGTTCTTACTTCATCCCTCTCAGCATCTGGCCCCTTATGCTACTAACTATCTCATCTTAGCATGACTCATTCCATGATGTCCTCTGCAATGACCTGGTTCATGACAAAACAGTTTTCTAGTCCCCAGGTCACCCTGGCCCTGTCCCCAGGCCAACTGTGGGGAAAAAGGAAGGACTAAAGACCTGAAGTGTTCCTGTCACCATCTAGCATCCCTGCCAAGCCCCACTAAAACAGAATTATTCCATGTAATGCTCACAGTAAAAGCTCTACTTTGTTGCTATGTTTTAAAGCAGCAATGGATTAAAATCTCTTAATCAATAATCATTGGCCTACAGGTAGTTTACACGTTTCATTTTGTCCCGCAATATTATTACAATCAGGAGCAAGAGCAGATAAAGGTCATGCTGGTAATTAAAGCTATATTGTAGAAATATGCTCACCCAAGATATGATTAAATAAGAAAATATTACTCAGTTCAGTATCATCATTAAACTTGCATCAATTTATAAATATTTAAATGTACCATATGATGGTCATAAATAACCTGTTTTTGTCAGTTTCTAAAGTAATGCCACCCATAAACCCTTTAAAAAATGACTGCAGAAAGGAATAGTCAAGAAAGTATACAAGCCAGACTTACATTCAAATGCTGTAGTTGTTGCTTCAGGCAGAACCTGGCCTATCACATCCTAAACAAAGAAAGAATAAAGAAACACAATTAGCCATCTTCTTTATTGCTAACATGTGGCAAATCCTACAGGAAATATGAGAACCTGGGAAAGATTTTTGAAACGTTAGCATAAACTATAAAAACATTAGCTCATAATCACACTTAGCCCAGCAACGTAAACCCAGAGTTTAAAGCTCTATTCCAGGAAGAAAAATATTTAAGAAACCTTTCCCACATTTTATTAATAACATAATATTTTATTCTCACTTCAACAGTCTATATACAAATAAACCGTCATGTATTCACAAAAACTTGGTTTCTTCTATGGGAGGCTGTGGAATATACTACAGTTGAAAGAGAAAGGGGTTTTGAGAGTCAGACTGACGTAGGTCTGAATCTCTGGGAAAAAAATCACCTAACCTCTCTGAGCCTCAATTTGATTACCCTCCAAAATGGGTCTAGTAATACTTACAGATGTAGTGTAAAAATTAATCTAATAAACATAGCTTAGAACTAGCACATTGAAGACATTCAACAAATGTAGTTCCTGATATACAACAAGCAACACTGTGCCTCGCACTCATCATGGTAGGAGTTCAACACACAAGTTTTCGTGATGATATAAACCCATTATGCTACATTTAACACAAACAGTTCTTATCAACCTTTACTCTTAAGCAACAGAAAACATACTTAATGACACCAAAATAAAGTTAATCTAGCCTACAACAAAAATCTAAAAAGTGTATATAATCTGACATCAATGTTTAAATAAATCTATAAAGTTGAAGACACATGAAAATTAGTATACTGAGACAGCTTAATTGAATAAGCACAGAACACCTAAGCTCTGGGGAAAGTGACCCTCCATCATGTCCAGTCCAACTCCAATGGCCTGCAAACCTCATTTCTCTCCAGGAGCTCTGCCACAGTGTCCCTCCCAGGCTGCACCAGCGCTGGCACCAGGCAGCCGGCTGACAAAGCAGCTTGCAGTATTTCTCAGCAGGGAGCCCACAGCCTTTCCAAGCAGGGCACTTAGCAGAGTGGCGGCTGCAACTTCCTTCTAAAGGCAATTCTTTAGAAGCTTTTGCTGCAGTGGCAATTTGCATAATAGTCTTGCCTCTATAGTGCTTTTTTTTTTTTTTTTTTTTCAGAAATAAATCTGTGCATATAAAACTGATCAAAGAGAACTATCTTAGGCAGCCCTTGCTCATTACAGCCAAAAGAGATTATTTTTTTTCTGACTCTAGTCGTCACAAATGAAACATCAACTTTTTGAGAAAGTATCTATAAAAGATTTTAGTGTTAAAAAATTATTTCTACACTCTTATAATTAGAAAGTATTTATTGACAGGAAACTGTAAAGGGAGTACAGAATAAAGCACACAGGCAATCCAGTGGAAAACCTGAAAACATGAAATTGCAGCCAAATGGCTATGGCTGGATGCTAGCTCTCTGGCACAGCTGAGTGCACGAAATCTCTCTGTGCCTCACTTTCCTCATGTGTAGTATCAGATCTTAGCTGTACCTAACAAATGAGTTAGTATTTATAAAGTACTCAGAAGAGTGTCTAGCACATGTCAAGTGCCATACTAGTGTCTGTTAAATAAATAAAACAAAACACCGGTAACTGGAATATTACAAAGCTTACTTCATAATAAACTTTGAAATTCCAGCACCCAACAATCAGTGGAGGATGGTGATTCACTCACTGACTTCATCCTTCAGCAGTATTTATTGAACACCCATTCTAGCCAGTGTAGGTTTAAAAAAATGAGGGGAAAACAACTGCTTCATCTCCAACTCTCTAAGTCTAGGTTATCACCAGTTATTTTCAGGAAACTCCGATCTTGAGATGTGAACTGTACCTCTATAGTGTTAGCAAACTAATTTAGGCTCCTTCCTACTTAGGAATAGCAGACCCCATCAAAGTGCAGAGTTCTAACAACCACCTGGAAACCTGCTCAGTGGCAATGGCATGCCTTAGCCCATCGACATAAACGAGGCACTGCACATGCTTCTCATCTGATAGGAGGAAAAGGGAGAAAGAACAAAGCAAACTTGAGTGAGGGAATCATGTGAACACAACCAACCATTTTGTTCTTTAAAGCAAATAAAGTGGGGCTATCATAATGACAAAGAGGTAAGAAGTTTAAACATCAGTAATATCTACTAGTCATTTTAAAGCAGGGTACATTTGATGATTTTACACACATTTTCCAGCTAAAGTGATTTATTTACAAGCGGCCTTCTTCTACTCTTGACAATATAACATGTACCTAACAAACCCAAAGAAGGCTTCAAAAGAAAACCGGGATGGGCGCAGTGGCTCACACCTATAATCCCAGCACTTCGGGGGGGCCGAAGTGGGTGGATCACTTGAGGTCAGGAGTTTGAGACCAGCCTGGCCAACATGGTGAAACCCTGTCTCTACTAAAAATACAAAAAAATTAGCTGGATGTGTGGTGTGTACCTGTAATCCCAGCTGCTTAGGAGGCTAAAGCAGGAGAATCACCTGAACCTGGGAGGCAGAGGTTGCAGTGAGCCAAGATAACGCCACTGCACTCCAGCCTGGGCAACAAAGCGAGACTCTGTCTCAAAAAAAAGAAAAAGAAAACCGAAGTTTACATATTTTGATGACGACCATTTTTTGATATTTTTCTTCTTCCTTTCAATAAATCAGACAAATATCTGACAGATCCAAAACATAATTGAGCATCTACAACATGCCACGAGTATAAAGATCACAAAGCTGCAGGCTACAGGAGAATAAAAGTTGATCCTTGACTTTAGGAAGATTATAAACTGGTTACAGAGATAAAGACAAACCTGAAAGACTAGTAATATAAAATAATTAGAGTATAAGCACCAAACAAAAGACATAAACAGCCAATAGTATTTGGTAACTCAGGAGAAAGGAAAAAATCACAGACTCAGTTTAGACAGAAATCTCTGTGTGTGTGTGTGTGTGTGTGTGTGTGTTTTCTTCTTGAGATAGGGTCTTGCTCTGTGACCCAAGCTAGAGTGCAGTGGTGCAATCATGGCTCACTATAGCCTCAACCTCTGGGTTCAAGAGATTCTCCCACCTCAGCCTCCCTAATAGCTGGGACTACAGGTGAGTGCCACCAAGCCCCCACTAAGTTTTGCATTTTTTGTAGAGATGGGGTTTTGCCATGTTGCCCAGGCTGGTCTCAAACTCCTGAGTTCAAGCGATCCACCCACCTCGGCCTGCCAAAGTGTTGGCATTACAGGCCTAAGCCACCACTCCTGGCCCAGAAGTCTTATAGATGAGGGGAAATCTGAGCCTGGAGACCACAGGGTACAAAAAGAAGAGGGGAGAGGGTTGGGCATTCTCTCTCATCACACACTAACCGGACCTCTTGTACAGTTTTCCCAAAACTAGGAACTCAGTCTCCAGGGAAAAAGAGAAACACAGAAAGCTGCAAAACAGAAGACCCAAATGTCTCTACCTTTGAGGGTCAGGTCGGCCTCCATACTTAAGCCAGTCCCTGATGATTCAGACAAAAGACAAGGCCCAGAGAGACCGACTGACTTGCCCAGGGTCTCCCAGTTATTTGATGCACAGTGACTGGAGCCCTCAACTGCTGACTTCAGGTCCGAGACACTCAGTTATGGCTGACTCGGTGACTACAACCTGTTTCTGGCATCTGTGTCAGGTTCTGCCAAAAATTAGCTGCATGGCTTTAGCAAGGTATTTTCCCCCCGTGCGGTTCATGCCTCTTCATTTGAAATGAGTCTGAATTAGATGAGGGGATTCTTCCAGGTTCCACGTGGCTTTCAAGTCTAAGGTTAAAAGCCAGAGATGCTGATGTGTCTGTTGGTTCTTGCCTTTTCTTGATGAACAGATGAAGTGAACCTGGAGAACAGATCACAGGAGTCTGCCAGGATCTGGGCTTGAACATTTGCTAAAATGGAGCACTAGGAGATAGCACTGAACACTCACTGCCACAGGTCCTTCGTCAGGCCTTTCTGACAAAACATGCTCCACCTGGGCTTACCTAGCCAAAGTGTGCAGACACCTGGCATGTTGAGCTCTAGTGGTGGGGCCACTCAGGTAGTGTTTCCTGTTAAGCCAGTCAGCCTTGAGCCAGGTACAACTTAAGAGATGCTCAAGAAACAGAAGACCCAAGTCCAACCCCTTATAATAGCAATCCCATCAATAATAACAACACTAATGGAGCGCTTACTATGTGCTAAGTTGTTCCAAGTGCTTTACATGTATCAACTCAAGGAGTCCTCAGAACTCTAGGAGGTAGGCATTACTTTCACCCCTCCCTAACTTTTTTTTCACAAATAAAGAAACTGAGATACAGAAGATACTTGCCCCAGTAGTACAACTTGCAGGTTAAACAACTTGGCTCCAGAGTTTGTGGTCTTAAACACTGGGCTATTCTTGAAATAATCACATAACCAAATAATATAATCACATAATAATCAACCTTCCATTGTTAAATGAGTAAGAGAAAGCCCGTCTTTCTCATCACAGTCACAATCTCACATGATCTTTCCACGTCTTTGAGGAAGGTACAAGTTTCCCTGTTTCACAAATAAGGAAACTAAGGCTCAGAGAGGTAGACTGACTTGCCTAGTCCGTGGGACAGCTTGCAATTAAACCCAAATTCCTTGACTCTAAACCTAGTGTTCTGTCCACAGAACCATAATTGCATGCATCCTTTTTTAAGCTCCCTTCTTAAACAAGTATTTTGGGATCCTATGAAGAAACAAAAACAAACATATCTATCTCCTCCAGAAGTTTACCATCTAGTGGAGGAGAAAAAGAATCATGATCAAACATGTGCTTTGCTGGGGGACCCACACAAAGCTGTGATGACACAGAGGTGGGGCACATAACCAAGAATGACACAGAGAAAAAGCACAAGGTGGCTTGGAAGGACAGGTGAGAATTGGCCTGTGAAGAGCAGAATGCAGACAGCCTGGACACCTGGGAGAACTGAAAATCAACCTATATAAGTGAGGCACAGAAGTTTATGGGGCTGGCCGGGCGCGGTGGCTCACGCTTGTAATCCCAGCACTTTGGGAGGCCGAGGCAGGCGGATCACGAGGTCAGGAGATCGAGACCACGGTGAAACCCCATCTCTACTAAAAATACAAAAAATTAGCCGGGCATGGTGGCGGGCGCCTGTAGTCCCAGCTACTCGGAGAGGCTGAGGCAGGAGAATGGCGTGAACCCGGAAGGCGCAGCTTGTAGTGAGCCGAGATCGCGCCACTGCACTCCAGCCTGGGTGACAGAGCGAGACTCCGTCTCAAAAAAAAAAAAAAAAGAAGTTTATGGGGCTGTGAAGAGGGATGACACAGGTGCCAGGCAGACAGGGGCCAACCCAGATGTGCCCAGAGGACCATGTGAAGGAGCCTGGGCCTTATCATGAGGGGAAATTTGTGTGTGCATGACTGTCTGGAGAACTCTGGATACAAAGAAAAGGATGGCATTTGATGCACAATACGGAAAGCTCCTGGTCAAGGCACCCAAAAATCTGCATGGCCTGGGCAGTCAGTAACATCTAGAACTCAAAATGAAGTTATAGAAATCAAATTTTGATTGAGTTATCCAAGACAATGAAAAATCACATCACAAATCTTCCTCTTCCCAAGATCCTGCCACCTTGCCCACGCTTAACTTGCAGGTAAGTTCCACTACAGATCTGCTGCTAGCGACGTGCTTTTCGGAATGTCCGCTTCTGTCTTACATGCCTCAGTTATTCAGCATGTAGAATGGGCACAAGGCACCCTGTCTATCTCAAATGAATACCAGAAAGATTAGAAGTGGCTGCAACATGTAGGGAAAGAAACCTACTAAGTCAATGAAACAAAATTTTAGTTATGGTACTGACTCTCCCACTCAGGAGCTCACAGCTTTGGAAAAGCCATTTCACCTCACTGCTCCTCAGTAACTATCTGCAAAAAAGAAACATCAGCTGAACAGGCCACCTACAGTGTTACACTCTGCTCTAAAATTCCATCATTTTATTTGAAATATATTCTGAAAAATCCGAAAGTAAAATATCACCAATTCTAAGATGCACATTTTCCTTCACTTTTACCATCTCCGAAACTGGATTCATTTTAATAACGGATGATGTGTCATACTGTCATGGTCAGCATTTTTTTCTAAGTAAAATGTCTTACATTCAATGATGCTTTAAGTTTGCTCAGGCTGGGCACAGTAACTCACACCTGTAATCTCAGCACTTTGGGAAGGCCGAGGCAAGCAAATCGCAGGAGTTCAAGATCAGCCTGGGCAACATGGCAATACCTCGTCTCTACAAGATACAAAAATTATCCAGGTGTGATGGCATGTGCCAGCTACTTGGGAGGCTGAGGGAGGAGAATCGCTTGAGCCCACGAGGCAGAGGCTGCAGTGAGCCGAGATCATGCCATAGCACTGCAGCCTGAGCGACAGAGTGAGGCCCTGTCTCAAAATAAATAAATTAAACAGTGTGCTCAAACACGGTAAGTTAAAGTTGTCCTTTTTCCCCTTCTCAGCTGGTCACCAAGTTCAGAGAACTCAGTAGAAAAACAGGGCTGGAATCTGTCCAGGGACATTCCCCGAAACACTTGGGGGGAAAAACCTCTCTTCTAGATTCAGCTGTTTGCCTTTGCGTGGTTGTGTCTATGTGTGTCCCAGCCCGGGCCATGAGCTCTCTGAGGGCAGGGGTTCAGTCAGATTGATCTATCTCTCCAGGGTCCTAGACATTCGCCAGGTTTTAGTGGTTGCAATTTATCAACGCTGTGCCTGAAGCAATAAAACCGCCTCCACAGGAAGCCAGCAGTAGCCATTGCCACTAGCTCAGGTCACCAGTGGTCAAGGTGCTGACTACTCAAGTCCCTGAGTCCCCCTTGCTGGGATCTGGACACTGAGATTACCACTCACCAGCACATCCCTGAAGAGTAACTGCGGCCCGGAGTGCACTGTCCAGTCCACCGCGCCACTATTTGGGATCTTGATGCGAATTACCAGCACCTGGTTCTCCATGGCAGGAAAGGGGCCAAGGGCTAGCCACAGCATTACAGGTTAAAGAGGCTCACATCCTGGGGTAGGTGATACCCACTGGTCGCTGGTTAGGAGGGGGCTCCAAGAGGTGACAAGGGGAGTGAGGGGCAGAGGACAGAGAGTGAAAACAAGGGACTGGAGGATGAGGGGGAGGGAAGAGGGGAGGGGTGATCAGGAACGCACCCGCAGGCACCGAGCCTGCCCAGGCTGTCGGGGGTCTGAGGTGTCTCCCGGGGAGGGTGCACCGGGAAGCGGGCAGAGGCCCGCAGGAACTAGCGGAGGTCGGAAGGTTCTGGAGTTGAGCGAACGCTATGGTGAAGCTCTCTGCCGCCGTGTGGGTATAAGGAGGCAGCAGGGCAAGGACTGCGGCAGGTATCCACCGCTCGTCAGTGGACTAGGACAGGGTCCTCGACTGGAGGGGACTCAGTCCGGGGCTATTAAGAAAGAGCCCCAGGGCCGCCACACCACGGAGAGTCCCTGCGGGAGAGTCAAGGGGCGAGTCTTCTGCCCCACCCGGAGACACAGGGCGCGGCGCGCGCAGGCTGAGCTCCGGCCACCCGAGGCCACGCGGACCTGCGGCGGCTGCGGCGGCGGCGGCGGCGGCGACGGCGGTAGCGGCGAGAGGAGGAGGAGGAAGGCGGTGGCGACACTGTTACTCCGGAACCAAAACGCGCGGCGCCGGAACCCCGGGAGCCGACGAGCGGGACCCGCCTCCCGCGGCGCCATGTTGGAAAAGGGCAGCAGCTCCCGGGAGGATGCGCCCCCGGCGTGGGGGAGCCGAGGAACCGGCGCGCGGCGCGCGGCGCGTGGCGCGTGGCGAGTCGGAGAGAGACTGGTCTTGCTCGCTCAGGAGACCCTCATCGCCCAGAGAGCGCCCGCGGCGACCTGGTCGCGGCCCTTTCCTTTCCTGACCCTGCTTAATGACAGCGAGGTGAAAACATCTACCAAACGAAGGGTAAAAGGCTGGAGTCCGCCAGAAGCCAATTTAAGGCTTAACATTGCAGACCGTTTGTCTTTACAAAAGCTTCAAAGACGGGGCTGCAGCTCCCGGTTATCCCCACTTTGTCAAGCCATGAGTCTGAATGTTCGTGGGGTTGTGTGCATCGAATCAGCAAGAGCGAGGCAAGAACTCAATAAATAGTTGTCTTTTTATCGCCCCCTTCCAAGTCACAGGTTCAGAGGATCATCATCTTTCTCCCACATTAGCAAAACATATTTGCATTTTTCAGTGAAGTTCTTTACCGCACGAGTGCCCTAAAATAGCAAACAGTTCCCTGTTCAAAAGCAATAGTAAAGAAATTCGCTGAAGAGTTTAATTGCCTGGGGACAGCTGCAGTAGTCGCATCATTGTCTCTTATTAAACTGTTGCAGAAATATTTGGTCTAGTCCATGTATTTTCAACTAAATAGCACTGCTTACGCAGTTGGTGATATCACGGAAGTAGGAATAAACCTTGGTTATCTTTTCTTTTTTTGAGACGGAGTCTGGCTCCGTCGCCCAGGCTGGAGTGCAATGGCATGATCTCTACTCACCACAACCTCCGCCTCCCGGATTCAAGCGATTCTCCTGCCTCAGCACCACCACCCCCCACCCCGGCCGAGTAACTGGGACTACAGGCGCGCGCCATCCGTGCCCGCTCATTTTTGTATTTTCAGTAGAGACTGGGTTTCACTGTGTTGGCCAGGCTGGTCTCAAACTCCTGACCTCGTGATCCGCCCACCTCAGCCTCCCAAAGTGCTGGGGGGATTACAGGTGTGAGCCACCGCGCCCGGCCAACCTTTGTTATCTTCAAATGTCTTGTTACCTCAGATTTTAAAGTGCATAAGCTTGTAGAACGATGGTGCCTCTACAGAGGTTTGTTTACAAATTGTGACGTGTAGGTTCGTCCTTTATCTCTTTCTTATGAAGGTGCACGAATTGGCTTTACTTTTTGGGGTTGAATTTTGTATAAACTCGGTTGAGGAGGCGTGTCAGTTTCCCTTCTAACAGTAAGGTGCTTGATTAATGTGAGAGAAAAAAATTAATGTTGGTCATTTTCAGTTACAATACCAAAATTTTTTCTGCATACTTTACTCTAAGTTACTTTTATATTTAATTTGAAAGTCCATTGTAGGAGATAAATTATCACCTTTTAAGTTACTGTAAATCAGTAGCTTAGGTAGAAATTCATTTAGTCAGATCCTTCAGATATTCTAGGAATTGCCCCTTTTCACCTGCACTTCACTTCTGTGAAAAATAAACCTTTCATCCAAAGTCCTCATGTACTTTTATTAAAAGTTCATTTCCTATTATTTTAGAAAATAGACCACAAAACTAGAGATTTTCTATGAACCTGTGATTTGTTAAAGTGTCTCTTTTATTCGAAGTACCATGGGGAAAACCAACTCAATTTGCCAAATTTGCATACATATTCTGAAGCTTTTCTTACACTAATGGCAAACTCATATTTCTGCCCCAATATTTGCAGAGCCAATATAATTACACGTCAGCTCTTCATAGCCTTTATGTAGTAAGAAATCTTAATTTTGATGATTTGAGCAAGGATTTTCCAGAAAGTTATAACTGTCATTGCGAGAAGCATCATAATCACTGATAATACATGACCATTCCATTTGGTATCATAAATGACAAAATATAACTTTTTGATCTTTACCAAATTGAATAAACTACTGTCTAAATTTAAGGAATATTTAGTATTTAACATCGAAGTTGCATGTGATCTTAAGAAGTTTGCATTTAGTACTTTTTTTCATTTTTATTTATTTATTTATTTATTTTGAGATGGAGTCTCACTCTGTCACCCAGACTGGAGTGCACTGGCGCAATCTCGGCTCACTGTAACCTCCACCTCCCAGGTTCAAGCGATTCTCCTGCCTCAGCCTCCCAAGTAGCTAGGACTATAGGCATGTGCCACCACGCCCAGCTAATTGTTTTACTTTTAGTAGAGAAGAGGTTTCACCATGTTGGCCAGGCTGGTCTGGAACTCCTGACCTCAAGTGATCCACCCGTCTCGGCCTCCTAAAGTGCTAGGATCACAGGCGTGAGCCACCGCGCCAGGCCTTTTTTCTTTTTAAATGATACAAGTCAGGATAGTCACTCAGATACTGGCTGAGATAGTTTACTAGTCATTAAGCAAACACTGTAAAAAAAACCTGTGCTTACTTGTAGTGTTCCTACTTGAGGGATTTACTTTTCACTAAGTGTAATAGAAAATCCCTCCCCTCATGAAGTTATTTCTGATGGGGAACACAGACAAATGAGTAAAACATATGTTAGATAGTAGTAAATGCTAAGAGAAAAATGAAATCAGAAGGGAAAATGGTAAAACAGTGAGTGCGACAGTGTGATAACACTAAGGAATATGAAAACTGGGCTATGTTGGCTTCTGTTAACTGGCAAATTTACCTGAAAATAGACACATTACTGAAAAGTTAGATGTCTAGTGATTTTTTTAATTGTGATAAAATACACATAAAATTTACCATCGTACTCATTTTGAAGTGTACAGATCAGTAGTGTTACATACATTCACCCTGTTGTGCAGCCAATCTCCAGATTTTCATCTTGCCAAACTGAAACTCCATATTCATTAAACAACTGCCCACTTCCCCTTCCCTCCAGCCCCTGGCAACCACCAATCAACTTTCTATTTCTATGAATTTGACTACTCTAGATACCTCATATAAATAGAATCATCCAGTATCTGCCTTTTTGTGACTGGCTTATTTCACTTGGTATAATGCCTTCAAGGTCCATCCATGTTGTAACATGCGTCAGCATTTCCTTACTTTTTTTTTTTTTTTAAGATGTACTCTTGCTGTGTCATCAACACTGGAGTGCAGTGGCATGATCTAGGCTCCACCTCCTGGGTTCAAGCAATTCTCCCACTTCAGCCTCCCGAGTAGCTGGGTTTACAGGTGCCCACCACCACGCAAGGCTAATTTTTGTATTTTTAGTAGAGACAGGGTTTCGCCATGTTGGCCAGATTGGTCTTGAACTCCTAAACTCAGGTGATCCACCCACCTTGGCCTCCCAAAGTGCTGGGGTTACAGGCATGAGCCACCGCCCCTGGCCATTTCCTTCCTTTTCAAAGCTGAACAAAATTCTGTTGTGTGTATATACACATTGTGTGTATCCATTCATCTATCAATGAACATTTAAGTTGTTTCCACCTTTTGGCTATTGTGAATAATGCTGATATGAACATGGGGGTACAAATATCTGTTCCTGTCTCTCCTTTTGACATTTTGGGATGTATACTCAAAAGTGGGATTGCTGGATCATATTTTCTATGTTTAATTTTTTGAGGAATCACCATACGGTTTTCAATAGTGGCTGCACCATTTTACATTCTCACCAAAAGTGCATAAGAGTCCCAATTTCTCCACATTTTCACCACCACTTGTTATTTTCTATATTTGTTTATAGTAGCTATCCTGTTGGGTATAATGTGATATCTTACTGTGGTTTTAATTTGCATTTCTCTAATAATTAGTGATGTTGAACATCTTTACCTATTCTTGTTGGTCATTTGTATATCTTCTTTGGAGAAATACCTGTTGAAGTTTTTTGCCCATTTTATGTATTTATTTATTTGTTTTTGAGACAGAGTCTTGCTCTGTCTCCCAAGCTGGAGTACAGAGGCATGATCTCGGCTCACTGCAACATCCGCCTCCCAGGTTCAAGGGATTCTCCTGCCTCAGCCTCTCGAGTAGCTGGGACTACAAGTGTGCACTACCACACCCAGCTAATTTTTGTATTTTTAGTGAAGATGGGGTTTCACCATGTTGGCCAAGCTGGTCTCGAACTCCTGACCTCAGGCGATCCGCCCGCCTCGGCCTCCCAAAGTGCTGGGATTACAGGCATAAGCCACTGCACCCGGCTTTTTTTTTTTTGTCCATTTTAATAGGGTTATTTTGTTGTTGTGATTTATTTTTTTAAGGAGGAAAATTACATTTTGCTGTTATAAATTCAGAGGTTTTCTTTCATCTCTTATTACCCTGATCCCAGTATCGAATCCTTAACCCAGAATCTGAGCCTTTCTCACCACCTTCACTGCTACTGCCCCAGTCCAAACTATTCTTTCATCTTCTGTTTTCACCCTTGCCCCTACTACCAACAGTATTACCTACCCAGTTGCCGCAGTTAGATCAGGTCACTTGTTTGACTAAAACTCTCCATACAGCTTCTTTTTTTTTTTTTTTTTTTTTTTTTTTTTTTTTTTTGAGACGGAGTCTCGCTCTATCGCCCAGGCTGGAGTGCAGTGGTGCAATCTCGGCTCACTGCAAGCTCCGCCTCCCGGGTTCACGCCATTCTCCTGCCTCAGCCTCTCCGAGTAGCTGGGACTACAGGCGCCCGCCACCACGCCCGGCTAATTTTTTTTTTTGTATTTTTAGTAGAGACGGGGTTTCACCGTGGTCTCGATCTCCCGACCTCGTGATCCGCCCGCCTCGGCCTCCCAAAGTGCTGGGATTACAAGCGTGAGCCACCGCGCCCGGCCTCCATACAGCTTCTTATCTTGTGCAGGAAAAAGGCCAAAATCCTTTTCTTGGCCTACAAAACTCTACACATTCTGCCCTCATCCCATCTAAAGTCTCAAACTTCATTTCCTACTAATTTCTCTCACTCCTACCAGCCTCCTCCTCACTGTGCCTTGAACGTGTCCCGCATCCCACCTCAGGGCCTTTGCATTTGCCATTTTCTCTGCTTGGATTGCTCTTAACCTAGATATCTGCGTGGCTCATTACCTCACATTCTGTAAGTCTTGACTCAAAGGTCACCTTCTTGCTGAGGCTCTCCCTTGGCACATTATCGAGATTGCAGGCCATCCTCAAACCCATAGATACAAGCATGAAAGCAGGCACAATTCCTAATCCTCTTCCCTGGTATTTTTCTCCTGGCACTTATCGCTATTTTTTTTTCTTTCTGTTTTTGAGACAGGGTCTGGCTGTGTCACCCAGGCTGGAGTGCAGTGGTGTGATCTCAGCTCAATGCAACCTCCACCACCTGGGCTCAAGCGATCCTCCCACCTCAGCCCCCTGAGTAGCTGGGACCACAGGCGTGCACCACCACGCCCAGCCATTTTTTTTGTATTTTTAGTGGAGACGGGGTTTCACCATGTTGGCCAAGTTGGTCTTGAATTCCTGGGCTCAAGTGATCTGCATGTCTCTTAAAGTGCTGAGATTACAGGCGTGAACCACTACACCCTGCCCGTTTATCACTATTTAACATACCACACGTTTTACTCATTTGTTTCTTGCCTAGACTGTAACTTCATGAAGGGATGAAATTGTGTGTTTTATTCAGTTCCATATCCCTAGTACCTAAGAGAGTATCTGGAACGTAGTGGGCACTTTAATAATATTTGCTGACTGAACAGGGAGTTTTGAACGCAGAGTGGGTTGAGTAATAGGAATGCAACTTCCATTGCATCTTGCATCCCCTGCCTGCCTTGAACATCAATCACTTGCCCCCTTGCCTTTCCACCACCACCACCACCACCACCAAGACTGCGACAGTAACAATTATAGACTCCCATTAAACAGTACATTTAATTTAAAATATTGATTGCCTTCTATGTTTAACAAATTCACCTGGCCGGGCATGGTGGCTCACGCCTGTAATCCCAGCACTTTGGGAGGGCGAGGCAGGTGGACCGCAAGGTCAGGAGATCGAAACCATCCGCGCTAACATGGTAAAACCCCGTCTCTACTAAAAATACAAAAAATTAGCCAGGCGTGGTGGCATGCAACTGTAGTCCCAGCTACTCGGAGAGGCTGAGGCGTGAGAATCACTTGAACCCAGGAGACGGACATTGCAGTAAGCCAAGATCGTGCCACTGCACTCCAGCCTGGGCAACAGAGCGAGACTCCATCTAAAAAAAAAAAGAAAAAAGAAAAATTCACCTGTTTCCTTCAGCACCCAGTATGGGCCCTTACAGATAACACTCCAATATATGTCGATTAATTTTGATTTAAAAGAATATAGGCCAGATGCAGTGACTCACACCTGTAATCCCAGCACTTTGGGAGGCCAAGGCAGACCAATCGCTTAAGCCTAGAGGTTCAAGACCAGCCTGGGCCACATGGTGAAACCCTGTCTCTACAAAAAATACAAAAATTAGCCAGGCATGGTGGCACAGGCCTGTAGTCCCAGCTACTCAGGAGGGTGAGGTGGGAGGACTGCCTGAGCCTGGGAGGTCAAGGTTATGGTGAGCTGTGATCGCACTACTGCACTCCAGCCTGGGTGACAGAGTGACACCCTGTCTCAAAAAAAAAAAAAAAAAAGTTGCCTTTCTACACACCAGCAATGTCTTTGAAAATTTGATTGAAAAAATAATGTATAATAGCAATAACAAAACAATAAACATAATTATTCTCATGTTGCATGATATCTATTAATTTTGAGACAGAGTCTCACTCTGTCACCCAAGCTGGAATGCAGTGGTACAATCTCCATTCACTGCAACCTCCGGCCCACAGGTTCAAGTGATTCTCGTGCCTCAGCCTCCTGAGTAGCTGGGATTACAGGCATACACCATCACGTCTGGCTAATTTTTGTATTTTTAGTAGAGATGGGTTTTTACCATATTGGCCAGGCTGGTCTCAAACTCCTGACTTCAAGTGATCCGCCTGCCTCGGCCTCCCAAAGTGTTGGGATTACAGGCGTGAGCCACCGCGCCCGGCCACACGTTTTTCTTTCAGTGGAGTAGACTGGTGTTCCTACAAATCACTTAAACTTTATTTTTTCTCTCTTCTCGTTGTTTAAACATATCTATATTACTTTCTTTATATGTAGTCGTAATCATAATAACAAAGCACTTCCACATCCATTGTCTGACAAAATTATCTTGTGCATCTTATGACAAGTGTAGAGTAGAGGCTGAGAATGTGGACTCTGTAAACAGACGGGAAGAACACCTACCATGCGTGGCCTTGGGCAAGACCCTTTGGCTTCCACAACTGAAAAATAAACATAAAAACTACCTAATTCATGGGGTTGTTATGAGAGGATTAAGTGAGTTCATATGTGCCAGGTCCTTATATGAGGACCTGGCACAAGTAAATGCTATGTAAGTGTTAGATAAATTTCTTATTGTATACATGAAGACATTAAGACTTAGAAAGCTCTAATTTTTCTCGAAGTTACTCTACCAGCAGTGGTAGAGCAAGAACTAAAAACATACCTTTTCTCTTCAAAGTAGGGTTCTTTGTATTCCACATATACTGGAAAAGCGGTAAGTACCAAACTAAATAGCATGGTTGGGAACCAGACATAGACATGCAGGAATGATTATAAAATTTCTGAGTTAAAGGGGACTTAAAAAATCACCAGTCTAATCCCCTTCCCATTCAAGAATTTTACCCGCCCCCTGCTCACCTCACCAAGGAATTGACATGTAGCGTCTGAACAGCTCCAACAACAGAAGACTCACTGTCTCAAGAGGTAACCCATTCCATTTTCTGAGGATTAAAACACTCTTTTTGTCTTCTAGTTACTAACACATTACTTGTAGTTCTGTTTTAAAAGAGTAAGTCTAACTGATTCTGGGACTTTCTGTTTCATGTTTCACTTCATTTACTTCTATACATCATTCTAAATTTGATTTTAAAATAGCAAAATTATTGTATGAGAAAACAGGTGGCACCATTTGAAATACCTTAAAAGGAAATTCAACAAGATTACAATCTCTTATCTTTCAGCATACATAGTTAATTCATTACATCTGAGATAATATTTCAAAACTTATTGCTGTTCCTGTAAAGAATCCATATGATCTACAATTAAAGTATCCTGTTTTTTAAGAAGCTATTAAAAACAAAGGCAAGTTTTCTTTTTAATTTTGAATCATCACATATTTATTAAACATTGAGCCTTTATTATATAACAAGTGCTGGAAAGAAAACTTCATAACACATGGTTCACACCCAGTTGTGGACAGCAGTTTTTTCACTATGGCTTGAATGGACTCTGTAAATAGATTTAGAACTGCTAGATTTTGTTCGCAAGGAAAGTTACTAGGATTTCAACACTGTCAAGGCAGCATTGACAAGTGCCTTCAACACCGTCAAGGCAAAAGTATTTCTTGGATGAATAAATGACTGTTGATTTTGAAATGTGATCTAAAATTAAGTGACACTATTTAGATTTTTATTCACACTTTCAAATTCTTGCTTCCTTCATTTTGTAAATTTAGAGATTTGAAAACATAAACTAAAATTTTGGTGGTCATCTCGTAGGAAGGATCTTGATACAATGTGTAAAAAAGGTAACAAAGGTATCTATTTTCATCTAGTTCTTACACATCTATATCTTCTGAAATAAAAATATCCACTTTAAGTGGAGTTTTACATTTATATCTGTTTGCTAGAGTATTAATTTTTTATTTTGTATATTTTTATTCTTCCTTTAGGGTTTGAGTAGACAACTTTTAAGTCTAATTTTAAATTACGAACTAATATGAAAATAGAGTAAAATGAATCACTTTGTGGTTAATAAATTCAATGTTCTGTTTACAGACAGATTGTTATAAAATTACTGATATATTCTCACAGAAGCAGTAAAGGTTATGTCAAATAAGTACTAAAAAAATTATACTACGTAGTGTTAATGATGTTACCTTAACATACCAGCTTCAGGGGCTGCATAATTGTTTCTGCTAACCCATAAATTTTTGAGTAACAACAAAATTATTGTGATTTTTCTTCCTAAATAATTCATACATTACAAAGCATGTATGTAACAAGGTCCATGAATCACTAAAGCATATAATGATCATATATCTAGTGACATATCTCTTTTCATAAGATGAATTCAAATAGATTTATGTATTTAGGTTAACTAAAAAATACTGAGTTTATAAGGTTAATAATTCTATCAACAGCAACAACAAAAACTTCAAATCTTCTTTAAGAAGTTCAGTTTCCATGATTTGCTTTTAAAACTGAAAGCTTTTGTTTATCAAAATCCTTGTTTAAGCTACTTTTCATGAAGTTTACAGCTTTTAAATTGATACTATAAATACCACCGAAGATAAATTAATAATATAATGGAGTAGTACAATGTTCATAAACTGTATTTAAAATGATATAAGTACAACTAAAATAGCCATAAGCAATACTACATAAAACCACTTACTAGTAGTAGCTGATATTCTTTATCCAGCAACTGGGATCTAAGAAAGGATATTTTCATTTACTAACACTTTACATGCCTTATGTTGGTCTTATCTTAAATAATCTCGAACCAAATGTATCCTTTTCATAATGCTACTAAAAATGATCCCAAATGAAATTTCATAAAACTAGGTTTCATAATTGAAATTTTTAAAATTCTAAGACTGCAACATACAAAATGATGTCAACATGCTTTAACTATTTTAATCTCTAACATTTTTTAACCTCCTGCAGTCATATTTTGTCATACTAACATTGAATCCTTTACTAATTTTTAAAAATTGTTTTTAATTGTGGTAAAATACGTATACATAATATTTACCATCTTAACCTTTTTTTTTTTTTTCTTTTTAGAGATAAGGTCTTGCTGTATTGCCCAGGCTGGAGTGCAGTGGCTGTTAACAGGCACAATCATGCCACATTGCAGCCTTTGAACTCTTGGGCACAAGTGATCCTCCTGCCTCAACCTCCCATTAACTGTACCACTCAATGGTTGTAAGTACATTGATACTATTCTACGACCATCAATACCATCCATCTACAGAACGTTTTTCATATTGCAGAACCCAAACTCTGTACCCATTAAACACTAATTGTGCATTGTCCTCTTCTTTCTTTCTCTTTCTCTTTCTTTCCTTTTCTTTTTCTTTCTTCCTTCCTTCTTTTTTTTTTTTTTTTTTTTTTTGAGACGGAGTTTCACTCTTGTTGCCCAAGCTGGAGTGCAATGGCATGACCTCAGCTCACTGCAACCTCTGGCTCCCGGGTTCAAGTGATTCTCCTTCCTCAGCCTCCAGAGTAGCTGGGATTACAGGCATGCGCCACCACACCCAGCTAATTTTTTGTATTTTTAGTAGAAACGGAGTTTCACCATGTTAGCCAGGCTGGTCTCAAACTCCTGACCTCAGATGATCCGCCCGCCTCGGCCTCCCAAAGTGTTGGGATTACAGGTATGAGCAACCACGCCCAGCCTGTCCTCTTTAATAATCTTAACAGCCTTATTAAGATATAATTCCCATGCCATACACTTCTTTCATTTAAAGTGTACAATTCAGTGGTTTGCGTATAGTCACGGAATTGGGCAACCATATCACAATCAATTTTAGAACAGTTTCATCAGCAGTGAAAGAAACCCCATGCCCCTTCGTGGTGACTCCCCATTTCTCCCCAACCTCTTCAGCCCTAGGCAACCACTAATCTAGTTTCTGTCTCTATAGATTTGCCTATTCTGAACACTTTATATAAATGGAATTTTATGAGATCTTTTATGACTGGCTTATTTCACTTAGTGTAATATTTTTAAGCTTCATCATTGCTATAGCTTGTATCAGTATTTCATCCCTTTTTTGAATGAGTAATATTCCATTGTGCCACTATGCTACATGTTATCTGTTCATCAACTGATGAATATTTTTGTTTCCACTTTTTGCTAGTATGAATAATGCTGATATGAACAATCGTGTACAAGTTTTTGTGTGGACATATGTTTTCAGTTCTCTAGGGTCTATACCTAGGAGCAGAATTGCTGGGTCATATAGTAATTCCATATTTAATATTTTGAGCAACTGCCAAACTTTTCCAAAGCAGCTGCACCAATTTACATTTCCTCCAGCAATGCATGAGTTTCTCACTTTCTCCACATTCTCATCCACACTTATTATTGTCTTTTTGATCACAGTCATCCTAGTGGATATGAAGTGGTATCTCGTTGTGGGTTTGCTTTGCATTTTCCTAATGATTAGTTGAACATCTTTTCATGTGCTTGTTATATATCTTTTATATATCTTCTTGGAGAAATGTGTGTTCAAATCAAATTTTCAATTGGGTTGTTGAGCTTTAAGAGTTATTTATATATTCTGTATATAAGTCCCTTATCAGATATATGATTTGTACATATTTTCTCCCATTCTGTGGGTTGTCTTTTATTTCCTTGAAGGAGATCTTTGAAGAACAAACATTTTACATTTTGATGAAGTTGTATTTGTCTATTTTTTCTTTTGTCATCTTCCTTTATCCTTTTCTGAAATATTATAGGTTGGTGCAAAAGTAACGTGGTTTTGCCTTTTTTTTTGAGACAGAGTCTCGCTCTGTCGCCCAGGCTGGAGTGCAGTGGTGCGATCGCAGCTCACTGCAAGCTCTGCCTTCCGAGTTCACACCATTCTCCTGCCTCAGCCTCCTGAGTAGCTGGGACTACAGGTGCCTGCCACCACGCCCGGCTAATTTTTTGTATTTTTTTTTAGTAGAGATGGGGTTTCACCATGTTAGCCAGTATGGTCTCAATCTCCTAACCTCATGATCCACCCACCTTGGCCTCCAAAAGTGCTGGGATTACAGGCATGAGCCACCGCGTCCGGCCACCTTTTTTTTTTTTTTAGTGGCCAAGCTTGTGTTTGTGGAAACTGTTTTAGCCACACTTTCATTAAAGGAGAAAAAAATTCCACATCTGATCTCCAATTTATATTAGAAAACTACTCTGTGGACTGTGGTCACTACTAATAACACTTCTTACTGTTGGGAAAGCCCTGGTGAAACATTTGTCAAGCACAGAAAATGATTTGAAAGTGAAATATAGTAATTAAGATTTGTGTTCTATCGATTGTGTAGCTTAAGTAATTTTTCATTACTAACGTAAGATTTAATAAGTATAAGTAGTTAAAGATTCTGACTTGGCACTAGTCATTAGCATGTAATTGAACTAGTAAAAAAGATCAGTCAAAGCTGTGTTGATTACCACCTTATCTTTGAAAGGCAATTAAAGACCTCAATCATTGCAACAAGATTTGATTATGCAGCCTTTATCGGACATTGATCTTTCAGCAAAGTGCAGTTACATTTTCCATTAATTTACAGTAACAGAGTTTAACTCTGATACCCTAGACTGTTGACCCAGGTGAGATGTAATGCTAAGTACTTGTTTAGGTTAAGATGCCCCCAAATGTCATTATTGTCTGAATAACAGTAGATACTTAATCCACTAGCTTTAGGATAAGGTTTCTGTTATCTGCATTAGCTTTTCAGTGCAGTGAAACCAAGATCTTTGCCTTTTATGTCATCCCTCTTATTCAAACATCATTCTTTAACAGAGTTAAAAGATATCTCATGAAGAACTATAGATGTTCTGTGCTTACAGTTTTGGGTGAATATAAATATAAATGACATGAAGTAAAATGTACTTTAAAAAATACATGGTTTTAATAATTAAAAATGTTTCAGCCAGGCGTGGTGGCTCACGCCTGTAATCCCAGCACTTTGGAAGGCCGAGGCAGGCGGATCACCTGAGATCAGGAGTTCCAGACTAGCCTGACCAACATGGTGAAACCGTCTGTACAGAAAATACAAAATTAGCCAGGCGTGGTGGTGCATACCTGTAATCCCAGCTACTCAGGAGGCTGAGACAGGAGAATCGCTTGGACCTGGGAGGCGGAGGTGCAGTGAGCCAAAGTCGCACCATTGCACTCCAGCCTGGACAACAAGACTGAAACTCCTTGTCAAAAAGAAAAGTTTCAATTTTTACGGAAGTCAACGTTAGAAAAATATTAATGCCCCAAAATGTGTGGTAAACTATAACTTTGTACAATTTGGCATTTTAGGACATCGGCACCAAGAAAATAGAGATTTTTGTATTAGCAGCCTCTCTCATGCTCCCAAATAGGTTACTGCATCTTTATAGTGGCTCACAACTTACACAGGAACTAAGAATTTTGCCTAGAAATTTATTCCAATATGTGATAATTCATTTGTATAGAAATAACAGTAGAAGAGATGCAAGGTTTTGTACTAAAACTATACCTTTATTAAAACAGGTTTGGTTGGATTAAAGACAAAAATCCTGTCAAATATGACAGAAAAGCTAAATCAGTGGTTTCACCAATTAAGAAAACTACTGATATGCAGAAGAGCAGGGCCTGTTCAGCTCCCCACATGCCACTTCAGGGTTAGCGGGTATGCGCCTTCAATGCACCTCTCCTTCTCTCTCCATCACCTTATTTTTGAAAATTTTTAATTAATGAAGTCCTTTAAGTATAAATGTAAATATATGCAGCAGAAGAAGGTGGATTATAAAAACAGAGCTTTTGCAGAGACAAAAGTAAATTTGATGTAGATTTTTGGGTAGAAATGTCTCGTTTCGTTCTTCTCAGATTACAGGTGGAAAAACTAAGACACAAAGGAGGAGAGTTATTAGCCTGAGGTCAAAAAGTAAGACAGCACCGATACTAAAAATAGACTCAGTCTCCTGACTTACACATTTCTACTTTCTCCCTTTTAGGCCATAATACTTTGGTGTAATATGCAGCTTTAAAGAAAAAACTTAAACCATTGCTGTTCAATGGGAAGTATTGTTTTCAGACTAAAAGTTTACAAGACTTAATAAATCCAATGAATGATATTTAAATTTTTAAACCACGCCTTTACCCATTGTTGAGTTCATCCTTCACCATGATCAACTCCGTAAGAGCAAGAGGTCTATTGATTTTCATGTAATACAAGAAAATATTACAATTGCTTAATTGTTATACAGTGAGCACATCAGACAAGAAATCAAGGCCCTATTTAATGCTGCAAGCAGCAGAGAATTACAGAGATCAACAGGGTAGTTTGTCAAAGACGTTCTCCAAGGAGACTTACCTATCACATATGGATAAGAAGTCACACTGACTATAGCTATTGAAAAACAGGTAAGCAGAGTCAGCAGTACAAATTATCAGAAATCAAACAGGCCAGTGTGAAAAGAGGTGCAACTCTACTGAAAAGCTGTATTTATAGTCTGGTAATTAAAAACCATTTTATCAGCCTTGTGTTGGGACCAAACCTTTACAGCCAGTATTGACAAGACCAGCAGCAATGAATGAGCAGTATTTGACTTAAAACTTATGAGCTATAGTTATTTAACTTTGCCCATTACAGAGGAAATCAGTTCTAGCCTTCCCTGCAAAATGCTAATAGTCAGTTGTTTTATTATTAATGAAGCTTAATGTGACACTATCTCCTTTGTGTAAGCCATTCATTTAACTAGTGTCAAGTATATTCTTCTGGACTAAATATATTGGCATAAGTACTTCTTTGATTAAAGTGTTACTTAGAATTGCTTTTAGACAAGTGAACACTACATATATTTGAAGAACAGTTCACTCTCTGTAGATCATTTAAAATGACTACCTTTAACGAAGCTAGTTTGTATTACTTTATTATTTTGGTGCCTTCACCTCAGTCACTTCCACTCACTTTCTCTACTGACTTGACGTAAGCATCCAAATGTTGAATTTTATAAAATGTTTTGCTACAAAAATGTGTAAGTGTTGCAGAGTATCAGCAACACATTAACATAAAATGATATATAATGTATCTTTGTAATTATGGGAGAGATCATAAATCTTAAACACCCATTGGTTTAGAAATGAAATAGTTCTACTTAGTTCTCCCTAAATTACTCCAAATTTCTGAAATTTACCATTCATCTGAGTATTTTGTGACTACCCCAAGGATACATTTTTTAAATGACTTGGCTTTCAAAAATGCAATTAAGTTAATAAAATTCAAATGCAGAAGTGCCACTAGGTCTTTAAAATTTCAGCCCACTCCCTATTGCCAATAAGTCTATGGAGATGAACCACTTCAGTTAATTGCTTTTATAAACAGTTACCAAATTTATTTTTCTGCATCTTTCTAGAAGACCTTAATTGTTCTTACAGCTTTACAGGAAAGCTATTTTAACTTTTAATAGGTCTGGATTTCATTCATCTTGCTACACTTATATTAACCAGTTATTATTACATTTTACAAACGATATGGTTTTGGACTCTTTAAACAACAAGAAGTTTCAACATTACACTCCAACCCCTCCTCCAGGTAAATGGCACAAGGCCTTTAAAACATTTCTGTTTATAATCCTCGCAGCTGAATGGTTTAGACTTGAGATTACAATTAGATTCTCATCAATTTTGGATTTGCCAATGATATATTTCCATCATACATCCTAACGTCTTCTACTTCTTCTTCCATTGTTACATAAAAGATTTTCCCCCCTCTTCTTTTCTGTGGGCATCTATATTTTCTCTTCAGAGTTGATTTAAATTGTTAATACCTAACTATAGAATCTATTACATTGTAATCATTTTTTATCTGTAGGTTAACCTAGTTCTAGGGAAAAAATGGTGTGAAGCTTCATGTGTTTGTAGTTCCCATCAGCTAAACAGAGTACGTAATATATAACAATGTACAAAAAGCTTCACCTCTTGAGGGCAATGAATGATTCATCTTAAAGAAGCAGATACCATAGAAAGAAAAAAGTATTTGCAAAAGTTTTATTTTAAAGGATCAAAAATAAATACTGCACATATACACAGAGAAAATCCCCTGATATTTATGTTCTTTGATGCACACTTTCAATACATGGCACCTTCATCTTCTTTATTGAGAAAATAAACTGTTATGGGTCCATAACTGGTATGCACAGTCTCTGTGACTCTGGCAAATAACCAGGAGCCAAGTCCATATAATAAAGTTGGAATACCTAGAAAACAAATGAATATGTATAAACATCAATGCTTATTAATCATGTAAGTTACTAATCACATATAACACTCTTCAGCAATGTTAACAAATTACAATGTGATAAAATATAAAAATATTACTCAACATTGACTCTATGATTATCTAAGAGCTCAATTTCATCAACGTGGAACATGATGGCAATTATGTGAGTCCAGAGGTTTTCATACTATAGACAAGGCGGGTATAAATGTTAATTCAAGTACTTCATAAATTAATTACCCTCAAATAATCATGAATTCTATATTCTTTTCATAAATAAGAAAAAGGAGAAGAATACTCACTAATTTAGTTGTAGATGCTCCTGATTATTAGCCTTGAGCTAAAATTACTAAGTTAACACTACTGTTTGTTTTTTGTGAGATGGAGTCTCACTCTGTTGCCAGGCTGGAGTGCAGTGGTACGATCTCGGCTCACTGCCACCTCCGCCTCTCCTGCCTCAGCCTCCTGAGTAGCTGGGACTACAGGCACGCACCACCACGCTCAGATAATTTTTATACTTTTTTAGTAGAGATGTGGTTTCACCATGTTGGCCAGGATGGTCTCGATCTCTTGACCTTGTGATCCTGGGCCTAGGCCTCTGAAAGTGCTGGGATTACAGGTGTGAGCCACTGCGCCGGGCCAACATTACTGTTCTTTAAGTTAGTAGTAACACTAATGGCTGAAGTAATTTTTGTACAACTTAAAAGAAGCAGGGTCAAAGAGCTGTCTTTAAAATCTAAGGCAAAACCTAACTCCAAGTAAGATTTCAGTACAACAGGCATGAGAAAAAAACTATTATTAGCATTTTTTCAATTGATCTGAAAACAACCTTATTTCAACCAATTTGAAATAGATATATAGTAGACTCCAACATGTGTTTCTTCTTTGGAATTGGTAAGATTTTGCTACTTTATTTGAGATTAGTTGCTATTTGTGATACATGAAACTAAACACACTATCCAGAGATCTATATTAAGCACTCACATGCATATAAGACTGTTGGACACAAAACAAACTTTCACAATTCCTATCTTTTTAAAGGTACTTATTTAAAATCAATGACTACTAACATATTAAAAACATATGTAATAAAACCATAGGCACATGAATCAATAACAAATACTGTATGCTCTGGACAAGCATTAATTTTATGCTCTTATGTGGGAAATGGGCAGAAAGTGACACTTTAAAAGGATAGCTGTACATTTGGAAAATCACTTTCTTTCTAGTAATAAAGTGGCTGGGCACTGTGGCTCACGCCTGTAATCCCAGCACTTTGGGAGGCCGATGCAGGCGGATCACCTGAGTTCGGGAGTTCGAGACCAGCCTGACCAACATGGAGAAACCCCGTCTCTACAAAAAATACAAAATTAGCCGGGCATGGTGGCGCATGCCTGTAATCCCAGCTACTCAGGAGGCTGAGGCAGGAGAATTGCTTGAACCCAGGAGGCAGAGGTTGCAGTGAGCCGAGATCACACCACTGCACTCCAGCCTGGCAACAAAGAGAGACTCCATCTCAAAAAAAAAAAAAAAAGCAACACATGCTCTGGGCTAATCATATTGCTAAATTTTTGTCTTATTTTTCTGCAAGAATATATTTGCTGTGTTAAGCTCTTTTTGAGTGTGTTTGCTGAACTACTTTGTGCTTACTCCCTGAAGCTGCATTCCAGCCACTGTGATGCCAGAGATTAATCAGGAGAAGCATCACATCACTAGCTGGTAATGAGGAGAAAGGGAAAAAAATGCCCATTCAGGCTGGCATCTCTCTATTTTTAGGAATATACTGGGTCACAGTTTGTCACCATCACAGGGTTCCCGGGAACGCCTATGAAACCTTTTATAGTGTATCACCTTCTTTGCCCTGATAATGTCCAAAAGAATCTCTAAATACCTCAAGGGAATGTCATCAAAAAATCCACAAAAACTAGAATAATAAAGCTGCTTATAAATCATTTAACCACAAAGAAAATAAAAGGCAAATGGCTCAGGGGTGGGAGGTGGAAAAAGAAGAATATGAACAAGCTAGGCAGAAATGAAAGAGAAGTAGAGGGAGTAGTTGAAATAAAAAATAAATTTAAAATGCAGTATCACAACTTCAAAGCTGAAAATCAATGGAGTGAGGAAGAAAAAAAATAGGCTCTAGAAGCAATTACTAATTTTCTTAGCATACTGAGACTAAAATATATAAAATAGGCCTCTTAAACCAAGGCTAAGTATATAAATTTAAGGAATACCTGGTGACACAATTTTGTTTTATAGTATTTATCATAGTTTTCAGTTAACATATTGATTTAAAAAATTCATACTTTTGAAAAATCACAAAGACAGAAATAAACGGTCAATATCTTTTCAGCTAAAATCAAGGGCTGATCAAAGATTACTAGCTTAATAACTATATTATGTCTTATTAAAAAATAACCAGCATACATTAGCAGTAATGCTGTTTGACAGGAGATGGAGTTATGATCTGAGTCAGAAATTCTGTATTTTTTACCCCTTGCTGTCTGTTTATTTAATGCAGTCAGACTAATACTCAAAATGGGAAGGTTTGCCACCTATATAACTTATATATTACAAAATCTTTGTAGCACATATGCTTTAAAGTCTGTAAGATTCTATGAAAAATTCAATTTTTTCTGAAAAATTAAATTTATATCTGAAACATATAACATCAAATGAACCTGAAAATCAGTTCTTTGCACAATAATTCACTTTGAGTCAGCTGAACAGTAGGTAAACCACTGTCAAATTAAGCACTTTAAAAAATTAGTAATTCCTCAGTAAATCCCATTCATTCCAATGGTAAGTTGCTTTTCTTAAATCTCAATCTACTTCTCAGCAGGATACATAGACTGGTAAACCATCAGTAAAATGTCAGCTTCCATTGAAGGGAAGACGGAGGAGAAAAGGAGCAAATGGGTAAACAGAAATCTTTATTATTTACAAAATGGAAAAATGAATTACTCTAGTAATTACTAATATGGAAGGGAAGAAGAGGAACAAAATCCTAAGTATAATATTAACAGGCTATGTACTCGATCATCCAGAGAGACGATTGTACATCACAGAATAGGAAAGGACCTGTTATCTAATTCACATCCCCTCTACCTTCAGACAAAAATTAAAAATAAACGTTACCAGATGTGTTCACCACTTTAAAATATTTTTTAATCCCCTTTATCAGTATATCCCAATTTGTATTAAAGCATGCATGAGCAAAAAGTTGTCCTTTTTGCTTAACTTAGAACTCTTACTCCCATTTTAGCAGGATTTTTAGAATGTCCAAAAGACCATACAGACCATTAAATCACTCTCCCACATTAAAAAATAAAACAAAAAGCACTACAACTATTGTTTCTTTCAACTTTAAACGGTTTTAACTTTCTATGTGTGGAATATTCTGAGTATCCACTTTTTTTGGATGTCTTAATATCTATATCTAAAAGAGAGGCCCCTAATCATTAAAGTGCTCTCAAACAAAATGTTAACACTAAACATGTGACTTTAAAGGGAAAAAAAGGCATTTGGCTCATGGTTTACCTATAACTCTCCCGTTATGCTTTTCCTAACCTATTATTCTTTAGGGAAGAATGATTTCTTGCTTATGAAAAATGCTAAAATAAACTTACACTTCTCGAATCTAGTTAACACTCCAGTCTTTCCAAATAATTTCGAATTGAATTTCCTAAGTCACCTCACCCTTCAACTTCAACCAACCTCCAAAGTAGTGGGCATGCGCTATACAGTCCATCAGCCAAATAACAAGAGGCATTTTTAAAGGATAACACGTTGCTAAATAATTTTCTCCTTACAGGACAGTCCAGTGGAATAACGGCTCAAAAAGCCCACGACTGACATATGTGTTATTATAAGCACAAATACAGACTATTTTTAACCTTAAAGGACGATCAGATTATGTAATAGTATTAGTAGTACGGCTGCGCAGGGTTTAGTTTTAATCCTGGCTTTAAAAACCTGGTTGGGTAACATGGTTCATTCAGCTCCATGGCTAGATTTTGAATCACTGAAATCTAGATTGATTTTATACCAGCTATTAGTAAGTTCAAAACATCTTGAGGCCTTCTGTTTTTCCCCTGACCTATAAAAGATACACCCATGTCCATGTTCGTACCTCTTCTGTCATTAAACCAAAAGAAAATAAACACCTATTGACAGTAGACACCCTCAGGGCATCTCCATGAAAACACACAAATATTAAAGATCTTTAAAAATCTTTTAGGCCTAGCACCTCAAGAAGCTGTTATGTCTGGTGAAAACCTTTGGTGCTTTTAGTAAAACGAACTTGCCGGGAATTCATATAAAGAAAATAAAAGAAACTTAAAAGAGTAGTTCCAGTTATTGCAACATAAACGCAGCTGCAAAATGATGTTCACGGGAATGAGTCCTGCCATGCAGTAGGACGGGTGTCAACCTCAGACCACTTTCCAGGGGGCGTTTCCTGACGCCCCCTGGCTTAGTGCCCAGGCAGGGGTCGTCCCTGGTTAACACGGGCAGGACAGGAGGGCGGCCCGCCCCTCCCTAGGCCCGAGGACGCGCCCGCAGCAGGGGAGCGGCTTCGGGAGCCAGGAGCTCGGCAAGCTGGGGATCCTTGGGCGAGGAGTACAAAGGACCCGAGGCGAAGCCGGCGCCGGGAGGCAGAGCTGACCCCCGCGGGACTCTACCGGCCTGCAAGCGTTTGTCACGTGCTCGGTGGCTGCGGAGCCGGCCGTCCCGGCTGGGCGGGCTTCACTGCGTGGGCGCGGCAGTCGCCACTCACCGAGGTTGACGACCTTGAGCGCCGTGAAGAAGCGGTTCTGCCGGGCCAGGTCCTGCCAGGGAGCCTTGGAGCAGTGGTACTTGATGAAGGGGAAGCAGCCGGTGCGCAGGACGTGGTAGTTGGCGCCCTGCACCGGCCAGTTGAAGTGAGAGAGGCCGAACTGGTCGTTGCGGACGGCGCTGTAGGGCACGCAGAAGGAGGTCCAGTGCGGCAGGCGCCGCTGCAGTAGGTGCTGCGTCAGCACCTCCGAGGCGCTGGGCTTGGGGAGGGCGGCGGCGCGCGAGGACCACGGCCTGCACAGCAGCAGGCGGAGCGCGACCTCATGGGCCCTCCGCAGGGCCTCCATGGCCTGCCGCGCCGGGGACGCAGGCGGGTGTCCGCAGCCGCCGGCGCGCAAGCGCGCCCCCGGGCGAGCGGCGGGAAGGCCAACCGGCGCCGCGCGGGTGCCCGAGAGCCCCCGGGGTGCGGCGGCGCGTGCGCACAGCGGCCCCGCGGCCTCCCGCTGGGGGTGGAGTCCGCGGGACGGGAGGCGTGACCTGCGCGAGGCGGAGGGTCACCTGCGTCAAGTAGCTGGTTTTGAGTGGCCCGGTATGACCTCACGCCGTCATTAGTAACTCTGGGGCAGGGGAGGGATTCGGAGAGGTCTCGTCATTTTGGGTGTGAGGAAAATTCAGGTGGAAGACAATTAAATAACTAACCACCTCCGCAAGGGGCAGAACTCAAACCCAGGTCTCCCTCCCACGCCCTGGGCTCCAGGGAAACCCTTGGGTGTCGTTGTTGAAACAGGACGAGGCGTCCTAAGGGAAGTGAGTAGACAGCGGAGACCCCGGGTCTGCGTTGTTTGGTAAGGCCGGGAGCACTTTTGTGTGTAGGTCCTCGCTGCCGGGTTCACTGTTTAAAATTAGTCCCAGAGATTTCAAAATCAAAAGTTTATTTAAAAACCTCACGTGTCTCGGTGCAGCGTCTGAACACACAAAGGCACCTCCCTCTAAGAACCTGGTAGACGGACCAGGAGCCTCTTATCGACCTTTGTGGTCCTCAGTCACCCATTACCAATCCATTACTTTCAGAAAACCTTTGCTCAAACTTTGCAGCTCCTGAGGCAGTAACTTGCAGACACACCTGCTTTTGAAAAAGCATTTCCTCTTTTATCCTAAACTCATTTTGTTTGGAGAGGCCATACATAAACAAGATGATGTGTCTGAAACCACCTTATGTAAATGAGGTACAGTAATTACGGGTTAAGCATCATGTAACAATTACTATCGTTGCTAAAAACTCAAGGGGGATGTAGGATAGTATGGCGAAATTTTATATTCCCCAGTTTTTTGTTTTGTTTTGTTTTGTTTTTTTGAGACGGAGTCTCACTCTGTTGCCCAGGCTGCAGTGCAGTGGTGCAATCTCGGCTCACTGCAAACTCTGCCTCCCAGGTTCAAGTGATTTTCCTGCCTCAGCCTCCCGAGTAGCTGGGATTACAGGCGTGCACCACCACGCCTGGCTAATTTTTGTATTTTTAATAGAGACGGGGTTTCACCATGTTGGCCAGGCTGGTCTCAAACTCCTGACCTCGTGATCCACCCGCCTCGGCCTCCCAAAGTGCTGGGATTACAGGCGTGAGCCACTGCACCAGGCCTATTCCCCAGTTTTTATTGAACATTGAGCACCCACCAACATATGCCGAATCTTGAACTTTACCTTACAGAATTTGAACTTGAACTTTACCTTATAGAACTTGAACTTTATAGAATTTCTTTTTCTTTTCTTTCTTTTTTTTTTTTTTAGAAAGGATGTCACTGTTGTCTAGGCTGGAGTGCAGTGGCTCGATCTCTGCTCACTGTAACTTCCGCCTCCTGGGCTCAAGAGATCCTCCCACTCTCAGCCTCCCAAGCAGCTGGGACTGCAGGTGTGTGCCACCTACACTCGGCTGCTTTTTTTGGTATTTTTTGTAGAGGTGGAATTTTGCCATGTTGCCCAGGCTGGTCTTGAACACTTGGGCTCAAGTGATCCGCCCGCCTCGGCCTCCGAAAGTGGTGGGATTACAGGTATGAGCCTCTGCACCTGACCAAATTAAATTTTAAAAAAGAGTGGAGTCCTTTTTCAAATGAAATCTATTGAAGATCCCCAACATACAAAGTTGGTTAAAACTTATGCTTTAGGCCGGGCACGGTGGCTCACGCCTGTAATCCCAGCACTTTGGGAGGCCGAGGCGAGTGGATCATCTGAGGTCAGGAGTCCGAGACCAGCCTGGCCAACATGGCGAAACCCTGACTCTGCTAAAAATACAAAAATTAGCTGGGCGTGGTGGCACATGCCTGTATTCCCAGCTACTTGGGAGGCTGAGGCAGGAGAATCGCTTAAACCCAGGAGGCAGAGGTTGCAGTGAGCTGAGATCGTGCCACTGCATTCCAGCCTGGGTGACAGAATGAGACTCCATCTCAAAAAAAAAAAACCAAAAATAAACAAACAAAAATAACATATGCTTTATTACTAAGCATAAGTTCAAACATTTTTTTAACTTTTTATTTTACTTATTTATTTTTTAGGCATGGGTTCTCACTATGTTGCTTAAGCTGGTCTGGAACTCAAGCCAGTCTCTCACTTCAGCCTCTTGAGTCGTTGGGATTACCGGAGCCACCATGTCCAACTGTAAGTTCAAATTTTTTATATTAACTTTATAGATAAATTAAAAACAAAACAATGAAACCTCAGTGTGTTGTTGTCTTGGATTTTCTTTAGTTTTGAGCAGAAAGGGGATTCATCGGAAGAAAATTAGGTAGCCCAAATAGTAAACAAGAAGTCTAGAGAACCAGGCTCAGAAAATGGGAAGGAACCAGGAGAGTCCGAACAGCAAAGACATAGATAAGACGAACAGGAACTAGTCTGGCGAGCATGCCATTGCTGGCCCCACTGCCACTGGACTCTTGATCTTGTTGCTTGCAAAATGTTGAAGCTCGGGGTTTGGTTGTGAAAGTGGATCCTTTGAATTGAGTTGTTCTTATACCCAGCTAAAACAGTGGAAAA
This sequence comes from Hylobates moloch, assembly GCF_009828535.3. NCBI lineage: Eukaryota > Metazoa > Chordata > Mammalia > Primates > Hylobatidae > Hylobates > Hylobates moloch. The sequence goes on from NW_026652289.1 coordinate 61,220,515, forward strand.
GCTAGGGGGAGAAAGCACTCAGGACACGCGTGACATTACTTTAGAAATGTAATTCTCGGCCGGGCGTGGTGGCTCATGCCTGTAATCCCAGCACTTTGTTTTTCGGAAGTGAGCCGAGTGGTGTGAACCTGGAGGCAGAGTTCATATGGCCAATCTAGCCTGGGGACAGAGCAAAAAAGAAATGTAATTCTCTGCAAGTCCCCCTGCTGAAACTGCCTGTTGTGACCTGAGACCAGTTTTATCTGTAATTGCTGAGATAACTTGCAGCAACTCTAGGATTAATTCTCCCCACTGCTGTCCCTCACCTATTGGAGCTTGCCAGCCCCTCAGAACCTTACTAGTGCCAATGAACTTTCTCAAAGAGCACTATGTAACATTTTTCTGTTTTATAAAAGCTCCAACCTTCTCTTTGCTCTTCGGACATGTTGAAGACCACCTGGTCTGTGTGTATATACCAAATTGCAATTTTTTTCTCCAAAAAGGTGTTAAATTTAGAGATTAATCTCTTTATCTTTATTTTAACTTCAACATAGTTGCAGTTACAGTAGACTCAGTATCCAGTTGATTTCTGCATCTTCTGTTTTGGTTGTACACTATCAAGAAAATTCCGATTTCTTCAGAGAAGTAGATACAAATAAGAGTGGTTTTTAAATTATGCATCTTGAAATCCGGCCATGTGCTTCAATTACAAAAATGGCAGCAGGAGATCAATTATGAGATCTACACTGAAATGACTTAACCTCAAATTAATGTGTGGGCAATTTGCAATATGTTAAATTTTGGCATTGTCTCTCTTTTGGCAATATAAAAATCTTTTTTAAAAAAACATGACATTTGAATTGAACATGTGCAGAACCCCTAAGTATGTCTGAGAAACCCTAGGTTCTGTGGCATATGAGATGAAAACCACTGACAAAGAGAACCAGATATTACATATGTTCACTGCATTTTCGCGTCAAGGCTTGGGAAAGGGCTAGCAAATTGAAGGACTTCTGTTGGGAGCAGCTCTCTTGGCTAGACCTCATCAGCAGTGAGGGTTTCTCTTAACCTGAGGCTCTTTCACTATCTCCCTTTCTTTTCTATTCTAAGGTAGAAAGTTCCCCCAAAGACAGATGAAAATGGTGGGCCACACCCCATATTTAAGAGTGTTTGAATGAAACATTCCCCTACCTAAAGATACAGAGATGGAGAAAATAGCATCTCTTCTGACTTTAAGATTATATGGTGCCACTTCCATAATTGAAATAAGATAATTTCTCAAAACAACAACAAAAACCAACCCGCAACTCAGATCACATGCTTGATTTTCTTTTCGGTTCCAATTCTTCATGGCTGTGAAACAAAGGGGCCTAGGGATGTATGCGAAGGTTGGCACTCAAAAGACTAAGTCGATGTTTTTTAAAAAATTGTATTCTATAATTAAGAAAGCATTAAATACATTTTTCCACATAGCATAGAGAAATGGCATATCTCTTAGAAGGAACCCCTTAAAATGATTATAAAGACCGATACTGTGCACAGCATTTAGCATGTGCACAAATACTTCATGCTGCTCCTAGAAGGGACTTTGCACTCCTGTTTTTGTTTTAAAGGCATATAGAACATTGTAGGTGCCTAGAACATATTGAAAATGAATTTTAGGCCGGGCGTGGTGGCTCTTGCCTGTAATCCCAGCACTTTGGGAGGCCGAGGCAGATGGATCACCTGAGGTTGGGAATTTGAGACCAGCCTGACAAACATGGAAAAACCCCATCTCTACTAAAAATACAAGATTAGCTAGGTGTGGTGGCACATGCCGGTAATCCCAGCTACTCGGGAGGCTTAGGCAGGAGAATCGCTTGAACCCAGGAGGCAGAGGTTGCGGTGAGCCGAGATTGCACCATTGCACTCCAGCCTGGGCAGCAAGAGTGAAACTCTATCTCAAAAAAAAAAAAAAAAAAAGAGAATTTTATAAAATTGATAAATTAGGATATATTAAAATTAAAATTTTCTATTCATCAAAAGGCATATTAAGAGAATAAAAAGGTAATTGATAAAGTGGAAGAAGTATTTGCAATGCATGTATCTGAGAAAGCATTTGGGTATCTAGAACACACTCATACAAATCATTAAGAAAAAGACGATTCAATAGAAAAATGAACAAATATTTTAATGGACATTTTATAAAGGAGAATAACCAGTGGTTCAATAAACGGGTGAAAAGTGTTTGATTTCAATAATTATCTGAGAAATAGAAATTAAAAACCTCAATGCAATACCATTACACACCTACTAGATTGGCTAAAGTAGAAGAGACAGAAAATACTAAGTGTTGATTAGGGTTTGGAGTAATTGGAACTCTTATACATTGCTGGCCCCCATTTAGGAAAAATTTTTGACAGTATAGTACTATATATATAATAGCTGAATATAGGCGTGTCTTATGACCCAGGCATAACACACCTAGGTCTGTATTGGCATTTGTCTGCTTGGGCTGCCATAACAAAATACCACAGATTGGGTAGCTTAACAGAAATTTATTTCTTGCAGTTCTGGAGTCTAGGAAGTCCAAGATCAAGATGCTGGCCAATTGGGTTCCTAATGAGGGTTCTCTTCCTGGCTTGTACGTGGCTGCTTTCTTACTGTGTCCTTGCATGGTGGAGAGAGAGCTCTGCTGTCTCTTCCTATTTATTTATTTGTTTATTTATTTATTTATTTATTTATTTATGTATTTATTTATTTATGGTTTTGAGACAGAGTCTCATTCTGTTCACCCTGGTGTGCAGTGGCACCATCATAGCTCACTGCAGCCTGGAACTTCTAAGCACAAGCAATTCTCCTACCTCACACTCCTGAGTAGCTGGGACTACAGGCACACACCACCATGCTCAGCTATTTTTATTTTTTTATTTTTTTTTTGTAGAGATGGGGGTCTCACTATGTTTCATTTATATATGGTGTAAAAGCAGGCAAAAACTCATCTATGCTGTTAGTGTTAGAAGGCAAGACAGTGATTAGTTACCCTTAGCGGAGTGGGGCTAGGGGGAAGCCCGTGATTAGAAGGAACATGAGGACTTGATCCTTTCTTGATCTGGATCCTGGTTGAATGAGTGTATTCACTTTGTGACAATTATTTTAACTGTACACATTTGATATGTGTATCTTTCTCTTTCTTTCCTCCTTTCTTTTTCTTTTCTTTTCTCTTCTTTTCTCTTTCTCTGTTGAGGCAGGATTTTGCTGTGTCACCCAGGCTGGAGTGCCATGGCATGATCATGACTCACTGCAGCCTCTACCTCCCAGGCTCAAGAGATCCTCCTAGCTCAGCCTCCCAAGTAGCTGGGACTACAGACCCGTACCACTATGCCCAGCTAATCTTTTGTATTTTGTATTTTTTGTAGAGACATGGTCTCACTTTGTTTTGCAGGCTGATCTTGAACTTCTGGGCTTAAGCGATCCTCCCACCTTGGCCTCCCAATGTGTTGGGATTACAGGTGTGAGTTGCGGCGCCCAGCTGATATGTATACTTTTCTATGTGTATATTACACTTCAATAAAAAGTTTGAAACAGAAAATGAGTTCTACAGGTAGTACTGTATATTAACACATCCTGTTGTTAGCGTTCATTAAGTATCTGCAGAGAACATGTCACTGTGGACTTGACCCAGATCTGATCCTGTACGTGTACAGAATAGTTATTCTCATGTTGCTTTTCTGATCTTACTGTGTGATCCTGATTTACTCATATATTTCTAAGTGTGATTTAAAACAGAATAGAGTAGGGATGTAGTATTCAACTCACTGCTATTCCCAGAGAGAGAAGTATAGGAAAGTTACTGGGTGCCTATGTCAGCATGTTGGTAAAAGATAAAGGAACTATGAAAAAGAGATAGAAATGTTTACATTTAGGATTTTATTTTAAATTTCTACTTTGAGGCCTAAGGACCTTTGGTTCCAGGAAAGAAGGACCATGGAGAGGATGCTGTCCCATTCATATTCCAGCATGCTTTAGAACTTAAAAATAGATACTCATAGGAGCCACAGACATGGATTTTCTAGAAACCCAAATCTGCTTAATGGCTCAGTGCCCTCTAAGCCATGCTCAGCACCAAAAGAGATGGCTTGAGAGACCCCTGCAGCTGGATGAATGTTCATTAATTCTCCCCCCTCCCACCAGTGGCAAATGCTGCTCACTGCTCTGCTCCTGTATCCTTGTGTTGCCCTGGCAAAGACAATATACATTGGCTTTATGCAATATTATCCTCATGGAAGTACTGAGTTATGGCAGAAGTCATTAGGAAAGGAAGGAGCTGCTGTATTCTTATCTAGATCTTCTTGAGTCCTTCTGTGGAACTGATTGATGTTTTGAAAGCCCCCAAGGAGTAGGCTGGCAGCTCAGGCTGCTGTTACAGAGTGGCAAGAAGAATTACTCTAGTAAAGCACTTTACTGTTAACATAGTGGGTACAGACTTCATCCAAAGGCATCTTGTATCTCAACTACTGTCGGTATCTGTCTTCACTGGAATGTAGACTTCCTAAGGCCAGGGATTTATGTCTGTTTTATTAATTTTTGTGATCCCAGCACCTAAAACAGTACTTGGCATGTGGAAGGCACTCTACTTGTTGAATAAATGAGGGGTATAGGGGAAAGTAGGTAAAGTGAATACAATTAGTATATTTGAAGGATGTCGGAGAAAGGAAATTACAATATGTAGGGTCAGTGGTTTTAAATTTTTAATTTTGATCGTTGGAGAAATTAAACTACAGAATAGGTAAGAAACGTATCCAAGGTCATATATCAGAATCAAGACTAAAAATCCTGTCCTCCTGGCTTTCAGTGTGCTTTTCGTTAGGAAACAGTTCTACTCCTGAAGCTGTCCTCTTAGGTTTAGCAAGAGTTCTGGACAGAAATAGAGTTAAAATTAAGCATTAATCAGGCTGCACTTTGGCCTACCTCCTTGTGACTGAAAGTCACACAGCACTACGTACTGACCACTTGCATCCCCACTGTTCCCATAGATGGGATTTCTGACTTTAGAATCATAAGGCTTTTCTTTAAGAATTGCTTAAGATGTTTTTCAGATCTCAAATTCCAGTGAAACAGCTACACCAACCAATTTGAAGACCTCCACAGAGGAACGGGATCACCATAAAAATCCACTTTCTTCATCTCTCTGTCTCATGGCTTCGCCCTGCACTCTTTGACCCAATGTTCTCCACGCTTTGGTCTGCCCTAAAACCCTTAAAAACCCAGCCCAGCCCCAAACTCCTAGGTGAGGCAAATTTGAGATTTCCTCCCATCTCATTCTTTCTCTGCTACACCCCAGTGTCTTGGCGTATTACCTTGCTGTGCACATCAGGCAATGAAACGATTATGGTTATACTCCCATCTCCTGCTGTGAATGCTGATACTTTGGAATCTGGAGGCAAGGAGACATATTCCTGACTTTTTTTTTCTTTTTCTTTTTTGAGTTAGGGTCTTGCTCTGTCAGTCACGCTGGAGTTCAGTGGCGCGATCTCAGCTCACTGCAGCCTCAACCTCCTAGACTCAGATGATCCTCCCTCCTCAGCCTCCTGAGTAGTTGGGACTACAGGCACATGCCACCACACCCAGCTAAGTTTTTTATTTTTTGTAGAGATGGAATCTCCATATGTTGCCCATGCTAGTCTTGAACTCCTGGGCTCAAGCAATCCTCCTGCCTCCCAAGATGCTGAGATTTTGGGCGTGGGCCACCCTGCCCAGCCTATATTTGTGACTTTTAAAACCTGATAATGACATATGCTGATAGTAACAATCCATTTTATGGGCATGTTTCCAGTGTCACAAATCCTCATATATTGGGGGAAGTATTGTGGCAGTATTTGAAAACATAGCCAAATAAATTCACCTTGTCACATGGGTCGTAGTTATGATTCCATCTTCATAAAGTGAGCCTTGTTTTATCAACAGATACATTCATGAAAAGCATGTGACATTTTGGTAACATGAACAATATTTTCACATCTAATCCTAAAGACGTTTTGGCTTCATTGCTGATCTTCAATGACAGTGGCTCTTAAACCTTTAGGTTTAAGTGTCTCTGCCCCCTCCCACACCCCATCTCACTGTCAAGTAGTTAATGATCTATAAACAAATACTGAAATGCCCTACGGGGGCCCTCCATTTAAAGAGTCCTTGAATCATGTGATAATGGAAATACAGTAGTCCACCAGCTGATTTATGATTTGTCAGTTTAGGTTTTTGAAGTGAAGTTCCACTGGCATTTTCAGATGGTGGAGGTTTTTAATTTACTGCACAATAACGCTAGACTTTCTCTAATTTTTTCTTTCAGGAGAAAACTTTCAAAAACGTTAACTTGCCTTTGCAGCTTCCATTGTGTGAAATACCACTTTGTGTGTGCACATTTCAGTTTCTTAAGCAAAAAGTGACTACAGAGAGTATTAATCTCCATGTAATGATACCTGCCAGTTTCTGGGTGTTTATGTTATTCTAGGTGCTTTACACCTACTGTCTCATTTAAACAACACTCAAAGCAAAGTTTCATTTTCTTCATTTTCAGGCTGAGGAAATGAAATGTCAGAGGTCAGAGAGGGTAATGTGGTTATTCACAGTCGCAAAGCAGGCAGGTGGTGGAGCTGGGATTTGAACCTGTAAGAGCTGGACTCAAAAACCCATGCTTTGAACACAAAGACTCAGGAAATAGCATTCTAGACCCAAAATACAACCCACTTAACCAGAAATCTGTCTGGCTGAATGCAAATTTGGGGGCATGCACGATGACTCAAAAAGAATGACTTTCTTTTTTTTTTTGAGATAGAGTTTCGCTCTTGTCCAGGCTGGAGTGCAATGGCACAATTTCGGCTCACTGTAACCTCCACCTCCCAGGTTCAAGCAGTTCTCCTGTGTCAGCCTCTGGAGTAGATGATTACAGGCATGTGCCACCGCACTCAGCTAATTTATGTATTTTTACGTATTTTTAGTAGAGATGGGGTTTCACCATGTTGTTCAGGCTGGTCTCAAACTCCTGACCTGAGGTGATCCACCCGCCTGGGGTTCCCAAAGTGCTGGGATTACAGACATGAGCCACTGCGCCCGGTCAAAAGAGTGACTTTCAAAACTAGGTTACTTTTAAAAATTGATGTAAAACAACTATTTCTATGTATATTGAAAAGTACTTTTAGATTATCTTTAAAATGGAAAGCCATGTGCTAATAAGTTTGGACACCCCCAACAAAGGTCCCAAATGTAAGTAAATTATCAAGCTGTAAAACTCGGGTTTGATTTGGGGAACCTGAGGAAAGTGTATATGCGGATTCTTTGGACTGTTTTTACAACTTTTCTATAAACCTAAAATTTTATTCAAACAAAAATGTTTAGTTTTTAAAAGTTAGGTTTTAATTTAGAGAGCATCTGGCTGCAATTGGGGTGGGTATGAGTAATGCTGCTGCTATGGATAATATGCACATTAGTCCAAGCCAGCATCTCCATGAACCACAACTTGGGGTTCAGCTTCTTTTTTTATTTCTCATTGTTATTCCTAATAAAGCAAGATGTTAAAGCTAACTACATGCTCTATTAATTATATGAAGGTGAACTTGAGTCATATTTGTTACTGAAGATGATTAATAATTACCAGTTCTGTGCACGTTTCTGGTACATTTCAGTAAATAAACAGGGTACATTGTTGGGTAGTAATTGATTAATTAGCACATTCATCCTACATAGCTCAATGGTCTAAGGATGCTGAGTTTGAGATATTGCTCATAATTATTACAAGAAACAAGTCTGTTTCATTTCTCAGTTTATTCTTCTGTACACTAATTTTTTTTTCCCAAAATCGAATGCTTAATGGTTCAAAACCTTTTAGGTTTTCTTCAGATAAATCACCTCATGAAAAATTGCTAGTCATAATCACAGAATCTTGTTTTTGTGTGAACTAGGGTGAAAACTTTTACAAGGCCAATTTTATCACGGGATCTTGCTGTTAAACTGGATCAAATACTGCAAATATAGGGCACTTCCCTACCATGCAGGAAATGCTCATTGAGCACCTATGCGCAACAGGGGCACTGGAATCTCATTTGCTTCCCAACCACATCAAATAAGCTCAGGATTGCAAGTGTCATCAGGTTGGCACTTTGCAGCACCAAGCAAATATACCGAGTAATCTTCAGAGAAGGATAACAGCATGCATTGGTCGCCATTTTAACTGTGCAGCAAGTTACGAATTTTGTTCTAATTTATTGAGCCAGCATGCAGTGGAGAGACAGAGTAGTCGAAAGAGCTATGGACAGGGAGTCAGGAGTCTTGGGTTTTTATCTCTATTCTTTTTTGAAGAAGCCATGTGACTATGGTCACATCACTTCCCCCTTCTGTAAGCATGGATCACTTATCTATAAAATGAAGGCTTCAACCAGGGACAATGAGGTATGGTGAAGAGACAGGTAGACCTACCTTTGAGTCTGGACTCCCCAACACTAGTTATATTATTTCAAGGAAATTATTTAACCTGAGTTTCTGCCCTGTTTACTTGAGTTTATTGTAGGATCAAACAAGATATGAAAATTCTTTATAAAGTACCATATGAATATGTGTTATTAATATTAACTTTCTTAACGGGTTGATGCTAACATGGTATGTATTTGATGGCTGTATCAAAATGCCCATGTACCAGTCTAACAATAGGGAATTTTTTTTTTTTTTTTTTTTTTTTTTTTTTTTTTTTTTGAGACGGAGTCTCGCTCTGTTGCCCAGGCTGGAGTGCAGTGGCGCAATCTCGGCTCACTGCAAACTCCTCCTCCCAAGTTCATGCCATTCTCCTGCCTCAGCCTCTCCGAGTAGCTGGGACTACAGGCGCCCGCCACCATGCCCGGCTAATTTTTTTGTATTTTTAGTAGAGGCAGGGTTCCACCGTGGTCTCGATCTCCTGACCTCGTGATCCGCCCGCCTCGGCCTCCCAAAGTGCTGGGATTACAAGCGTGAGACAATAGGGAATTTTTAACATCCTTTATGCCATTATTAAAATCTCACTGGGTAAGAATTTCCAATGTATCTTGATAATTTACTGCTAAGTAAAAAACACAGTCTGTATACTATGTCCGGGATGATCCTATTTCTAAGTTTATATATGCAAAGAAAAAAGAATCTATGTAATAGAAACTCAAAATGATAAAAGAATAAATGCAGTATATATTAAGCAAGCAACTGTTACTACTAAGAGAGAATGTTCTAGGAGATATGTACGTGTATATATGTGTGTTTATATATGTACATTTGTTTATATACATACTTTTTTTTTTCTTTTGAGACGGAGTCTCACTGTCTCCCAGGCTGGAGTGCAGTGGCATGATCTTGGCTCACTGCAACCTCTGCCTCCCAGGTTCAAGTGATCCTCCTGCCTCAGCCTCCCTAGTAACTGGGATTACAGGCATGCACCACCACACCCAGCTAATTTTGTATTTGTGGTAGAGATGGGTTTTCACCATGTTGGCCAGGCTGGTCTCGAACTCCTGACCTCAGATGATCCACCTGCCTCAGCCTCCCAAAGTGCTGGGATTAAAGGCGTGAGCCACTGTACCTGGCCAACATACATATATCTTTAAATTTACAATCCATTGAGTGAGACAGATAATGAAGTAACGTATCTATTGTGTGATATTACAAAATACCACACATTGTTAATTGGCTTTGAAGAAAAATAGAGTAAGAGAATAGAGAGTAATAGTGTTACTACTTTATGAGGGTGGTCAGGGAGGCCCCCCTGGTCTGGTGAGAGCTGGGCAGAGACCAAAATGCAGCAAGTGAGTGAGCCAGGCAAGCTGCGGAGGGAAGAGTGTCCCAGGGAGAGGGAATGGCAAACGCAGAGGACCTAGGCAGGAATCATAGCAGATACACTCCAAAACCTTGACAGTGGTTATCTCCAGGTGGTGGAATAAAAATTGATTTAATTTTTTTTCTTATGCTTTCCTGTTTTACAAAGTTTTTTTTTTTATGTGTTTTTGAAGAAGCTATGTTACGCTATTTGTTTTCTGGAATGAGGGTACGTTTCCATAATTAGAAAAATCAAAAACTCTACAGGCATCCTGAAAGACAAAGTCATCTTAAGAAGAATGTTTATGAGTATATTTGAAAGCTTATGTCATCTATAAGTTTTTGTTTTCATGTGTTAGTGCCAAGATCCCATGAGCCGTAGGGAGAATAAAAGGAGCAGACAGGTTTCCACCTTGGCGATGAAGTTCAAAGAAGTGTTTACACATAAGTTTTTGTCATAATAACAAGTGTGGTCTTTGTAGAGGGATATAGAATCATCTTGCTTTCAGCTCCTTGTCCAGGCCTTGCTGCGTGAATGTCAGAATACTTCCTAAAAAGGCTGTGCCTGCCCGCTGGTTGATGGTGCCCAGGAAACATGGTGGCATTTTAGGATGTCTTTAGAAGATGGGATTAAAGGTGTGAGGTAGAAATAGTTTCACCGTTTTATTATATCTCATGTATGCAGTTCACCAGTGATTATATTGCAAGATGGAATATTACGAAATGCATCTTCCATCTTTTTTTGGGTACAGGCAAATATTAAAGCTCAGAGACAGCACTGCAGCTACCCAGAGATGCTCTGGTTTGTACAGGGACAAAAATGCCCAATTAAAGTTTCTTATTCTCATTTCTTTTTTTAAATTTTTTTTTTTGAGATGGAGTCTTGCTCTGTCACCCAGACTGGAGTGCAGTGGCATAGTCTCGGCTCACTGCAACCTCTGCCTCCTGGGTTCAAGCGATTCTCCTGCCACAGCCTCCCGAGTAGCTGGGGCTACAGGTGACCGCCACCACGCCCAGCTAATTTTTGAATTTTTTGTAGAGATGGGGTTTCACCATGTCGGCCAGGCTGGTCTCGAACTCCTGACTTCATGATCCACCCACCTTGGCCTCCCAAGGTGCTGGGATTGCAGGCGTGAGCCACTGTGCCCAGCCTCTTATTCTCATTTCTATTTCATCTTTTTCCATCAAGATCTTCTAGTGCAGAAGGTATACATGACATCAGTTCAAATAAAAATGCTTTCAAAATAAGATGTTTCCATCAGTTTTGTTGATTAACAATAACCGAGAGCTCAGTGCCGAGACTGAAACCCAAAAAATGAAGGACATGATCCCAGTCTAAAGGAGGTGTTGTATTTGGCTTCATATGGCTCCTTTCCATAAGAAAAATATGTTGCAATGAACTATTCTAAAATGATGCAATATTTTGCAACCATTTAAAATCATAGGCCTTTTGGATAGTAGATGGGGGTGTTTAAGGGGCAAAGTATTTTCAAAATATTTTCATCCATTGTTTCCAATAAATGGAAGAAAGCTGGAAGAAGAAACCACCTCCTTGCATGATATATAAAATTTTGGCCAGGCGCGGTGGCTCCTGCCTGTGATCCCAGCACTTTGGGAGGCCGAGGCGGGTGGATTACCTGAGGTCGGGAGTTTGAGACCAGCCTGGCCAACATGGTGAAACCCCGTCTCTACCAAAAATATAAATATTAGCTGGGTGTGGTGGTGGACACCTGTAATCCCAGCTACTCAGGAAGATGAGGCAGGAGAATCTCATGAACCCAGGAGGCAGAGGTTGCAGTGAGCTGAGCTCACGCCACTGCACTCCAGCCTGGATGATAGAGTGAGACTCCATCTTAAAAAAATAAGAAATTAAAAAACAACAACAACAGCAATTTCATCTCTTTTATATACATCGATGATGGTGGCATAGAATTGTAGAACATCAGAGCTGGAAGGAAGCTTAAATATCAGTTCCTCTTTCTTATTTTATGTATCAGAAACCTGAGAACTAGAGAAGAGAAATTATTTGTTAAGGAAAGAGCTGAAACTAAAACCCATTAAGACATCTAAATCTAAAATAGATGTCATACATATTCCATACCCATTTAGAATACCTACAGATGCCACATAATCACTACTCTGTCCTTTGAAATATTTGCAGGTGAGTGGAGGCATTTGCCCTTTTATGCATTCTCTGTGGTATGGCACAGAGTTGAATAGGTATGGCAACAAAGACATGGTCTGCATGTGAATTCTAGAGTATTTAGACGAAGGGCATTACGCTTAGAATAAAAACAATAGTTTTCATGCTATTGAAAACATTTTAAAATATGTTTAGTAATAACATTTTATTTTAATGAATATAATTTCACTTATAACATATTCTCCTAATACACGATTTTTAAAAAACAGCTTTTTGAGGTATTATTGACATTCATAAACTGCACATATTGACAAAGATTCTCTCCTTGACTAAACTCCAGCCAGGCTCCTCCCAGCCCTCTTCTTGACCAGGCCTTAACCTTGGCCTATGAAGACTTGAACAAACATTAACATAGTTTCTAATAGCTCGAGGCTGCAACCCTAGGATGACCCTAGCCCCCTCTTAAAATACCTGCCTGAGAAAACTCCAGGCTGCAAAAAGAATAAACTTTCTTATAGCCAATCCTAAATTAAGGCCCCGTCTCCCAGTCTCTGTGGGAGGGTAGGAGCCTAACTTCTGTACCAGTTAGCAAAACCAGATGGGTTTCACATGAACCAACCCTGCTTCTTGGTTTTTATTTCTCACTTTCTTGACTCTACCGAGCAGCCACTGTCCCCTCTTCTATTCCCTCATTCTCCCCTTACAATGCCCAGTCACCTCTCTAGAAGTTGAATTCAGTTTACACTGGACCCTTTTCCCTATTGCAATAGTGTATTACTGATTAAAATCTGTCCTTACCACTTTTACTAGTGTCCAGCCTTATTTATCTTTGACAACATTTAACGTGTACAATAAGTTTTGACATCTATATATACCCAATAAATCATTTGTATGTCAGTATAGTGAATATATCCATCACCCAGCATTTTCCTTCTGCCTCTTTGTAATCTTGTTCCTCCTCCTCCTCACCCTATTCCCACCCCGTCTCCCATCCCCTGGTTACTACTTACTATAGTTTTTATGTTCTAGAATGTTAAATAGGTATGTACTTTTTTTGTCTGAATTTTTTCATTCAACATAGAGATTCTTCTATGCTGTTGATTTATTAATAGTTTATTTCTTTTCATTGCTCAGTGGTGTTCCATTTTATGGATATCCCAGTATTTTTTAATTCATTCATCTGCTGATGGACATTTGGGTTGTTTCCAGCCTTGGGGTATTGTAAACCAAGCTGCTTTGATCATTCCTGTGCAAGTCTTTGTATGGACATATGCTTTCTTTTCTCTTGGGCAAATACCTAGGAGTGGAATGGCTGGATTGTATGGTTGGTGCAGAAACATGATTTTTGAATGGCTGTATAGAAGTCTTTAATGTAGATATTTCATATTTTTAAAACAATACCCTATTATTGAACATTTAGACCTTTAGATTCTTCACTATTGTTGCAAATGATCTAATTTTTCGGCTCAGCAATGTGTTTATATTCAACTTGGAAAAATAAAGCCCAAGAAAATGAAAAGCGTGGAAAGGGAATCTGGAAACAAAGAGCATGTTCCTAAATCATTTTGAGTTTTTCAGTGATCGCAAAGTATTTTGTGTCCTCTCCTGGGAAACAAAGTGGCATGAATCTTTAAATGAATCAAAATTTTAATTTTAATTTGGAGTTTATTTTGCAACCAGTGGAAGGTCTGCTGTTTTGCTGTCGAGTTTATGGGACCATGATTTCATCCTAACATTCCTTATGAGGTGATTGCAGTAAACTTGGGTGTGGCCGTTTGTTTCTGGGAGCTATAATTAGCCATCTGGTATACTTTATAACAGTTTGTTAAATAAAAAAATCTTAAAATGTAGCATTTTGCTGACTTCTCTCTCTCCTTTCTGCCTGTGTGTGTGTGTGTGTGTGTGTGTGTATGTGTGTGCGTGTGTGGTGATGCACATGTATATGGTGACAATTGTAAAAGTGAAACAAAATGTTAATGGCAAAGCTATATTTTTCTGTGCTATGTTTACGGTCTTCCTATAACAAAAGTTGTTTTCACCAACAGATTTTTAAACAGCAGGGACGTGCTTATTATTTACTGTTTTGGTGTCTTTCCCTCATTTACATAAATACCCCAGAAACCAGCAGTTTAAAACTAATAAAAGCCAAGGCCCTCCATCAACTGCAATAAAGTTTCACAACCATGAGTTAGACTGTTAGAGTGAAAAATAAACCTATATATGTGGTTATGAAGGGTTTTTTTTTGGAAAGTGTATAATCACATTTCAAAGTTAGAACTTCCATTTGAAGTAGCCATGTAATAATAATAAACATTTATATAGAACGCTTCATCTTTGAAACACTCTGCCAACATTGGCCAATTCATCTCGACTGCTTCCCTGAGGAGCAGGTACTATGCTCTGCCATTTTTCTACTTAGAAAATTGAGGAAAGTATGACCAGGCCCGAGACAGGGAGGGCTGGCCCTTATTATTCTGTGACTCTTTGGGATGTAATTCGTAACAGCATGCCTCAAGTTTCTGTTCCCCATTGATGAAGTCATTAATAAAACAATGGTATAAATAGTAGCTCTCTCAGCTCCAAGCTCTTAGATGCAGTCCTGAGCTTCCTGTGGCACACCTCTTGGAAGGAATTATATGTGGAGAAGATACAGAAGAGCCCATTGAGATGGGTTGATCCAAACTTCTTCCAGCAAGAAAAGTGAAGTCCAATGCTTCCCCCCTCCCCCAGCTGCCACCCTCACATTATCTTGGCAACTTCATTTACGGTTTTCCAGATGGGATTTACCATGATTAGTACATTTAAAGAGTTGCACAAATTTGTTATGCACATTAAAGCCAGAGGAACAGTAAAATAAAACTAATGAACATTTACATTTTTGGAAATATAATTAATGTATGCTTGAGAAATTCTGAAAGATAAACATTTAAATGTTAAAATACTTATTACCTTCCCCACAGGGACAGTGTTGGGAATTAATGAGATAACAAATGTAAAGTGCTTTGAGCTCTTTGGAAGAAAGGTGCCAAATGAATACAAATGATTATTAATTGTTAAAGCTATCAGATGGTTACTAACATATTACTTGTGATAAAATACGTATTTTTATACTTAAAAAATAGGACGCTTACAATTCTTAGGATGACATAGCTGAAATAATTCTCCCCAAACTCCTTCCAGGCTATTCTACATTTTGTTGGAAGCCTTTCCCAATGCTTCTGTGATTTCTTAACCTTATACCCATCTCTTGAAACTTCAGGGCATGACTTCCCAGCTTCCAAATTCTATGCCTTTCCAACGTCATTCTCCACCAGTCTTACAGATCCATCACCACAGGAGAATTCCACTGACACGATTTTTTTCTTCTGACTTTGATCACATAATTGCAATGCCTTACCATGCTGTCAGTTGTACAAGCTCATTTCATTAGCAGGAAGTATGCATAAGTTAACCTGTTTTTTTCTATGTTTTAAGCAACACACTAGAATTTGTTATTCTAAAAATGTGCAAATCCCTTGGATGATCTGGGACAAGTGAAACTAAACCCTCTACTTTGTACAACATGCTGGAATTTGTGGTAAAAGACAGCAAATCCCAAATTTCTTTTCATTTAGCCTGAGACGTAGGGTGAGACACTCTCACTGTCTCAATTTCCTTATATGTAAAATGAGAACAGTCGTCGTACCTACATGCATGGAGTTTTTGGAAAGATGCAATAAAATAATGTATATGAAGCTTCCAGCACACTACATCCCCAGCCCCCAGTTTGTTCTATAGGTAACTGTAAGTAGCTTACGGAAAGGTCACTTAAGTAGGTAGGCAGCACAGGTGGGCAGTAGCACATTTAATATTATAATTTCGTTGGTTTCTTTAAAGTCAATATAAAATAGGTAATATATTAAAGGAGATACTTATATCCAATAATGCTCTCCAACCACTGCAAACATTCAACGTTAAATAATGGGTCATTTCTCATACAAAGCCACCTCTATTGTTTAATGTGTGCTTCTCTCAAAAACTTCCTGGAAAATGGTATATCATTTCCCCAAAATCCTCTTACCACCAAATATTTCGGTTTCCTATTTAGAAGAGCAAAAGCTCAGTAATTAATTCATCGTGACTAAATTATATTTAGGATACTTTAGATATTGTACACATATAAATGATTCTTTTTTCAAACGTGCCTTAGTTTACCAAGAGCACAATATCTGTGCAACATATATGTGTTAAAAGATAATGGACTATTGCTTCTTTTCAAATGTTCTGTAATTAAAACATGTCACTAATTTAATCTGGTCCTCTGGCTTCTTCCACTTAATTACTTGAAGTGATTGTTTTATTATACCAATTTTTCTCCTTTAATTTTGAAGCTGTAGATGTTTAGGTAGAGAACCCTGCTCCCAATCACTTTCACAGGTCTGAATTCTGTGGTATATGCAAATGATAGCTGCAAAGGAGGAAAGTGGCATTGTTTGAGAAACCAATCAAGTGAGTAAAACAATGGTGTAGGATGGCGAACTCGTTTCGCTATTGCCAGCAGCTTGAGCCTCGGGAGTGCTAATCAAAATTCACATGCAAAACTTCCCGATAGATTTAACAGTTTTGTACTGTTAAGCAGGGGCTCTCGCCATGTGAATGATCTACTACTGTGCCGAACAAAACGGAGACAGTTTTCTTTTAAAGTCCAGAGCAGATGAGAGCCATAAGGAGACAGAGGGTTTCATTTACTCTCAGGACACGATTGTGCCAGTGAACTAATGAGTCTCTTGGACCTTATGTTGCTCTGGCTTCAATCGAGGCGCGACTCTAATGGGCATGTAGTACTTCCTATCTGTCAAGTGTCTGAACAATGGCCCCTCGAATGGACTAGA
Organism: Hylobates moloch; assembly: GCF_009828535.3. Lineage (NCBI taxonomy): Eukaryota > Metazoa > Chordata > Mammalia > Primates > Hylobatidae > Hylobates > Hylobates moloch. The sequence continues at coordinate 61,237,315 of NW_026652289.1, forward strand.
GATCTGGCAAGAAAAAGAGGTCAGTGTTGTACCTAGCACAGGCAGGAAACCTGGCTAATTAATGTATTTCCAACTATAGCAAAACAAAAGCTGACACACACAAATGTTAATTTTATTACAGAAACTCTTAGCCTGTGGCTGAATCACAGTTAACAAATTATTGAAATTCCACAGGTAAAAATCCTCTTCCTTTCCCCAATACACTAAAATATTTTTATAGACATAAAGGTCATTCTTTAAAACAATACATGGTTTTGGTGTTGTAATTTGCTTTTATTTCAGTCTTCAGTAAAGCTCGCTGATGTAGAAATATTTTTGGACAATTATGAAGTGAATGCTGAAAGTTAGAGTCAGCACTACTACAATCTTAATCTGCCTTTTTAAAGGTAGTGTAATGTTGAACTAAAATTGAAAAAATCCTACTGCTGTATTAAATGGAGAACTAGAGAATACAAATGTTTATTCAAGCTACAGAGCTTGAGTTACACTCCATCTTAAACTAAGAGCAGATACTGCCACCTAGATACATTCTGTGCTTTGGTTAACTAGATGCTGGCTTATCCTACTTTTTGAAAAATGGCAACAATAGCAGACAATAGTGGCTTGGTATAACAAAAACACGATGAATGATAGTCACTTAAAAATTCATATAAATATAATTTCAATATAATTTGAAGCTTTGAAAAAAAGACATTTGTGTTTTGACAAATAGCAATGCTTAAGCCTTTATTCAAACCTATAAATGCAGAAGATCAATGACTATTAGAAATAGGAGAAAACTTTATAAAACATAAAAAATAAAAGCTGTATAATCCTGAGGCCTATGAGGAAGTACATGTGGAGGTGATATCAGTAAGACTTTTAACTTTCTTCTTTTATCAGATTACTTTTTTCTGAGTTTGAGAAGAAGAAGGGATTGTTCAACACTCTCAAATGAAAACACAAGTTTTGGTTTAATAAATAAAATAAGATCACTTAATAAACAATGTTTTAAAAAGAGCATTTCATTATAATCTGTTCTGATTCACCTCCTAGCACACAAAGCAAACCAATTTCCCCTGGCTTTTATTTCTAACAGAAAAAAAAAAATTGCCCTTTTTATTCCAGACTGGGATCCAAAATGTTATGTACTGTATTCCAGGATCATTTCTTGGGTTTAGAGAGGTTTTTATCATCTTTGGACTGTTGTTCCTCTTCAAATCTCATTTTGTTTTCCTTTGTTACTCTTAGAATAGTTTCAATATCAGCAATGGTGGTCTGTAAATAAAGACAATATTTATTACTTAAAGACCTCTTACAATCCCTCTCCCCCAAGCATCTGGTCCTTTTGGGAATTCACCATGGTTTAGATCAGTTCTATTCAGAATGTATTCTACCGACTGGCATTTGTCTACAGATTATGGCTTACCAGTCTTGCTGAAATGAGTAAAAAAATTGAGAGTAAGAATTTGGAAAACTTTTTAGAATTTTTATGCCTATTATGTCTAATAATAAAAACATTGGGCTTCTAAATTGTATATCTTTAATTTTTTAAATTGTATTTTTCTAGTAATTAAATTTTCTTCTATTTTGTTAAAAATGTTGATCCATGATAGATAAAATCAAAACAAAACAAATAGTTTCCTTATTATGGATAATTTGAGAAGCATTGGTCTAGTCACCCTAAAATGAGGGCTAATAGGCTGATGGGAGGGTTTATTTCCATTGGTTGCTCGGAAGAAAAAAATGACACATTCCCATTTACTTTATTTATATTTTATTAAGGTATAATTCCCATACCATAAAATTCACCCTTATAAAGTATACAATTCAGTGGTTTTTAGTATATTTGCAAGTAACCATCACTACTATATAATTGCAGAACATTTTCATCACCCAAATAGAAACTCTGTCCCCATTAGCAGTCACTCCCCATTTCATCCCACTCCCTCAGCCCCTGGCAGCCACTAATCTATTTCTGTCTCTATGGATCTACCTCTTCTGCACATTTCACATAAATGAAACCTTACAATATGTGACCTTTTGTGAATGGCTTTTTACCTAGCATAATGTTTTCAAGGTTCGTCCACGTTGCAGCATGGATCAGTACTTTATTATTTCTTTTATAGAGGTGAATAATATCCCATTATATAAAATATTATCCATAGAATATAATAAAATTCACTTATTTCTTAGTCGATGGACATTTGGGTTGTTTCTAATTTTTGGCTATTATGAATATTCCTTCTATTAACATTAATGTACACGTTTTTGTGTGAACGTTTTCAATATTCTTAGACATATACCTAGAAATGGAATTGCCGGGTCATATGGTAATTTTACACTTAATTTTTTTTACAAGCTGCTAAGCTTTACATATCTGTGATACAATTTTAAATTCTTACCAGCAATATATGAGGGTTCTGGTTTCTCCGTATCCTCACCAACACTTGTTATTGCCTTTTTATTTAACTGTAGCCATCTTATTAGGTATGAAATGTTTCACTGTGGCTTTGATTTGTATTTCCCTAATAACTTATGATGTTGAGCATTCTTTCATATACTTATTGACCATTTGTACATCTTTTTTTTTTTTTTTTGAGACAAGGTCTTGCTCTATCACCCCAGCTGGAGTGCAGTGGTGTGCTTATGACTCACTACAGCTTTGACCTTCTGGGCTCAAGCAATTCTCCCCCCTCAGCCTCCTGAGCAGCGAGAACTGCAGGTATGTGCCACCATACCTGGCTAACTAAAAATAAGTTTTCGTGGAGATGAGGTCTCACTCTGTTTCCTGGGCTAGTCTCAAACTCCTGGCCTCAAATGATCCTCCCGCTTCAGCCTCCCAAAGTGGTGGGATTACAGGTGTGAGCCACTGCAGTTGGCCTACATATCTCCTCTGAAGAAATGTCTATTCAAATCCTTTGCTCCCTTTTAAAATTGGGTTATTTGTCTTTCTGTAGTTGAGTTGTAAGAGTACTTTGTATATTGTGAATACTATGCTTTACCAATATGATTTGCAAATATTATTTCCCTTTCTGTGGGCTGACTTTTTACTTTCTTGATAGTGTTCTTTGATGCACAAAGTTTTAAATTTTGATGAGGTCTGATTTATCTATTTTTATTTTGGTTGCTTGTGCTTTAGGCACCATGTCTAAGAAACTATTGCTAACCCAAGGTCATGAAGGTTTATACGTATGTTTTTTCCTGAGAGTTTTACAGTATTAGCTCTTACATTTAAATATTTGATCCATTTTAACGCAATTTTTTTTTTTTTGAGACGGAATCTCGCTCTGTTGCCCAGGTTGGAGTGCAGTGGTGCGATCTCAGCTCACAACAACCTTTGCCTCCTGAGTTCAAGTGATTCTCCTGCCTCAGCCTCCTGAGTAGCTGGGATTACAGGTGCACGCCACCATGCCTGGCTAATTTTTATATTTTTAGTAGAGACGGGGTTTCACCATGTTGGCCAGGCTGGTCTCGAACTCCTGACCTCAGGTGATCCGCCCGCCTCGGCCTCCCAAAGTGCTGGGATTACAGGTGTGAGCCACTGCGCCCGGCCCATTTTAACTTAATTTTTATATATGATGTGAGGCAGAGGTCCAACTTAATATTTGCATGTGCCATTTATTTAAAAAATATTTTTTCTCCATTGAATTGTTTCAGCACCCTTTCCAAAAATTATTGGCCATTATGTATGGGTTTATTTCAGACTCAATTTTATGCCATTGATCTATATCTCTATTCTTATGCCAGTACAACACTGTCTTGATTACTGTAGCTTTGTAGTAAGTTTTTAAATTGAGAAGTGTGAGTTCTCCAACTTCGTTCTTCTTTTTGAGATTATTTTGGTTATTCTGGGTCTCTTATGTTTCCATACGAATTTTAGGATCATCTTGTCAATTTCTGCAAAAAAGCCAGCTGGGATTTTGATAAGAATTACATTGAATCTATAGATCAATTTGGGAATGTCAGCATCTTAGCATTATTGTCTTCTATTGGATGAATACAGACTGTCTTTCTGTTTATTTAGGTCTTCTTTAATTTCTTTCACCCATGTCTTATAGTTTTCACTGCAAAAATCTTGCACTTCTTCTGTTAAATTTATTCCTGGCCAGGCGTGGTGGTTCACGCCTGTAATCCCAGCACTTTGGGAGGCTGAGGCAGGTGGATCACGAGGTCAGGAGTTCAAGGTCAGCCTGACCAACATGAAACCCCATCTGTACTAAAAATATAAAAAATTAGCCGGGCATGGTGGTGCGTGCTTGTAATCCCAGCTACTCAGGAGGCTGAGGCAGCAGAATTGCTTGAACCTGGAAGGCAGAGGTTGCAGTGAGCCGAGATCGCGTCAATGCACTCCAGCCTGGGTGACAGAGTGAGACTCTGTCTCAAAAAAGAAAAAAAAATTATTCTTAAGTGTTTTATTCTTTTTGATGCTATTGTAACTTGAAATTTTTAAAAATTTATTTTTGCATTATTCATTACACAAATATAATTGTCTTTTGTATACTGATTTTATGTCTTATAAACTTGTTGATGGGTTCTTTAGGATTTTCTTTTCTTTCTTTCTTTTTTTTTTTTTTTTGAGACTAGGTCTTACTCTGTCACCCAGGCTGGAGTGCAGATCATGGCTCACTGCAGCCTCAACCTACCTGACTCAGGCCATCCTCCCATCTCAGCCTCCTGAGTAGCTGGGACCACAGGTGTGTGCCACCACACCTGGCTAATTTTTTAATTTTTAGATAGGGTCTGCCTATGTTGCCTAGGCTGGTTTCAAACTCCTGGGTTCAAGCAATCCTCTTGCTTCATAGAATTTTCTATTTACAAGAATTTGCCACTTGCAAATAGAGATAATTTTACTTTTATTTCTTCTTCTTTTCTCCTTCTCCTTCTTATTCTTCTTAGTAGAGATGAGGTCTTGCTATGTTGCCCAGGCTGGTCTCAAACTCCTGAGTGCAAGTAATCCTCCCACCTTGGCCTCCCAAAGTGCTGGGATTACAGGTGGGGGCCACTGCACTCAGCGCCTTTTATTTCCTTTTCTTGCCTAATTTCTCTGTCCAGAACTCTAGTACAATGATGAATAGAGGTGGCAAGAGCAGACACCCTTGTCTTGTTCCTAATCTTGGCGAGAAGGCTTTTGGTCTTGCAATGTTAACTATATGTCAGCTGTGGGTTTTTTGGTAGATGTCCTTATAAGGTTGAGGAAGTTACCTTCTATTTTTACTTTGTTGAATGTTTTTATCAGAAAAGAATGTTAAATTTTGTTAAATGCATTTGCTGCATCATCTTCCTTTTTTTAAATTTTTATTCCCATCACCCAGACTCACTGCAGCCTCAACCTCCTGGGCTCCAATGATTCTCCCACCTCAGCCCCCCAAGTAGCTGCGACTACAGGCATGAGCCACCACACCTGGCTAATTTTTGTAGAGATGGGGTTTCACCATGTTGCCCAGGCTGGTCTTGAACTCCTGGGATCAAGCAATCTGCCCACCTCAGCTTTTCAAAGTGCTGGAATTACAGGCATGAGCCACTGTGCCCAGCCTCAATCACCTTCTGTTTTTATTTAGCCTTTACTTTGCTGGTAAATCCTTGTTTAAAAACTGAAAATATCTACCACAATGCCACTAAGTAGAAGACAGAAAATACTAGCAAAGATGAATCTATTCCACCGCTTCAAGTTTTTGTTATTGTACCTATATTACTGAGATTGAAAGTTTTTGCCTTTAGACCTAACATGAGTAAAAATCAAGAAAACAAACATTCATATGAGAAGGCTAGAAACCACGACATAATTAAAAGCTACCTGAGAACATCTGACTTTTTATGATTTTGAAAGTCAGAGAAAGGGCAGAGAAATAGCTTTCATTTTGTCAAAGGCGGTTGACTGCCAACAGCGAGACAAGCCCAGAATCAACTTAGTCTGAATGCATTTGAGGTTAAAGCATCTGATTCTGATTATTAGCTATATTTGGACAGGCTGAATGGATCAAATGCAGAGAGGCTCAAAGTTTTGCACATGGCACTAACAGATAAGATGATGCTACTAGCTAGCAGGAACTTAAAATGTAAATGATAGGCTGGGCAAGGTGGCTCATGCCTGTAATCCCAGCACTTTGAGAGGCCAAGACAGACGATCCCTTGAGCTCAGGAGCTTGAGACCAGCCTAGGCAAGACAGTGAGATATCCCGTCTCTAAAAAAAAAAAAAAAAAACCACACAGTAAACGACGAGCATAGATCCTTTAGGACCAGTGAACATTGATGTAACATTTGGTCTGTCTTTTCTTGAATCTTCTCAATCATGTTGTAGGGAAAGCAGTGGTCATTCTTCCAGCTCATAAAATCATGTTATTGTTACTGTTACTAAAGGAGTTAGGCCCTAGCTTGAATCAAAAATGTATTAAAATTACATTTCTATTAAGCTTTTGTTGGACTTTCCATTTAGGAGAAAAACCACGTGGTTTCTGATTGTGTCCTTTGAATTAATGAAGGCCTAGGCTGGGAATCAGATTCATACCTTGCTGTTCAATACCACGTGATCATCTCTGTTCAGACAGTATTTCAGAAACTCCCGTACAGACCTTGTTCCTGTAGTTTGGAGTTTGGAGACTTCTAGTCAATTATACACAACTGGATTTGAGGGGCCATCTTTAAAGGTCATAAGGAGGCTTCTAAAGGTTAGTAGTGAAATAATCCAACCCACATTGGAGAAACAGGTGGGGTAGATGGCCCACATACATGCTATATTTTCTGCTTCTCCCTAACACACGTTGCTTTCTTGGGTCTTAGAACTTCTCTGGCTCTAGAAACTAGGGCTTCCCAGGAATCACTAGTCAGACCTTGTATTATCTGGAATATAGATAGATAACATACGCAATTTTTGGTTGTGACAATCTCTGTTTTGGTTCCACTGTGACATTTCAGACTCACGTCCAACATCAGAAAGCTCTGCTATCTTAGGAGCTGGGGTTTGAAAATGGCAGCAAGTTAAAAGTCAACTCTATTTCAAAGAAAAAGTTTCAAACTATTAAATTTAACTAACGGCTTCAGTGGGAACCTTACAGTATTGACCTTGCACACTGTAAAATATGTACTGCTTACAATAAAAAAAAAGATGGTTTAGCACTTGTTTACAATACAGCATGAGGTATTTTCAGCCCTTGTATAGAAATTAACCAGAATGGTTAGTTAATTAACACCTCACCTTAAAATTGGTCTCGCCTTGCATATTAGGTGCTGATATTTCTTGATGGATGATGAAGAGATTGCGAGCAAAGGTCATGAGGACCCCCTGGAGATCCTCGCCGATTGTTCTGTTAATGATATCCAAACAAATGAGTTTACCAGTGATTCCCCTCACATGCTTAAAAACAATCGCCCTCTCATTTGTGCCTGTCTGGTGATGGAATTTAATGAGTATTTTCAATCTCACAAGGTGGCAATCTTCAGGGAGATATGAAAGATGAGACTCCATTTTAACTTGTCAACAAAAAGGATTTGCATAATAAATATTTTTTATTAATCAACTTAGCAGAATATAGCAATAGGGTAGGTCATTTCTAGCGAAAGTCTACCACTGAGCTAGGATGTTGTACGAGTTCATTTTAAAAATGGTTTAAGCCCATCATTCTCAGCAAACTATCGCAAGGACAGAAAACCAAACACTGCATGTCCTCACCCATAGGTGGGAATTGAACAATGAGAACATTTGGACACAGGGTGGGGAACATCACACACTGGGGCCTGTCGTGGGGTGGGGGGAGGGGGGAGGAATAGCATTAGGAGACATACCTAATGTAAATGACGAGTTAATGGGTGCAGGACACCAGCATGGCACATGGATACATATGTAACAAACCTGCACGTTGTGCACAGGTACCCTAGAACTTAAAGTATAATAATAAAAAAAATGGTTTAAGTTACTTTAGGAGAACTGTCGCTAAGTGTGATCCTTGCCAAATGATTTCCTTGTCTATGCAGACATTTGCATCTCAGTATTCTGGAGTCTTTTGTCTGGGGCTTACTTTCTATTTCACGGGTACAAGTGATTCCTATCACTTAATGAGAGTGTCCTGCCTATGTTCAGAGGAGAATGTGCCCTGTTCATGAACAGCCGTCTTTATAAACCTGAACATCCACTTTAAGATTTCAGAGACAGCTTGCAAACTATCCTGTAGCATTATAGGGCTCCCTATATAAGGTGGTCACTCAGTGTAGGCTTTGTGGTGTAGTGAAAAGAACAGTAAGTTCAGGATCAGGAGACAGACCACCTGCTGTGTGACCCAGGCAAATCACTGCCCCTCTCTAAGCCTCAGTTTCCCATCTATGAGGATCAGTTAATTCTGAGGCCCTTCCCTGCTCTAACATTCTGTGGTTCTATGACTGCAGTTAGGGATGAGATTAAGATGGGCAGAAAACAGTAGAAAAGGACTAAAGGCTTTCGAGAGGTCCATGTCAACTGTGCCCTCCCTGAAGTATGTGTGAATAGCAATAACCATCTAGAAGGTACACCAGTAGGACCATTTCTACCATTGAAACTAGCCTGCAGGTCAAGGCATCCTTGCCTGAAATCTCAGGTACAGATGTAGGGACAGCTGGGCAAGTTCCTCTTGGTTACCAGTCTAATTATTAATTCTGTAGGTTTCAGCATCAAATCCACCTTGCTGCTAGGTCAGTTTGATGACTGGGAGTTTCTCAGTTCATGAAACAGGCTCTTCCTCTATCTCCTACTTTCTGTGATGGTTTTCCTCTTGCCTGGTTCCTCTATGCCTGAGTACCCACCTGCACTGCTCTTCCTGTGGCCCATACCTCATGAACCCTGCCTCTGCCTGGGTGATACTACCCCTGTCTCATCCCATCAATTCCAGGACACAAGTCCTGCTCCTGAGTGTCAGCCTCTGCTGAGCTCTGCTGCCTGCTGAAAGGCTTTCCTCATGCCACCCCCTACCAGCCGGGGTCTCCAAAAGTGGCCTCCTCTCTGAGTGCCTCTGGTCAAGCTCCCCATGACCTAGCTTTCAGGTTGTCCCTTTACTCTTTGCGGTTGGAACTTTCCTGATGGTATGAGCTGGTTGCTTCTCAGGATGACCTCCACGCATCTGAATCCTGGGTCCAGTGTTTGGCCTGTCTGGTTGCTCTTCTCCCATCACCCGAAGGAAGCTCACCTCTCCCAGCCTCATCCTATATACAAAAGGGTTTGTCTGGTTCCAGTCGTGTCCCAGCTTCTCCTTTGTAGTTAATCTTTCATGCCAGCTGGTACCCACTAAGACAGAGTTCATATCTCTAGGTTCTGATTTCTAGTTCTTTGTACCTAACTAACCCATCTGTCTGAATTCCTGGGCTTAGAAATATACTTGGACCTTGAATGTTGCCTGCTTAACTGGATTCATAAGTTGGGAAAATACAAATTTGTTATTCCCATGCTTGCTAACTTCAAATCCAGATGACTGCTTGGTTCTCCTAGTCCCGGTAATTCCCGATGGCCTATGTTCTGCCCAGCCCTGACATCACCGTGTCAAGTTTGGGGAGAGTGAAATGGGAAGTATTTAATCTCTGATCTTCCAGGTACTGTTCCCCTTTCATGGCTTGTCAGCAGTTGACATACTAGACCATGTTTACCTGTTTACTTGTTTACTGTATGCCCACCCCTCTAGAGTGGCAGCTTCCTGAGGGCAGGGCTCATTGCTGTTTCCCCAGCACCTAGAACTGTGCCTGGCACAGTTGATAAAATGCTTTCAAATTTTCTGGTAAGGAAGGGTGTGGCAGGGAGGGAGCTGAGGGGCAGAATGTCACTGGGAAGCAAGGGGCTTATCCTTCCCTGCACATGCCCAGAGGTGTCCCTGGCTCTGTTATCATTCTGGATGTGAAGGCCTAGGTGGAGAAGATGAAGGCAAGCTTGTTGGTATGTTATGGATTGAGGTCTCATTTCTGTTGCTATCAGGGCAATGTGACAAATGGGTGAAGAGTCCCTAGGGAAGTGACTTTCTTAACAAGACCCAATAAGTTTTGCATGTTTATGGGATCTTGGGGAAAGACTGAAACTGGAGGGGAGGACTCAAACAGCCAGCTTCCCTTCCCAGGTGATGGGAAGCATCTGAGACTGTAAGTGCCAGATTAAATTGTAGCCACATTCTAGTTCCAAAGGGGAAGAAACCAGAACATTTGCCTAAGTTCAAAAGGATCGATGAGGGTGAATATCACTGTATTGATAATGGCCTGTTATAACTGATAATGCTTTGGCAGAACAAAGGACTATACTTTGGATAGGGAAGTTGGGGCCTGTCCTATGCAGCCATTTGCTTGTTGTAGTCTGCACCTCTTTGGATCAGTTTCCAGGAGACTGACCATAGTAGGGTGTAGGGGAGGTTGGGGAGGGAGGGACTGAGGCCACGTAGGAACATCAGTGCTTAGTAGAGGAATTGGCTCTTATTTGGTTAGTTTTTATGAGACCAGATCTTTGTGTATATGTTTCTGTGTGTTTGAGTGTGAGGCCACAATGTCTACACTGCCGTAGAGGTTACAAGGAAGAGAAATACAGGGCAGAGACAGTTTCCCAATTAGGTAGGATGACTTAAAGGTACCAAGTAACCATGCGCCAAGATACGAAATAAGAGATGACTCAAGGTTGTGGCTCTAAAATTCTGAGTCCCAGGTAGGAGGAAACTTTGCTAGGCTCCAAATATCCCAGAGGGAAATCTGGGAGAAGTGCGGAAGCCTCCGAGTGTTGCCAGCAGCCTGTGCTCAGTGCATGCGTACCTTGAGAAGATTGCGCCCGGAATGAAACTGGATCTGAGGAGGAGCTACAGATCCTGCCTGCTAGGGGGACATCATGTGAAGTCACCAGAGCACAGAGCACTTTTCTAAGTAAGCCAGAATGACAACTGCCTTCCACAGGCAGGACAACTGAGCTGGGTCCCCATCAGTGAGATCTGATGTGCCTTATCTGTGTATGCATTTGGGTATAATATGCTGTTAAGTCTAAACCTTACCCATTAATTTCAGGTAATTAATCAATTATATAAACCCCCATTGACACATCTAAAGTCATTTTATAAAATACCTAGGCTGGGCGCAGTGGCTCACGCCTGTAATCCCAGCACTTTGAGAGGCCGAGGTAGGTGCATCACGAGGTCAAGAGATCGAGACCATTCTGGCCAACACGGTGAAACCCCATCTCTACTAAAAATACAAAAATTAGCTGAGCATGGTGGCACGTGCCTGTAATCCCAGCTACTTGGGAGGCTGAGGGAGGAGAATCGCTTGAACCCGGGAGGTGGAGGTTGCAGTAAGCTGAGATTGCGCCACTGCACTCCAGCCTGGGTGACAGAGCAAGGCTCCATCTCAAAAAAATAAAATAAAATAAAATAAAATAAAATAAAATAAAATAAAATACCCGAAGATCTAAATATAGACTTCTAATAAATCAGCATGCTGATTAAAGTGCATGAGAAGCATCATTCTTGTTGGTTGTGATTGTCTATTTCCTTAGCTTATTACAACTCACAGATACACTTCATACTCACAACATTCCCAACTTGTGTCTCTTCAGGTGCTCATATAATATAAAAACAGTTCCTTGCCTGTCCTGTAAAATTTGAATGGGGAGAAAAGAAATAGTATATTATCTGAGAAACAAAGTACAGAAAATGTTACTGGCACAGAAAGACTACTAAGATTGATTTGATTTGAAATCTAGAGCTACCTTCAGATATTATGAGAACACATTTGAAAAGGCTGCCTCTAGAATTTGGAGTAAGTATGTTCTAGAACCGTGCTTTTTGAGTATGGTCCTCAGAACACCTGCATCAGAATCATCTAGTGTGCTTGTTAAAAAGGCATTTTCATGGACATCATGCAAGCTCAGAAGACTTGGCAGGCAATCTGTCTTTTACCTCACTTCTTGGATGATTCTTGTGTACATCAAAATTTGAAAACCACTGTTCTAAGAGTGATGGGTTAAAAAAATATAGGGGAGGCTGGGCACGGTGACTCATGCCTGTAATTCCAGCACTTTGGGAGGCTGAGGCGGGAGAATCACTTGAACCTGGAAGGCGGATGTTGCAGTGAGCCAAGATCTTGAACTCCTGACCTCACCCAGGAGGCCAGCCTGGCCAACATGGAGAAATGTTGTATGGTGAAAAGTAGCATGGCGGCCCAGCTACTTCAGAGGCTGAAGGCGGCCTAGCTACTTCAGAGGCTGAAGCAGGAGAATCGCTTGAACCTGGGAGGCAGAGGTTTCAGTAAGCCGAGGTCACGCCATTGCACTCCAGCCTGGGCAACAAGAGCAAAACTCCGTCTCAAAAAAAAAAAAAAAAATTGTCCCGGCACAGTGGCTCACACCTGTAATCCCAGCACTTCTGGAGGCTGAGGCAGGCAGATCACGAGGTCAGGAGATCGAGACCATCCTGGCTAACACAGTGAAACCCCGTCTCTACTAAAAATTCAAAAAATTAGCCGGGCGTGGTGGCAGGCACCTGTAGTCCCAGCTACTTGGGAGGCTGAGGCAGGAGAATGGTGTCAACCCGGGAGGCGGAGCTTGCAGCGAGCCGAGATCACGCCACTGCACTCCAGCCTGGGCCACAGAGCAAGACTCCGTCTAAAAAAAAAAAAATTATATATGTATATATGGTAGCAATTTGTTATGTGGAAAATAATTTGTACTTCAATGGGAAACTATGTGTTGTCTATAGCAGGGGTCTTGAATCCCTGGGCTGCAGACTGGTACCAGATCTGTCTCAGACAGGCCTGTGGCCTGTTAGGAACCGGGCCACACAGCAGGAGGTGAGCAGCAGGCAAGCAAGCATTACCACCAGAGCTCCGTCTCCTGTCAGATCAGCGGTGGCATTAGATTCTCATAGGAGCGGGAAACCTATTGTTAACTGTACAAACAAGGGATCTAGGTTGCATGCTACTTATGAGAATCTAACTGATGCCTGATGATCTGAGGTGGAACAGTTTCATTCTGAAACCATACTCCCTCTACCCCACCTCCACGTCCATGGAAAAATTGTCTTCCATGAAACCGGTCTCTGGTACTAAAAAGGTTGGGAATTGCTGGTCTATAGCACTCCCTGCTGCCTTATCAGATTGATTCTATGGGAGATATTTTACAATTCTTTAAAGTATAGGTAACTGATAGACAAGCAAATGCTGTCCAGTCTGATAAAGGCTCTGTTGATTTCCCTTTCCTGTTCCTCTTGTGGAAAAACCTATTTTGCCTCATTGTGCAAATTTCAATATTCCTGATCTATAAAGATGTCTGTTTTGGGATTCTCTTTTGAACCTGTTATAATATCTGCCTAGTTCCCTCTTTTTGTTTGTTTTGTTTTTTGGAGACAGGGTCTCACTCTGTCACCCAGGTTGGAGTTCAGTGGCTCAATCATAGCTCACTGCAGCCTCGATGTCCCCAAGCTCAGGTGATCCTCCCACCTTAGCTTCCTCAGTAGTTGGGACCACAGGCATGTGCCACCACACCCAGCTAAGTTTTGAATATGTTTTTTGATAGAGATAGGGTTTCGCCATGTTGCTTAGGCTGGTCTCGAACTCCTGGGCTCAAGTGATCCTCCCAGCCTCAGCCTCCCAAAGTGCTGGGATTACAGGCATGAGCCACTGTGCCTGGCAGTTCTTTCTGTTAAATAAAATCTTTATCATGTGTTTATTTTCATATCTGTAGGAGAGGCATGGCTTTACCCTTTTTTTTTTTGAAAATTATCTTGTAACAGTTTTCTCCAAATAAATAAGAGGTAACCCTGGAGTTGTCCAACAGTGGAAATGACTGCCCTGTGAAGCTGTGAACTTCCCATCACTGGAAGCTCAAAAAAGGAAACTATATTTTGGGGCTTTGGTAAAAGAAATCACATGCCAGAATTATGACCACACATCAACTTCCCACTTTATCAAGAAATCTGAGCTTTAGGGCAGACAGTGGACTAAACAGTGGCTGCCAACTCTGGCTGCACATTAGAGTCATCTAATGCCTGGGCCCTACTTCCAGAAATGCTGATTTATTTGGTCTCAGGTGGGCTATGGGTGTAGGGCCATGCTGAGTCATATTGGAGCCCAAGGCAAAGGAAAAAATAAGTAATCTGGTCCTGTTTTCATTAAAAATTTTGATATTTTATTCCTAATGAATTTTTTGCAGTAATTTTGATTGTTAAACTATTGCACTAAAATATTACTTATGTTAATGAGGGGTGTGTGTGTGTGTGTGTGTCCTTAAATTCTGTGCTCAGGAAGAGTGCCTCACTTACCTTACCCTAATCGCAGCCCTGCATGGGCATCTGCTTTTTTTTTTTTTTTTTTTTTGAGACAGAGTCTCACTTGGTCACCCAGGCTGGAGTGCAGTGGCACGATCTTGGCTCACTGCAACCTCCAGCTCCTGGGTTCAAGCAATTCTCCTTTCTCAGCCTCCCAAGTAGCTGGGACTGCAGGTGCATGGCACCACGTCTGGCTAATTTTTGTATTTTTAGTAGAGATGAGATTTCACCATGTTGGTCAGGCTAGTCTCAAACTCCTGACCTCAGGTGATCCACCCGCCTTGGCCTCCCAAAGTGCTGGGATTACAGGCGTGAGCCACTGTGCCATCTGCATTCTTTATAGCTCCTCACTGAGGTCACTCTCTTGGGCATCTAAGGTTGAGAACCACTGCCTAGTACATCTCTTGCATCCCTTACTGTGCTGTCCAATATGGTAGCCAATAGCCACATGGGGCAACTGAGAAGTTGAAAGCTAATAGTACAAATTGAGATGTGTCATAGCTTTCAAAGACTTAGTACAAAAAAAGTAGGACTATCTCAATAATTTTCATACTGATTACATGCTGAAATAATATTTTCAATATACTGGATTAAATAAAATATATTTTAAAAATTAACCTCACCTATTTCTTTTACTTTTAAAAAATGTTGCTCCAAGAAAATTTTGAATTATCTCTGTGGTTTACATTAGTGGTTTTCATTATATTTCTATTGGACAGTGCTATTCTAGGGACCTATGGTTAACACAAATATAACAAATCCTTTCCAGTAAGTGGTTCCCATTTCATAATTTTATATCCCTCTTTTAAAAATAGTTCCATATTGAGAAGGAGCATTAGTAATGATCGGGCATCAAATCCCCTTATGCAGAACAAGTTCACAGAAGTTTCGTATCCAGGGATATGTGGGATATTTATTGGATTTTTTTTTCCTGCTGGGAATAGAATGCTTGGTTGGCAGAGACTTTCCTTTCAATACTTTAAAATTATATTCCCATTGTCTTCTAGCTTTCATAGATTAAGTTGAAAAGTGGCCAGGATAGGTGGCTCACGCCTATAATCCCAGCACTTTGGGAGGCCGAGGCGGGCGGATCACGAGGTCAGGAGTTTGAGACTAGCCTGGCCAGCATGGTGAAATGCTGTCTCTATTAAAAATACAAAAAAAAAAAAAAAAAAAATTAGCCAGGCATGGTAGTGCGCACCCGTAGTCCCAGCTACTCGGGAGGCTGAGGTAGGAGAATTGCTTGAACTTGGCAGGTGGAGGTTGCAGTGAGCCGAGATCACACCAGCCCAGGAGACAGTGCAAGACTCTGTCTCAAAAAAAAACAACGAAAAAAAGAAAACTTAGCTAGCAGTCTAGCAGTCTTATTGCTCATTTGAAGGTAAAGTAATTTTTTTTCTAACTACTTTTAAGATTTTGTTTCTCGGCCGGGTGCGGTGGCTCATGCCTGTAATCTCAGCACTTTGGGAGGCCGAGGCAGGCCGATCATGAGATCAAGAGATCGAGACCATCCTGACCAACATGGTGAAACCCTGTCTCTACTAAAAATACTAAAACTAGCTGGGCATGGTGGCGTGTGCCTGTAGTCCTAGCTACTCAGGAAGCTGAGGCAGGAGAACTGCTTGAACCCGGAAGGTGGAGGTTGCAGTGAGCCGAGATCACGCCACTGCACTCCAGCCTGGTGACAGAGTGAGACTCCATCTCAAAAATAAAAATAAAAAAAAGATTTTCTGTTGCTCTTCAATTTTCAGGAGTATAATCATGATGTTCCCAGGTGTGATTTTCCTTATATTTATCTTGCCTGAGGTTTTTAGTGCTTTCGAATGAGGTTGGATATGTGTTTTGATGTCTTTCACTAGTTGTAGGAAATTATCAGCCAGTATTTATTTAAAATCACTCTCTCTTCTCCTTGTGGGACACTAATTGCAGGAAAGTTAGATTGTTTCCTCCATGTTACATGTATCTCTGAAGCCTTTTTCTACATTGTCATCATTTTCTCCCCTGTGTGTAAGTTGGAATTTTTTTCTACTGGCTTGTTTTCTAGTTCGCTAGTCATTTGTTCTGATAACCTATTAAATTCATATATTAAATTATTAATTTTGTCACACTAATTTTTGGTTCCAGAATTTCCATTTCAGTTAAAAAACTGACTCTAGGTCTTTGGTGACATGAATCTATTACAAACATATATGTTTTCTTGAACATGTTAGTCCTAGCTATTTTAAAGTCCCTGTCTTTAAACTATATTCCTGCTGGGAATAGAATGCTTGGCTGGCAGAGACTTTTCTTTCAATACTTTAAAATTATGTACCCATTGTCTTCTAGCTTTCATAAGATTATGATGAAGAGTGGCTGGGATCGGTGGAGTTATGAGTCCCTGTCTCATAACTCCAATATATGAATCACCTGTGGATCTTTTTCTATTTTTTTCCCCTTTGTTTTAAATGATTTGGTCCTTCTTTTAATATACCTTATTTTTTTATTGGATGGTGGTCATTAAAGATGGAAAATTGTAGCAGCTCTAGATAATATCTTCCTTCAAAGAGGGTTAAATTTTTGTTTTTGGCAGACAAGTAGAGTACTGACAGCTCATCTGGATGTATCAAGGGTTGATTTTATTTTATTATTATTATAATTATTATTTTTGAGATGGAGTCTCACTCTGTCACCCACGCTGGAGTGCAATGGCGTGATCTCGGCTCACTGCAACCTCTGCCTGCTGAGTTCAAGCAATTCTCCTACCTCAGCCTCCCGAGTAGCTGGGACTACAGGTGCGCACCACCATCCTTGGCTAATTTTTTTTTTTTTTTTTTTTAATTTTTCGTAGAAACAGGGTTTCACTATGCTAACCAGGCTGGTCTCGAACTCCTGACCTTGTGATTCGCCTGCCTTGGACTCCCAAAGTGCTGGGATTACAGGCATGAGCCACAGCACCCAGCCCCTGATTTTATTTTATTTTTGTATTTAAAAGTTTTTTTTTTTTTTTTGAGACTGGGTCTCACTCTGTTGCCCAGGCTGGGATGCAGTGGCATGATCACAGCTCACTGTAGCCTCAACTTCCCAGGCCTAAGAGATTCTCCCACCTCAGCCTTCCAGGTAGTCAGGACTACAGGTGTGTGCCACCATGCCCTGCTAATCTTTGTATTTTTTGTGGAGACAGGGTTTTGCCATGTTGCCCAGGCTGGTCTTGAACTCCTGGGCTCAAGCAATCTACCTACCTCAGCTTCCCAATCCCATGCCTGGGATTACAGGCATAAACCACTACGCCTGGACTAAGGGTTGATTTTAGCTGTTGCTGGACCTGGTCTATTTAAAGGTTTTCCTTCATGCTTTGTGTTTAGTTTTTCTCCTAGAGAAGTGTCCTTACTCCTAGAGTTTGGTCCTTTTGAAGTCTCCACTGGAAGCTTGAGGTGTTTATTAGGACCCTTTCAATTTAGCAGGACATGAACTCCTAACATCATGTGACTTTTGAAATATCTGCCAGATCTTTAGCCTCCCAGCTACTGTTATATTTTTCCTCTGGATTTTTTGGAGTCTTGAGCTGTTCATTCTACCAGGTATGAGTCAATTAGGGATTTAAACGGCATGCACACAAAAATTTTTTGGGCTTACTTCCCTTTGATCACCTTTGTTCTAGGATTTTGGATCTCAAGTCTCAAACAGTTTGACAGTTTTGAACTCCAGGCTCTGTTGCCTCCCAGCACTTTGGGAGGCCGAGGCGGGCGGATCACGAGGTCAAGAGATCAAGGTCATGAGGTCAAGAAAAAAATCTGTTTAGATTTATTTCCTAACACATTTGTAAATGTCCTTTAAAACTTAGGGGAATATGACTCTCACCTTAGATGCTTCTGTTCTTTCTTTCTTTATTTTTTTTAGAGATGGAGTCTTGCTTTGTCGCCCAGGCTGGAGTGCAGTAGCGCTATCTTGGCTCACTGCAACCTCCAACTTCTGGGTTCAAATGATTCTTGTGCCTCAGCCACCAGAGTATCTGGGATTACAGGGATGGGCCATCACACCCGGCTAATTTTTGTATTTTTAGTAGAGATGGGGTTTCGCTATGTTGGTTAGGGTGGTCTCGAACTCCTGGCCTCAAGTGATCCACCCACCTCGACCTCCCAAACTGTTGGGATTACAGGCGTGAGCCACCGTGCCTGGCCCTTCTGTTCTTTTAAGGACTGTTTTAGTTGCCCTTCAATGCCTTCAAGCAGTTGTTTTATATATATCTCAATCCAGCCTTTATAATCATTTTTAGTGAGTTAGTTGGTTACAAGCTACCTTGTCATGGTCAGAATGTGTAAGTTTGGCAAGATATTTATAACTTTCTAAGAAAGGTGACCAGGACTGTTCTTAGCCCTTATCCAGAGGAAACAACAGAAATGAAAGGCTTACACAAAGCTGTTTTTTCTTATCCCATAAAACAATTCCGTATTTTATTTTACATGTGAGAGATGTAAGAGTCTACCCTTAGGCAGCTCACCAAAGTAAACCTCAATGTTAGCAACATTTTCCCCAGGCAACTGCAGTCTACTTATGTACCCCAGAATCTCCCTTCACAATATGCTTATGTGTTACTCCCTGGCTATCAGATTCCCCATTACTGTCCTACTCAGGCCCGTTTCCCATGTAGCATCTTAGGTTATAGATCTTTTTGTTCGTGTTTATCCATCTTTCTCCCCGCTCGACGATATTTAAAATTTTACTTCTGTGTAAAATTCTTTTCAAGCTAGTTATTAGAAAGCACCATAATAAATAACTTTTTTGCTAGTAAACTTGCAAAGTGATTTAACATTTTAAGTCTCAGCTTCCTCATTTATAATATCAGAATGAAAATGTCTACCTTTCAAAGTTATTGCAAGAATGAAACAAAATGTGTGAAAATATTTAACAATGTATAAAATGCTATCAGATATAAATAACTATGGCTGATCCATGATATCATCTAGATCAGGTCTGGCTCTCTTGATCTGAAAAGCCATGAACTATAAAGAAAAAAAACAAAATTATCTATTCAGTCTTCACTATTCAAAAACTGGTGGAACAGGACTGGGTAACTGCAATACATACTTCCATTTGGAAAGAGAAACAATGAGAGAGAAAAACAGAAGACAGGGCTTTGTAGTAATTCTGAAATCCCACTGGGCAGACATTTCCAGGGCCCCTATCCTTTGGGTGGGAAATGTTCCTTGATTAGTTCTGATCCCAATTGCTTCATGAGCTTAGACACTATTCTTTGTGGTCCTTGACTCTGCCTTCTGAGATTTTATTTCTTTTCCATAATTGTCCTTGGGCCACATCTGAAGTGAATATTAGAGATTATATTTTCCTTAGCAATTTTTTAAGAGATGAGATCTTGCCATGTTGCCCAGGCTGGTCTTGAACTCCTGGCCTCAAGTGAGCAGTCCTCCTGCCTCAACCTCTTGAGCAGCTAGGATTACAGGCATAAGCCATCCTTAGCAATTTTAAAACTTTCTCACCCACTTCCTGCCTGTAGATAGTTGAGGGCCCAAGGGTTGTTTTAAGTCTTAAGCAGCAACAGTCTCTTTTAATCCAGACTGAGATTTCTCTTGACGTTGAGTTCTTTCAAGAACTTAGCTGGTTTCTAATCTGTTTGATTTCAATCAGCTACAAGTAGCAATAGCTACAACATGGAGTTCTTTTCTAGATACTTCTTAAATTTTCTATATTTCTTTGCTTTCTTGCTTCTATGCCTCTCTCTTAATTTCAGTTATCTTAAGCCTATGAGGCTTCAGTAGGAGAGCTATACCCTTTTTCTTTTTACCCTTTTGTTCTGTTCTCTTTTTCCTGAGAGAGTCTTTCTAAATGAAAATATGTACTTGATATGGTTTGGCTGTGTCCCCACCCAAATTTTATTTTGAATGTAGTTCTCATAATCCCCACATGTCATGGGAGGAACCCAGTGGGAGGTAACTGAACCATGGGGGTGGTTACCCTTATACTGTTCTCATGATAGTGAGTGAGTTCTCACTCGATCTGATGATTTTATAAGGGGATGTTCCCCCTTGGCTTGGCACTTCTCTCTCCTGCTATCTTGTGAAGAAGAATGTGTTTGCGTCCCCTTCCGCCATGATTGTAAGTTTCCTGAGACCTCCCCAGCCATGCAGAACTGGGAATCAATTAAACCTCTTTCTTTTATAAATTACCTAGTCTTGGGTATTTCTTCATAGCAGCATGAGGACAGACTAATACAGTACTGGATGCCATAATCTTTGTTGGATTCATACTCTGAGATGCTTTAATTCAGAGGTTTTAATAGTAGGTTATAGTCATACCTTTAATTTGACTCACATTGCAAGGCTGAGTTTTAATTGGCTTTGGTTGTGTAAATAAATGTCTCTTCAATTTTTAAAATTCTCATTTTTGAGGTTTAAAATCAGTTCAGCTTTTCCCATTTTGCAAAGTGCCAAATTTCTGAGATCTCTCTATTCCCTTTCATTTCTGCTTGCAAGATGTCTGATTCATTCAGAAGCTCATATTTTTTGTATAATACCTTGCCAAATGCAGTCGGCAATGCCTAATATACACCATTAACACTAAAATTTCCAACTGTTTCTCCTAGAGCTGTAGGTACATTAGGTATATTATTTGCCTTCCAAGTAATTGCAGGTATTAGTTTTGCCAAATATTTCACCACTTCATAACATGAATTATCATCCTTCTGCTTTCCATTAACAGTTTCCCAGCCACTCACTGCCTGACTACCAAGCCAGCACCAAAATCTTAGGTTTCTGTTGTAGCAGCATCTTCTTTTGATACTAATTTCAGTATAACCTGATTAGGCTGGGTTATGTTGCAGTAATTCAACAAAATTACTGGTTGTTTCTAACAATGAAAGTTGCAGTTCTTGGCCCTGCTCCATTTCCCTTATGAGTTGGCATGGGTCTTTGATCACTGTGAGTACATGCAGGGACCCAGGCTGAAGGAGGCTCTGTCTCAATGTGGTTCCATGATTTCCAAGGCAGGAAAAAGGATATGGCAACTCAAGAAGTGGCTCCTACAGGCTTCTGCAGAACAAGGACACGTATTACCTCTGCTTATATTTCACTGACCAAAGCAAGTTATGTGGCCATGCCCAACTTCAGGAGGAGGGCTGAGGAAATACAGTTTTGTTATGTGCCTGGAAGGAGGAGAATCAGAATATTTGTGAGCAGCTCAAATGATTCCCACCATGGCAATACCCTGGCCAGAGGAAATAATTGCTGGTGACTATGGAGCTATTTAGGATGGTGGCGCACTGCCTATGTATGTGTGACACCAGCCCCGCCCCACACTGGTGCAGGCAGTAAACATGACGCCTTTCTCCATATGGCTTTCATTACAACTTCATTTCATTAGGAAGTCAGTGGGGTATTCTGTAGCATTAGAGAAGTACCCGGAATGAGACCCACCAAGTTGCTAACAAACTCAGCAATGCTCCCTTCCCATATATGTCAAGGAAAAATAAACTCATAGAGTGATCTCATTTCCCTTTTTTCCCCTGGGACTTCAGACAAGAACATCATTTGAAAGTCTGTGATCATAATGGGAAGAAAAACAGTGCTGAGAATAAGGACTTTTGAGGATTCTTCTTTTGGTAGCACTGACGATGTGTCATTAATGTTACTTTCTTTTTCTGGAATGAGCACCCACGTTAAACTCAACCAAGAGTGGGAGCAGGTTACTCTGGAATTTGGGTAAATGATCTTGTTTTTAGACTCAGCATAACCCAAACAGGCAATAAAATTTTAAGGAAATTAATTGTTAAATTTTTTTTCTCCTTTTTAATGTAGAGATAGTCATAGGGGCTATGAAAAGAAGTCTGTGTTTCTCCAGCTGAAGAATACATAAGAGGTACCTAGAGGGGATATATTGGAAATGGATTCCAGAATTCTTCTTGACTGGGTTGGTAATATTTTAGAAATAGAGACAGTTGGTGGGAAACAGTCCTTAGGGGGAAAAAGGGCTTATATAGGGGACACCTTGTGTAAGACGAAGAATCATGCTTGACTTTGTAGACAATTATGGGTTCATATGTCAGTTCCACAAAATTCCTGGCTGTATGACCCTGGGAAAGTGCTTAAAATCTTTAAGCCTAAAGTCCTCACTGTAATATGGTAGAAATAACACCTTCTTATAGGACAGGCATGAAGAATAAATGAGATAATGAAGTAAAGTGCTCAGCTCAGAGGCCAGTACGCAGTAGGCACTCCATAAATGCTGGTTCACCACTTACCAACCTTCCATCCAAGAAAAGGCAATTAAGACAGCAAGTGAAGAGTCCTGACCAGGGATGGACACCAGGGTCTGAAAAGATGAAAACTCATCTCAGGAAAAATAAAGCAAGGATACTGCTGGAGAATTTTTGTGACTCAACTTCTTCTCTCTTTTATTGTACTTCTGTTTATTATCTGCTCCTTTTCTTTTTTCATTTCTTTCTTTTTTTTTGAGACAGAGTCTTGCTCTGTCACCAGGCTGGAGTGCAGTGGTGCGATCTTGGCTTACTGCAACCTCTGCCTCTCAGGTTCAAGCCATTCTCCTGCCTCAGCCTCCCGAGTAGCTAGGATTACGGGTGCCTGCCAACACACCCAGCTAATTTTTGTATTTTTAGTACAGACAGGGTTTCACCATGTTGGCCAGGATGGTCTCGATCTGCTGACCTCGTGATCTGCCCACCTTGGCCTCCCAAAGTGCTGGGATTACAGGCATGAGCCACCGTGCCTGGCTTATCTGTTCCTTTTCTTTCTGATTATCGCCTCCTCCTCTTTTAGTGGATTCTCTCAGTCTCTGGATTTTCTCCTCTCTCTTTTCTTCTGTTATCTTTTTCTTCTTTGCATTGTTTCATCATCTGTTGCCCCAATCTATATTTCTTCTCTCTCATTTTATCTTTCATCTTTTTTTAACTTGTGCATGGATGTCCTGGAGGTGAGTCTATGGAACTCTGCTGGAAGTGTCTTTGGTGCCCCTCTGTCTGCCTTTTCTTTTCTTTTTTTGAGACAGAGTCTCGCTCTATGGCCCAGGCTGGAGTGCAGTGGCACGATCTCGACTCACTGCAACCTCTGCTTCCTAGGTTCAAGTGATTCTTCTGCCTCAGCCTCCTGAGTAGCTGGGATTACAGGTGCATGCCGCCACGCCCAGCTAATTTTTGTATTTTTAGTAGAGACGGAGTTTCACCATGTTGGCCAGGCTGGACTCGAACTCCTGACCTCAGGTGATCCACCCACCTCGACCTCCCAAAGTGCTGGGATTACAGGCATGAGCCACCGCGCCCGGCCTCTATCTGCCTTTTCTGCAGCTGTCTTCAGTGAGCTTCCTGACCCTCAGTGGAACGCTCTCCTCTGCGCCATCCACCTGCTTCCCTCGGCCTTAGCCATCTGTTTCCCCTATAAAATCTGCTCTTGGAAATAGATCGATCAACTCAGAGACAAAGGAGTAAATAACTTATAAAGTTTGATGCTTTACTTACCCCAAGGGTACTTGAACTTCAGTCAAATACAAAGTCTTAAGCCCAAGAAATAAATCTCTAATAATAATTTCAGGCAATAGAAAGTAATGAAGCACTTTTTTGTGGGGGGAAGGGCAGGAGACTGTCCCTGCCAAATATGCCTTTTTACAGAGTTGTTCTACTTTGATATTTTAGAATAAAACAAATAGATTAAGATAAAGCTAGAGTTAGATTTAGCCACCTTCTGGTATGTGGAAGTGTTTTGATCTAATCAGTTTGGGGCTAAAAACTATTTAATTCCAGAGGGATTGTGTGTAGCAGATGCAACAATTAATTTCAGGTAAATCAGTTCAGTCTGGCTTCTTCATTCTCTCTTTATCAATTTTAATGTAATTTGCAAGGGGATCCAAGCTCCACTTTATGTGTCTGCAAACAGCACGAACCCATCTAACCAAAGAGTCTCATGTGCCCTGACAGTGCCTGGCAGCCTACTGGGGATTGCCAAGTGTCAGCCAGACCATTCTATTCACTTGGCCTCGTGCTGAAGGTCTGCATGCTTTTTAAGAACGTATAAAATTTGGGGCCGGGCGCGGTGGCTCACGTCTGTAATCCCAACACTTTGGGAAGACGAGGCAGGCGGATCACGAGGTCAAGAGATCGAGACCATCCTGGCCAACATGGTGAAACCCTGTCTCTACTAAAAATACAAAAATTAGCCAGGCATGGATGCATGTGCCCGTAATCGCAGCTACTCGGGAGGCTGAGGCAGGAGAATCACTTGAACTCAGGAGGTGGAGGTTGCAGTGAGCCAAGATCGCACCACTGCACTCCAGCCTGGTGACAGAATGAGACTCTGTCTCAAAAAAAGAAAAAGAAAATAGAACATATAAAATTTGATCCTTGAAAATTGTACTAGTCTCAAGCATAAAGAATATGTTAATAAATATAGAACTGAATATCTACAAATCAAAACATCTGATCGACTGGTTACTACTCAATTCTTATGTCATTATATATACCTCATATTTAATGTGGGAGATGAATATATTTTAAGATGTTTGAGGTGCTGTGAAGTGGGTCTTCCATAAGTAAGAGTGTACAGGGTTACTCAGGGTCTTAGAATGGCCCTGCGTGTGAGAGACTTGAAAATCTGAATCAAAGTGGAAAAACATGAAACTATTTCTCTGGAGTAACACGAGTCTCTAGCCATAAAACGGAGGTTCTATTTTTGGCAGGAGACGTTGCATTGCACTTGCCCCTAGCCAGCTACATCAGGATAAAGCAGCTATGCAGGGGCCCCCAGTATCATTGGAAATAGACCAAAAGTAGAGAAAATGGTTTTTATCAGAACTCCCTTCAGAAATAAATTATCAAGTATCAGTAGGAGGATGCTACGGACTGAATTGTGTCCTAACCTTCCAAGTGACTGTATTGGAGCTAGGGCCTCTAAGGAAGTGATTAAGGTTAAATGAGGTTGTAGGCATGATGCTCTGATTGACGGAACTGGTACCTTGTAAAAGAGACAACAGAGATCTCTCTCTCTCCTTCCATATGTGAGGACACCACAAGGAGGCAGCCATTTACAAGCCAGGAAGCAGGCCCTCACCGGGAACCAAATCTGCTAGTGCCTTGTCCTTGGACATACCAGCTGCCAGACAGTGAGAAAATACGTTTCTGTGGTTCAAGCCATTTAGCTTGTGCTATATTGTTATGGCAGCCCCAGCAGACTAAGACAGAAGCTATTCATTGATAAGCAGCTTTGGGTGGGATCAGGAAGCTCAGGGCCTGCTTCAGGATCATGAGGTGGTCCCCAAAATGCCTCCTAAGTCTGGAGAGCTTGCATGGCTTCTGCTTTAGCAAAGTGGGTGTGTAAGATTGGGGATGAAGTAGAACTTTCCAGGACTAAGTGCTACTTTCTGTGGAGTTGTGTATCTGCTTTTCCCCAAGCAGCAATCAGCCTTCCTCTACAGACACGTCAAACCAATATTTAAAGAATATCTATTTGAAGGAGCACCAAATTATTAGCTACCTAGATCACCCACAGGCATATCTTTGGTCCGCCCCTGGCCAACTGTAACCCTTCATACCTCAAGATCATAGCCAATGCCATGGGCCCTACAGATCTGGAGAAAAACATAGTGGAAAACCAGTGAGAGATTGCTGTGTCTTAGCTGGGTGGTCATCACTGCATAGCGACTGGTTGCCAGCGTCTGGAAAGGAGCACAACTGAATTATTAAACAGATATTTAAATAAACTTGTAATTTTGGAATACTTGTAGATTAACAGGAAAATTGCAAAGATAATTCTGAGAGTTCCTATATCCCCCACACCCAGTTCTCCTATTGTTAACATCTTACATTGCTGTGGTACATTTGTCACAACTAAGGGAACAAATTGCTACATTACTTTTTATTTTTATTTTATTTTTTGAGACAGGGTCTCGCTCTGTCACCCAGGCTGGAGTGCAGTGGCACAATCTGGGCTCACCGCAACCTCTGCCTCCTGGGCTTAAGTGATACTCCTGCTTCAGCCTCCCAAGTAGCTGGGACTACAGGTGCGTGCCACCAAACCTGGTTAATTTTATTATTTTTTTCTAGAGACGGGGGTCTCACTATGTTGCCCAGGCTGGTCTTGAACTCCTAGCTCAAGCGATCTGCCAGCCTCGGCCTCCCAAAATGCTGGGATTACCGGCGTGAGCCACCACACCTGGCCCTACATTACTATTAACATAAATCCATACTTTATTTCTATTTCATTGGTTTTTCCCTAATTCCTTTTTTCTGTTTCAGGATCCCATCTAAGACACCACACCGTAACTAGCTGTCATATCTCCTTAGGCTTCTCTGGCCTGTGACAGCTTCACAGACTTTCCCTATGGTTTGATGATCTTAACAGTTCCGAGGAGTAAAGGGCAAGCATTTTGTGAAATCTCTCTCAATTTCAGTTTGTCTGATGTTTTTCTCCTGATTAGACTGTAGTAATGTGTTTTTGAGAGGAAGACCACATGGGCAAACTGCCAT
Source organism: Hylobates moloch (assembly GCF_009828535.3). Taxonomy (NCBI): domain Eukaryota; kingdom Metazoa; phylum Chordata; class Mammalia; order Primates; family Hylobatidae; genus Hylobates; species Hylobates moloch. Next base: position 61,263,998 of record NW_026652289.1, read on the forward strand.
TTTGCTCCCTTCATATCAAGGGTAGATAGATGGTATCAGTGTGACTTACCACTGATGATGTTAACCTTTATCACCTGGCTACAGTGGCTTTTGAAGTTTGTGGAAAAACTTTACAGGTTTCTCTGCTGTAAAGATATTTTCCCGCTCTTCCCATACTTTAACCTTTGGCAGCAAGTCACTGAGCATGGTGGCCAACATTAGAAATTTGATGCTGCTTTCTTTGGGGAAACGGCTCTTCTTTATCTTGCTTGTCTATCAGTGAAAGCCATGCCAAAGAGATTGGTGATAGTAGGCCCAAAGTGCTGTCATTATGTATTTCCTGAAAACATTTAAAATTTAATACGTACCAGATAAAGTACTGGATCCTGCAGTTTTATAGCATGTTCTTTGTGAGATGTGATATTTGCCTTAGTCAATCAGCTGTTTTTCTCTAGATAGCTGGAAATTTGGAGAACTGCATATAGGGCCATGGCCAACCTTAGGGCATAGAAGATAAAGGTGCCTGGCTTGGCTCTTGAACTGTGGTGACACACAGGTGCTGGGCAACTAGGTACCCAGACTTGTGCAGTGACTTGGAAAAGGAGTAGGCAAAGAAGGTGCTGCTGGTCTGGAGCTGGCTGTAAGGAATCGTAGTGACCTGACATGCATTATAATCAGGACTCTGGCTCGCCTCCTGTCTCTGAGATAACGCAGGGGAATTGGGGCTGACTGAGTGCTCTGCAGAAAATAGACCTCCTTTCCTCTCCCGCATCCCTCTCTCCCTCTCCCCTCCCCCTGCCCCCACACACACACTCAGATTTTGTGGCACTTTTGGTGACATGCTTCCCTCACACATGATGGGGGGACCATGTTTTTCTTCAACATTTATATCAAGTCCTGTGTCCGAAGGTCACATCTTCAGTACCACCAGTTAAGGCTGCTCATCCTAAATGCAAGTAGAGTCCACATCTACAGACCGTGTTAGGCCCCCACAGGCTAATACATCTTGAGTTGTGTACCCCACTTGTAGCGTCCCATTTGTAGCCATTGGGATTTTTCTAACAATAGAAAATTGATTTGATCCTCATATGCCTCACAACTGTACACTGTCACCCTGACCTATCATGAGTTGTTCCCTTGGTCATCTCCTCTCCATGACTGGGAGTTTTCTGAGGGCAGGCGCTGTTTGGTTTCTGAATCTCCAGTTTGGGCACGATACCAGCACAGAACAGGCACTTGGTGTTTATTAAATAAAAGAGAATGAATAAATGAAATAGATTAGGTGGATAGCTCTTCCCTCTGACTTAAGAGACTCTTCAAAGGATGTAATTTAAGAAAGACACTGCCCATTGATAAGTGCTTTGGGGCAAAAGCAGGTGATTATTACACGGCACAGGGGACAGTCACACCATCCTTAGAGAAGGACAACTCAGGGCAGTTGCTCCCGGCCTTGCCTGCTGGAGGACAGCATGGCTCTGGTGGACTAAGCAGGAATAACTGGTGGGGTAAAAAGAACTGGCTTGGCGAAGTTCTGGCCCAGCCAGCTAGTCTGTCTGGAAGGGCATGGCCACTAGGCCTGCTCGCCCTGCCATACTGGGCTGGCCATGCTCTCACCTTCACACTGAAAAGCCCAGAAGCATGGGCTTTTGCACATGGAAGTGAACTGTAAACACACTCGAATTCCATTGTGGTTACTGAGCATGTAATTGCATGGTAATTGCCACGAATTCACAAGATAATTCCAAGGTTATTTTTGTCTTCTAAACTTGTCTGATGCTGCCATAGTATATAAACAAGAAAAACCAAGACCAGGCCCCAGCCAGCCAGAGAGGTAGGCAGGCAGGCATGTGGTAGCACGATCTAGCAATACTATGTATCTTGGCTCCAAAGCACAGCAGAAGAGCTTACTGTCCAGTAGTACATGATTACTAGACAACATGTAAGGGCGGGCCACCCTGAGGTTTCTTCTTCACTACAGATGCAGAGTGCAACTCCCCTTCCTCCCAGACTGGGGTTTGTGATGCATAAAGAATCTGAAAGAAGAGCCAAGATATTTGGTACATGTCTCCCAACCTTCTTTTCCATAGCCATCACCATCCTAGTCCAGACCTTTATTGCCTGGAGAGTCAGAGGTGAGGATACAAGCAGAATTCTGCAGTGGAAAGGTTATATGTAGTGAGAAAGAAGTTCAAAACCTGACCAGGCCACTTACTGTGTGTGTGATCTTGAACAGATCATTGAAATTCTCTGTCTTCTGATGATTAAATAAGCACCTACTGCAGTGCCTGGAACCTGATAAATGGTAGCTACTATTTTTGTTGTCATTCCTTTGAAAGGATTTTGGATCTACAATAAATGTAACTTCCCAGGCTGTTTTTTCCCCTACTCTTCCCCCATCTCCTGGGATTCTGAACAGTATCACTGGATTAATCATTTCCCCCTAACACAGGTTGGTCAGTGTCATCCTCCTACTCAGAAATATTCAGGCCTGTTCGCCTTCAAGGTGAAATCTAGACCCTGGTGTGGTGGGTAGACCTCCCCAAACTTGCTCAGTGCACCCTTCCAACTACTTCTCCTGCTTCCCACTTCCCCAGTTCTGTGCTCCAGTCTGACTGGTTCACTGCCTTTTCCTAGCAGACCACAGGTTTCTTTGGACTCTGTCCCATCTGCTAGGGGATGTCCTCCCCTCCTCACCAGTTAGTGACTGTTCTAGTCTTTAAGGCAGGATAAAGTTCTGTGTTTTCAGTAAAGTGGTCCCTGTCTCTGCCAGTCCACGGTCATTTCCCCTGAGAACTCTGGCAGCAAGCTGAGGGTCTGCCACTCAAATGGCATTTAAATGAGGCCTTGTGGTATTTCCATGTGTATGTTATCTATTTTAATAGCAACATCTCTCTCTCTCTATGGCCTTTCTTTTCAGCTCCTCAAGTATAGGGACTTTGTCAAGTATCTTTTTCTCCTGATGCTTGGTCAAAGTCCTGGCACATATTAAGTGCTAAATAAATGCATTAGAATAATACTTACAAGATACAACTACTTTTTAGAAGACTTAGCCAACTGCACAGTTTCTAGAGGAAGAAACTATCAATCACCTAGGATTGTCTTATGTCCAGCCTGATAGCACAAGTGAATAGCATAGGAGTATTGAGAGGAGGATTAGATGAGAATGTAAAGACCTTGGAATAGTGTCTGGCACACAGTAAGCTCTCAATAAATGTTAGCAATTATTTTCACGTATTAAACTAAATAATTTCAAAGATAAGGTCAATTACTTCAAATCATAACTGACCAACTAACCAATAAACCTTTTCATCAGAAGGTGACTTGAATCAGAAGACCTGGGCTTTGCTATGTACCACCTTTATGACTTGGGCAGCTCACTTAACCTTGCTTAGCCTCAGTTTCCTATTCTGTAAAATGTATATAATAATCCTTAACGTCGATTTCTTGGGGTTATCATGGGGATCAAATAAGCTCATGTATAGTTGAAGTATAAAGCATTATACAAATAGAAAACATCATATTAAAAGGTTGATTTGTAAAAACTAGTCTCTTCTGATGCTGTACAATTTATCTAGGTTTGACAAGGATCAAAAAAGGAATCATGATTGGGAAATATCTACTGAAATTAAAAATTTTAATTTTTATGGTTATGTCCTTTGAGCCAAAATTCCACTTTATGGTATGTATTCTAAGATATACCTTAAATGTGCCAAATGATATATACACAAAGTTATTCACTGCAGCACTGTAATATGAAAAAACTGGAAACAACCCAAAAATCTACCGATGGGGGAAGGGTACATAAATTATGGCACATCCATGCAATGGAATAACATGTTGCTGTAAAAAAGAAATGATACTGCTCAGGTGTCTGAATCTGAAAAAAAAGAAATGAGAACATTTTTAATGAAGTGTTAGAGAAAGCTCTCCAAAGAAAAAAGTGAGATTCAGAACAGTATGTATTATAGGCTACATTTTGGGTATAAAAGGGGGAAAAGGATCACCTGTATGTGTATTTACTTGTATATGTAAAAAGATGCTCTGAAAGGCTATATAGACACAGAATGGTGGTTACCTTTGTAGGATGAGGTGGGAACTGATCAATGGAAAGGAGATTTGTCCATGTTTGACTGTTTCCACCTTTTGCCTTTTGAACCATGTGAATATATTATGTATTTCAAAAAATTAAGAGAACCCCATTAAACTTGATTTTGAAGACAAGAGTTGAAGATGTATATTTCATGCATATTTTTAGTGTGTGAACTGTTTATTTTTTTAAAAACATAGTCAAGCTTTTCTATATGGTTCGTGGTATAAGTGACATGCTCTTTTCCATGCTCTGTGTTATTTGCTTGGAAATCTGTGCTATGTATAGGAAACCATGTCCAGTTACATGTTCTTTTTAAAATCTAAGACTCCAGCCAGGTGTGGTGGCTCACGCCTGTAATCCCAGCACTTTGGGAGGCCGAGGGGGGTGGATCATGAGGTCAGGAGATCGAGACTATCCTGGCTAACACGGTGAAACCCCGTCTCTACTAAAAATACAAAAAAATTAGCTGGGCGTGGTCGCAGGCGTCTGTAGTCCCAGCTACTCGGGAGGCTGAGGCAGGAGAATGGCGTGAACCCGGGAGGTGGAGCTTGCAGTGAGCCAAGATCACGCCACTGCACTCCAGCCTGGGTGACAGAGCGAGACTCCGTCTCAAAACAAACAAACAAACACCCTAAGACTCCTCTATGAACATCCGGTCCATTTAGTGCTTCTGTGTGAGACTCAGAAGCTGAGGCTGAGCTCAGAGCAGACGAGAAGCCAATGGATAATGGCAATATTGCTGGAGACAACCATGTCACACAGGGAAATACATCCGCTTTTCAAAGAAGAGCTTTCTCTATGGCCTCAACAAGGGACTTCTTCAGGGATGAGCACAAGCTCCACTCTGGGGCTGGATCACTGATCCTCCGCTGATGCAACACAGGTTGGAATGTGTCACAGTTAAACACAGGCCGAGGTTAAATCTTGGCTTCCCTACTTGCTTGCCTACTGACCTTTAACAAATTGCTTAACATCTCTTAACCTCGTCTTCCTATCTAAAAATGGGCATAATAACAGCACCTGCCTAATATATTGGACTGCAAAAAGATTCATAGAAAGCACTTAGTAAAGTACCTGGGGTGGAGTAAAGGCTCTGTGTCCTTTGATAAACTGGAGGGCTTTGCTACTCACCCTTATATCCTCTGTGCTTAGTAGAGTGCCTGGCACAAAATAGGCATTGGGTCAGTATCTGCAGAATTTACTTCTAGTTGATTCTTGCTGAAAGTAGTGACCGATGGTTAAAGTAAAGGCTGATGAGAACTTAGGATATGACACATTACAATATTACTCCTTTCTAAAAGATTCTGCAAGAAAAAGACCTTTTAAGCGAAGGCTGTAGTATAGAGGGATGGGCCCTTCCTGTGTCCCCGTACAGGAGATGTCCCTTCCTTCAGCCATCCGCAACACATGAGGCGGCCTGGGCCAGGCTTGGTGCAGAGTCCCTTTCTATAGGCCCCATAAGATCAAATCCCGCAAGTGACCCTGGGGATCATGTAGCCCTCCTTTATTTTACAAATGAGGAAACTGAGGCCAGAAGAGAAGATCAGAACTCATGATCCCTAACTCCCAGACCAGTACTCTTCACTCCAAATGTCCACTGGCTACATTTGGAATAGGTGGGAATTTCAGAGATAGCCTTTTCTAGTAAAACAGGAGAAAAAAAAAAAGACAAAATATTCTTGGTAGAAGTCTAGTCTTATTAAACTACCTTTCTAAATCACAATCTTAACAAGAATGCTTCAAGCTAAATAAAGGAAGCTCAAAATATTCCTTTTCACTGGAGAATATAATTTTGCTTCAGCCACAATTTAAATTGATTTAGTTCTCAGCACCAGCACTTGAAGTGTGGAACATATTCTATTTTCGCCATGATACTTGTTTTGACAGTGATGCATTTCAGTTGACATAGTTGAAATCCTTATGTAATAAATCTCTGCCTGAAAATTAATCATGTTTATAATATTCTGAGAATTAATAACACCCATTGCTCAAACCATTAACTTAAAAAAGGAGCTTCCAAAATCTGTTCTCGTCAGTAAGGGACCACAAATAAATGAATGTTTGATAAAATAATCCAAGTAGCAGTTTAACAAGCGTAAACTTGAATGTGGCTGCAATAACACAGAACTATTGTTTAAGGGTTGGCAGAGGCTGATGAGGTTCTTATTTCAGTTACGAAGCAGGCATCCACATGCATAATGAACTGCTCTCTGAATTATTAATGTGTTGCTTATTTAGCCTCATCTGTCTAGAAGATAATGTATCCTAACTCTAATGAGTGATTGGTTTTGTACATAATTACAGTAGCAGCAGTAGCAGGGAAATGTGTGCCTTCAAAGAAGGAGTTCTAAAAATAAAGTCATCACATAAACTCTGTTGTTGTTGCATTCTATCAAAATCAAACCCGAAGCATTTGAGAATTTATAATAAATTACAGGAGACAGAATCATTATTAACATCATAATTTAACACAAAAGGTTTTACTTAATCATTCATTACAGATCATGTGCTGCTAAAATGTGTATAAATGACTTGGGTTGTGTTAAGATGTTTGCAAAGATGTTCCCTTTTGGACACTCACCAACCATGGTATGGAGGGTCCAGAAAGAGTGAGGAAGAGTGAAAAACTGACAGAAAAGGGTAATGATTGATGCCAGTTTGAACAGAACATTAATTGAAAGTTAAAACACTGTTAGGCAATTCCTTTTCATTTCTAAAACACGCACTTCTGGGATTTATCAGGCCCTGTTTACACCTTCAAGTGGTTCTTTGTGGAGGTCAGTGAATCAGAAACCCATTCACCTGGTCTAAGTGGGTCTGAGTGACAGTTCTGCCACCTGTTTCTGAGATGAGACAACAGCTCTTCTGAGAGCCCAGGAAGGTGTTTGCTTTCCTTCTATAGAGCATATTATTAAAGAAAAGGGCCCACACTGGAAGCATTTTATAGGCATTAGCTTTGAATGCGCTCTCATTATCATTGTGGTTTCATCTGTGCATTTTCTTCTCCTTCAGTCTTCAAAGGGGGCTATCAACTGCCTGTTCATAAACTTGACGGCATCATAGTCTGTTCACACTTGTTCAGGAAGCTTCGATTTGCTTGTGAGTTGTACCGCGTGTGCATGTGCACATGCTTCTTTTTAAAAAAATCGCTGATAATGTGTGTACACATGCATAGGAGGGTGTGTGCACAACCCAAGCATAGTGGCACACAGGTGGGAACATCTGTTTATATATTTCTAAAATGAAAAGCACTTTCAATTTATTCCTACACCAGAAAACCTGCATAGCTTTTCTCCAGTGATTGAAGAGGCATTGGCCTTATTGAAGATCATAATGCCTCCCTTTTGTGTGCATGCAGTTCCTAAAAGTGTTTAAGACTTGATCACAGGAGAATGTTGCCTATAGCTAGGAATGAAACCTATAGGCAACATGGGGAAAATGGGAGAATGCTTCTCATTCAAAGCACAACTTTTGCTGATAGCCTTCTGAAGCAACGTACTTAAAAGCTGCAATTGTCTTTGGAAGTCTTGTGCTGAATACCACTCTGCTTCCAGCTTTTTATTTTTATTTTTAGAGACAGAGTCTCTATCAACCAGGCTGGAGTGCAATGGCACGATCACGACTCACTGCAGCCTCAACCTTCAGGGCTCAAGTGATCCTCTTGCCTCAGCCTCCCCAGTAGCTAGGATTATAGGCATGCACCACCATGCCTGGCTAATTTTTGTATTTTTGTAGAGACAGGGTTTTGCCATGTTGCCTAGGCTGGTCTAGAACTCCTAGGCTCAAATGATCTGCCCGCCTCGGCCTCCCAAAGTGCTGGGATTACAGGCATGAGCCACCACACCTGACCCCCAGCTTCTTGCAGAAATGGCATAGACTTAGGTTCACTGGCCAGAAGGGCTCAAGTGTCACTGCTGTTTCTCCCTCTAGCATTGAACATAGGGTCTCTCAGGTCTCTTTGGTGAGGATGGAGACCACAGGTGGAGTTGGACTTGAAAGCCTCTTAGCAAGGTCCTGGGTCATAATTAAAAGAGGTCTGTTTCTCCTCTCCAGCCCAACTCTGCTTCTCTTCTTACTAAGGAACGAGATCAAGGGGATTCCTGTGAGCAAGGTTCTTCCTGGTACCTGACTGGACAACTGGATGAAGAAGAGGGGAAGAAGGAGGCTGCCTGAGCCCCCCCAAGACATCAAGTGCCCTCCTTATGGTGACTGCAGAGATCCTGGGAAGAGTCAAACAAATATTATTCAAATCCAGGGGTGTCTCCTGGACCCAAAGGGGTTCACAGAGAGGCAGGAGACTGCTTGGAAAAGGTATCTCTGGGACACTCATGTTGGGTCCCATTAATCACTAGAGTTCCTCTTTTATCTGGTTGACATATTTAGATTTCAAGTAGAGCTTCATTTGCAAAAAAGTATGAAGCCCACTGTTGTAAGGAAAGGCCAAAGAAACCCTCTGGCAGCTGTGAGAGCACCGTGGCCAGAGAGTCCCCAGTACACTCTTGTACAAAGGGCATCTGGTCCCCTTGGCCTTTGTTCTCTCTCTCCATGACCAACCTAGCCTATTCAATCAAGCGCCCACTGTCCCCACAGGGCTATGCCCTTTGTTGCTCAGGGTGCTGAGGTTGGTAACCCGCAGCCAGCCCCAGGACTCTGGCCCTGGCCCCGGCCCCCTCACTGACGGAGCTAGCGATGAGAAGGGAGGTGGCGGCTGTGGGAAGAGGCGGATCATGATGGGGCTCCTTAACCAAGCTGGGAAGTGGGATTTTCCTGAAGATCACAGGAGTCCATTCAAAATCACACACAGGGGAACACATGCTCAGACTGGCTTTTCACCTTGCCACCTTGGCTGCTGTGTCTGTTTAGGCTGAGGGCACAGGCAGGGACAGGGAATCTTAGGAGGAATATAGATGTGAGATGGTGGAAGCCGAAACTAAGACACTATCTTTGTGGAGACAGAGGAGGGGTCAGGTTAGCGGCATTTTGGCAGCTAGACTCAACACACCCTGCTTGCTGACTGGATGTGGGGCTGGGGGTTATCTTATCAGCCTCTGGCCTGATCCACTAACAGGAAGTACAGGAGGAAGAAAGACAAATGCGATGCAGTTTTGGATATCTTGACTCTGAGGATTCGAAGCAGAGATGTTCTATAGAATTTTGGACCCATGAATCTGAAGCTTACAAAAGAGAGTGGGGCTAGAACAATATGGGTTTTGTGCAAAACAGCTGGTAGTTGAGGCAATGGGTGTAGGTGTACCTGCCCGGAACAAGGAGAGGAGAGTCCCATGCTCTTTCACATTTCCACAGATTGCAGCTTCATTCAGGGATGGCTTTTCCCTTTCCTCTGACCAACACATTAGCATTTCCAGACCCTGCTCAGACAGGACCAGTGACTTGCCTGAGGCTTTTTCTTCTTCCTGTACTCAAAGATCCTGGCTCCTAGACAGAGCTCAGGCAGTGGCAGTGGGTGTTGCTGAACACCGAGAACCTTCAGGAAGCACCTCTTGCTTACCGGCACCGATAGCGCACTAATGCGGTTGGTTTTCTTCCTTTCCTTTGGAACAAAGCGGGGCACTTCCAGGGTGCTCAAACTGCAATCCAGATGGCCGTTTGTCAGGTATAAGGTGAGTTGAGTCAGGGCCAGCTGGTCACTATATGCGAGGTTAAGGCCCGTTGCCCACACCTGATTAAAACAGGAGCCGTAGAAGTGAGGGTGAGATCAGCAAACAGTAGCGAAGGCCCCACCTCTGCCTAACCAGACCAAACTACACCAGACTAGTGAAACCAGTGACCACGTGTCTTAATAGAGTAGATGTTTTTGCTTCTGTTTCTACATTGCTCAACTGAGAAATGGAGTCTGATTCTAATCAGAAGATTCAAAATTCTTGCGGGAAGTTACAGAAATACTTGGCCAAGACAATCTCACAGAGATGCCGAGTCTTGAAAAGCTCATGTTGACTTTGATTTTTCTGCCCAGGGCCTGCAGGTCAGTGCAGGTGGTCAGTGCCAGGTTTTCTACTGAGAAAATGAGACTGGACAGAAGCTTTGGAGGGTGGGGAACTACAGTAGAGCAGAAAGAGGGGAAAAGAGTGATGAATATGAGAAAGGGCAGTTTGCCCTGATTTTGGAAAAAGCAGTGACAGCCCCTCTGGGAACCTCAATATGATATTTAAGGGAAACTTATTGTTGGCCTCTAAGTCTTAGGTCTACCCCCATTTTCTCATGAGAGTGAAGGGTAATCTTATTTTACCAATACTACAATGTCACAGTATTCTCAATTGTCAATTGGTGGTAACACCTTATCCTAGCTGTATCACAGTATTGTTAGAAGAATACTATGATGCAATAAAAATTAAAATTAAAATGCTTTAAAAAATAGACATTAGTTATAAGTTAATGTCAACTGCTAGATAACTGAGTAGTGTCCATTAATTCATTTGACAAATATGTACTGAGCATCCACTATGTGCTAAACTGGCAATGATAAAAGTAGGTCATGTGTTTCTTCTTCCCTCTCCTGTGGCAGATCAACCTTAATTGTCCTTGTCATCCTCCATCCCCACACTGAATCCAGAAGCAACCCTGGAATCCTCCTCAGTTCAATGTTCAAGGCATATCATCGTCCTAGTCACTGGAGAGTCAAAGGTAATAGGCATAGGCCCTGCCATCAAGAACGTGAAGACAGGCTTGGCACAGTGGCTCATACCTGTAATCCCAGCACTTTGGGAGGCCGAGGCAGGAGGATCACCTGAGACCAGCCTGGCCAACATGGCGAAATGCCATCTCTACTAAAAATACAAAAGTTAGCTGGGCATGGTGGCGTGCGCCTGTAATCTCAGATACTTGGGAGGCTGAGGCACGAGAATTGCTTGAACCCAGGAGGCAGAGGTTTCAGTGAGCTGAGATCACACCACTACACTTCAGCCTGGGTGGTAGAGTGAGACTCCGTCTCAAAAAAAAAAAAAAAAAAAAAAAAAAAAAAAAAAAAAAAAAAAAAAAAAAAAAAAAAAAAAAAAAGAAGGTGAAGACAGATACATACACATATCCAATTAAACAATAGAATTTTATATGTGATAAAATAATGGGGTGGAACAAAGTACTATTGAAGCAGAAAGAAAGGACAGACTGGGTTTGTCTAATGAAATCAGGGCTGCATCATGAAGGTGACCTTTGAGCTTTAAACAAGCAACAAAAAACACAACTGGCCCCATGTATCAAGTACCTGCAGTTTTTATGAAGCTGGGTGAATCATAAATATCTCGGATCTCTGTGGCAGCCTAAAAAATAACAACCCCATGTCACAGATGAAGAAACTGAGGTTCCAGGAGGTACCCAAGTCCATTGAGTTAGGAAGTGGTGGTGTTGGGATCTGAATCCAATTCTACCTGGCTCCAAGTCTACCTTCTTCCCATTCCCTGATCCTGGCCCAGCCAATCCTTAACCTGTGTAACAGTTCTCCAGTGAAATTAAAAACTAAAGTTGCAGAGGATCAGAACGTTTGTGTTTAATATAAGACATGCCATGAAAATGTCTTGTGGAGAAAACATGAAGTATTTCTGGAGTATGCTGTAATTAGCATAATGCATTTTCACTGTAGGAAGTTGGAAACTCACACATTTTCATGAAGACTTGATTAAACAGTTTTTCCTCTTAGAAGGCCTACATTTACCCCGCTCACCAACTCTGTGTGTTAAAATACATAATACATCTGCCCTAGAGTGGACTCCTCTCAAACAAATCTAGCAGTGAGTGACTTGAGTAAGCATTGAATGTAAATGGCGTCATTATAAGGATATTAAGAGGTCAAGCTGTCAAGGCCCCTTGCTAAACTGAAGCTAATTTCAGGAGTCATAGTCACACAGTAATGCCCTTTTATAATAGCAAATAAATCACATTTGCAACAATTGTTAAAAACTAACTGCCAAGTATCTGTTGCAGTTGTAAATATCCTATTTGTCAACTTAAATATTTCCTGCTGTATGGCATGAAATGTAAATCAGATGGGGACAGCTACTTTCCCTTAATATGAGAAAGTGAGCTTGCTATTCTTGCATGTCAGACTTTTTTTTTCAGAGTTTCTATTTTGAGGTTTTAGTGTCCTTGATCAAAGGGAAATATATATAACAAACATTATTAATATTTATGTTAATAATATTAATGCTTTGGTAATAAGGATTTTAATAGGAAGGCAGCACAGTGTAGGGGAAAGAGTGAGAACCATGGAGTCAGAGAGCTTAAATCTGGACCTCACAGTGGGAACTGCAATGAGTTGGTTAAGCTCTCTCAATCTCAGTATCCTTAAGTGTAAAAGGAGCAAAATCTCAGTATCCTTGAATGTAAAAGGAGCAAATGATAATACTGACAGGGTTTTGGAAACAAAACAAATGCACATGAAATTGCCTTTTTTTTTTTTTTTTTAAAGACAGAGTCTCACTCTGTCGCCCAGGCTGGAGTGCAGTGGTGTGAACTCGGCTCACTGCAACCTCCACCTCCCAGGTTCAAGCAATTCTCTGCCTAGCTGGGATTATAGGTGTGCACCACCACACCTGACTAATTTTTTTTTGTATTTTTAGTAGAGATGGGGTTTCAACATCTTGGCCAGGCTGGTCTTGAACTCCTGACCTTGTGATCCGCCCACCTCGGCCTCCCAAAGTGCTGAAATTACAGGCATGAGCCACCGCACCCAACCTTTACTGAACTTTATAATTTATAAGGCAGGCTAGGTGCAGTGGCTCATGCCTGTAATTTCAGCACTTTGGGAGGCCGAGGCAGGAAGCTACTTGAGGCCAGGAGTTTGAGACAATCCTGGGCAACATAATGAGACCCCCCAAGTCTATTTAATAAAAATAGGGAAATAAATAAAATTAAACAAAGTTCATTACAGATGCTTTTTATGATGACTAAACATTTCCTTTCAGAGCAGATTCTTAGGAGGCACATTGTCCGTTGTCTATGTTAGCTATTAGGTCACCCGTTTAATAACTGTTTTCCCCATAGGTAATTGTTCTATTCAACCTCACAACTCAATCCAGTAGGCGGGTAGGTTTGTGCAAGATTGGTATTACTGTCTCCATTTTACAGATGAAGATACTGAGATAAAAAAGCAGCCTCATAGTTTGCCTAAGATCATATAGCACAGACCAGAACTCTGTTTCTAGAGCTGAAATGCTTTTGCCTCCTCTGGCTGCCCTAACCCCTTGGTTCTCAAAGGAAACAGGAGGACAAATTTTCTTCAGCCTTTTCCTCAACAGCAGGCTTGCCTGATTTGCTCAGATAATTGTTCTGTTCTCCATCTGGTCTTTCCATTGAAGACACCGCCTGAGGCATGCTTGTTTTGTGCACAGGGGTTCCTATCTCCCCCTCTAGACTGTCAGCCCTTTAGGGGATGCTGCCAAGTCTTTGTCTTCCTGCAGCACCTAGTGTCTGGGGCAGGGCATGCAGCAGGGTGCATTCGCAATTCCAGTGTTTCACTGTGAACTCCTCTTCCGTAACTTTTAGGGAATGAGATCCAGGTGCGTCACTTGAGGCTAGTTTCAGATTCAAATGCAGCAAATATTCACTGAGCACCTCCTCCGTGCCAGGCCCATGTGTTCTCACACCTCTCATTTAATCCTATTCTTGTATTTTTAGTAGGGACGGGGTTTCAACATGTTGGCCAGACTGGTCTCCAACTCCTGACCTCAAATGATCCACCCACCTCGGCCTCCCAAAGTGCTGGGATTACAGGCATAAGCACCGAGCCCAGCCCATTTAATCCTATTCTTGATTTGGGACTCTGATGATAACTTTACAATCTAATCTCTCAGCACTAGGTACTCTTGTCCCACTTTAGGTGAGCAATGATGGGGGCCTGCACAAAGCACTATGAGTGGGCATGGGAGACTTGGATGAATTTAAAATGTTTATGTGGTGGCTTTGACATGCCTTGCTTATGATAACTTATAATAACTGGCTTGACAGGTTAATTGATTAGATGCAAGGGTGAGGGAAAAATATCACTGAAGGTTAGGGCTGGAAAGACCCTTAAAAATCACTTAATACGGTTAGTTTATAAATGGAGCGACTGTGGTGTGAAAAGTGAAGTGGTTGCCCTAGGTTGCAGAACCAGGTGTCAAAGGTGAGTGATGAGAACCTAAGGTGTCTCAGCTGTGAGTCAGAAATCACTTGTTGCCAGTTGTTTGACTGATTAAAGGTCACTTTGTTAAACATGGTTAGTATGCTAGAGAGATTTATATCAAGGTCTTAAGAGCACAAGGAATACAAAAAATAATCATCTCAGTATTACTTATATTACTGAAACACTGTTGCTGTCCAACATTTTGGCAGTGGCTAAAAAGACTAAGACACATCCAAGTGATGGGATAGTCTGATATAATTAGAGACAGTGGTTGTGAGTAACTTTTGATGAATTTAGGAAGATGCACAAAACAGCAAAAGGAGGATAGTAAGTTCCATAAGCAACATTACTTCAGCTTTGCAAAACTAATATATGTAGAAAAGACTAGATGAGAATATAACAAAATGTTACCGGCCAATGTTAACATTAGCAGAATCATGATAACTGCAACTGTATATAGACTTTCATGTATATTCTAGATCTGCACTATCGAATATGGTAGCCACTAGCCACATGTGGCTATTGAGCACTTGAAATGGTACAAACGCACACCAGATTTTGAAGACTAAGGATGTAAAAAAGAATGTAAAGTATCTGATTAATAAGAAAGTATTAATAATAAGATAATAATAAAACCACTGCTGCCTTGAGCTCCTGGGCTCAAGCGATCCTCCTGCCTCAGCCTCCTGAGTAGCTAGGACTATAGGTTTGCATCGCCAAACACTGCTATTTTTTTTCTTTTCTTTTTTGTAGAGACAAGATCTTGTTGCCTAGGCTGGTCTCAAACTCCTGAGTTCAAATGATACTCCCGCCTTGGCCTCCCAAAGTGTTGGGATTGCAGACCTGAGCCACTGTGCCTGGCTGAATTCTATTTCTATTGGATTGGTTGTAAAGAAGTGCATTGTAACCTGCAAAGGAGCAGGGCCAGTGGGGTGGGGAGGGCAGAAGTGCTGCAGAGGCCCCTGCTCTCCACTGCCTTCCTCAGCTGCTACTGTGCTGGATGCCGTGTGAACCACAGCTGCATTTGGAGGCCTGGGCAGGTGAGAGCCAGTAGACAGGGCAGGAGTCAGGCAGAGGTCAGATTGCCCAGAATTGTTCTGTTCCCAGGATCTGGGCCGCAAGCTTTGAGATGACAATGTAGAGACATGCTTCTGTGTGGGGAGGGGTGGGAGAGAAGCCCAGTCTTGAGCCCTTTTTGCCTGAGGTGTTCTCGGCAGATGGAGGCTGCCTGCTCACCCCTGCTACTTCTGCCTCTTTCTGGTGACAGGTGGGATGAATGGGTGGCAGAGCACACAGATGTGGGCAGATGTGCCTAGGCCCTACATTCTGTGCAAATACAGTTCTTAGCAAATGGTTTAGTGTCGCCTCTTGCTACCCTTCTCCTTGGGCATCAGGGCATGTATGGGACTCGGAGACTAATTTATAGATCAAATAACACTCACTGAAGAATCAGGATTTCAGAGCTTTATGAATCCAAAGATGCTCTGCAGACTCATCTCTAAGTTTTCTTGTCTTCTTCTTCCTCTTTTTCTCTTTGTAAGAAGAACCAGAGATTTCAGACAGGATAAATGACCCACTAAAGGCCCCAGCTTTTGGTATCAGGGTCTGAGACAACTATCTGTGGCCCAAAAGAAGTTGCCTCTCTGGGCCACACTTTCCTTAACTAATCACTCACTGGGGATAGTAGTCTGGGTGAATCCTCCCTCTGTTGCCTCCAGATGTATCTATGAGGCTAACAGGGAATTGTGTATATTTATCATATTGCCGAGAATTTTTAAAAAGACAGGCCCTCCAAATAAGCCAACTCTGAGACATGCAGCACCAAGAATTCACCCACGCCAGAAATGGCATCCGGCCTTCAGGGCGAACTGTGATACATGGCCCATCATGCTTAGTAGTTGGTTGGCCAAGGGATGTGTGAGTCACCTCTCTGCCCATGTTCACAGCATTCACAGCCCCAATTCAACAGAAAATCCAGCATTGGACCACTTGATTTTTTCTAGAGTAAGACCAAGTGCTCAGTCACCTGCCCAGCTCCTCTGGTTGGTAGAGAATACAGCCATGGGTAGGCCATGGTTCCCTCTGTTTTACTGGTTTGGCTAAGTACAGAGCCAAGGGCTTATTTCCTTTTTACAGCTGTGGAGGCTGGGAATGCACTGGAGAGTGTTGAGTGGAGGAGTGATGTGAGCTAACTTATGTGACTCTAATTGCAGTGACAAGAGGCCCTGAGGGTGCAAGGATGGAAACAGGGAGTCCAGTTAGGAAGACATGCAGTAATTGAGGTAAGAGATGATGGTGGCTGGACCGCACTGGTAACTGGAAGGTGGGAGAAGTGGTTGTATTATAGATATTTTTCAAAAGTAGAACTAAAAGGACTTATTGATGGATTGGATGTGCAGTATGAGAAAAAGGAGCCAAAAGTATCTCCAAAACTTCCACCCCGAAGAAAATGGAAGAATAGCGTTACCATTTCCCACTGGGGCAGAATGCCAGAGAAATACCTTGGAGGGTAAAATCAAGATTTCAGATCGGTTAAGTTTGAGATGCCTTTGTTAAAGCATGTTATAGAGGGTGGGTTGAAATCTCAGGCACTTTTTCTCCTTTTGCAGCTGTAAAATCAGAAGGATGTGCATGGCTAGGCTCTAGGGATAAAACAGAATCAGTTCCTGGGAGGGAAGCAGCTTTTTCTCTGCTCTCACTTCTGGGCCTGGGGCTCAAGATTCTCCTGGGTTGGTGAGAAGTGAGGTCTATAGGACCTGAGGCCTTCCCCAGGGGACAAGGCAGAAGCAGCTCAGCCCACTTCTCATCACATTTAGGCTAAGATGCAGTAAGGTGGAGAAGGACAGGGGCAGCTTGGTAGGGGAAAAGAAGTGACAGCAGCTTGAGAGTAATGGGATTGGAGGGGACCATGGCTTGGGAGAGGTGGATGGCTTTCTCAGGACAGAGAGTGCCCTGGACCAGAGTCACAGGACCTCGCTGGGAGTGCTGGCCTTGTGGTCTTAAGCAACTTCTTTCCCCTCTCTGGGCCTATTTCCTTGTCTATTAATATAGTCCTGATGGGACCTATCCCTGAGGGATATGTGTGGATTCAGTGGCTAAATGAGATAGTGTGTGAGACTGTTACTACAGAGGCCTGGCAGACACAAATCTGTTTTGGGTCCTGACCTCTTCTTCCCCATCTGACTGTTGGGAGCAGAGTTGGAGCAGGTGTAAGAATTCACTTGGTTCTTGACTTCTGTGTTCTTGCCTGCTTCTCAGAGACAGGGAGCGCATTTAACTCTTCGCAGATGCTATTTAAATACAGGCCTCAGAATCCCAGCTATTATAAACAGAACACGTTTTCTTAGGCAGTTACTAAATGACATCTTTTTTTTTCTCACTTGGATCACTGAATCTCCAGACAGCATGGAGCTCTCCATTGTGGTAAACAACACACCTCATGCTTAATTTTAAAGGAGTTGGTACACCCCACTGTAAGAATTTTCAATTAGTAAAATATTAATGTGATTATGATATTTGGTAAGAGTTGTTTGTATGACATTAAGATGCAATAGGCCCTCCGCCTAAATCAATAGGCAGGGGGAGAGCAGCCGCTTGGCTTGTTGCCACCTGGTGGCAGCTGCTGGGATAGCCCAGTCTCTTGGAGAAGTGAAGAACAGCAGTTGTGGCTGTACAGGGCAGTCACCCTGGTCAGCAATTGAGCCTCTTGGTTTTCAGCTTAGAGGCCTTCATCCTATTCAACTTTTTTGGGCATGACTTAAATCACAGCTCCATGAAGCTATCTTTGAGCAACTAGAGCTTCCATCTCTGTACCAATCCCCTTGGACACTGCCTTCTATGGGGTGTTTGGAGTTGGTGGGGTAAGAGGCTGCAAACCATCTGTGCCCTGCCACCTAGCACTCAGGGCCAGGCATACCTAAGGCTTCCATGATTTTCAAAGGCCTTCAAAACTTTTGGATTCTGAAAAAAAAGTTCCTGGCTCCCAAATATGAAAAGAAAACTGCAAAATAACAATGTTTTAAAAATATCAACCAAATGGAACATGTCGGTCAGGTACAACACAACACTAATACAGTTATGTCTAAATCATGGTCCATGATTATCCTCATGGAATAGATGAAATGGATTTGAATACATTTGATATGATGTAGGATAGAATCTCTAAAACTAAAAATACTCAGGGCTCAGGGAGGTCTTAACTAGTACTGTCCTGGCTGACTGAGAATGACCTCCATCCTTCTCATCTCTTCATTTTATGGGTGAGGACTCTGAGAGGTGAAATGACTTCTCAGGTCCCACATTTAGGGGAGGAACTAGAATCAAAGCCCAAGTTCCTGACTTCCAGGCTAGTTCTTTCTATGACACTTCATTGCCAGCATTAGTAGATCAATTTCTTCAGAGTGCCAAGTTTCTCTGCGACTTTGGAAATTCGTTCAGGATATGCAGAAACTATATCTAAAATTAATTTGAGGATCAAACATGGAAAATCTTGAAACTTAAACTTTCATCATCAGCAGCTGTATTTATATTTTTCACCTTTATTAAAAATATCACAAATCTTTTAATGTACTCTTGCTTTCTCTGCTTCCTTTTCTGAGTTTCTTTTGCAGCCTCCATGCATTTATGACCCTCCCTCTATTACTTTCAAGACCAATGGCCCAACTATTATTTATAAAGATACAGAATATACTCATTTATTTTTAAGCATTTCTTTGCTTTTTTATTATGAATTTTTGGAATGCTTTCTTATTTTGACATTAAGCACTAATTTATAATAAACATGAAAACACAATTTTTATAACCTATTTCAGGTTTCTAGGACTAGTAATTGTATATGCGCCTTCCATGGCAATTCAATATAGTAATCCCATACTGTAGATAGTTGTTCTCCCTCTTTAATTTCCATGCTATAAATGGCAGGGCTGGTGAAGGATTCTTTTAGTTGAGAAGTGCTCCTTTACTGTCACTTCAAATGATTTCCAAAAGGCTTCTGTGAGGATTTTCAAAGCAGAAGAGCTCTTGTTCTGTGGATCCCATTGGGGAAGATTCCTATGAACAGCCTTTGATGACCATCGTGCAAAGCAAAATCCTCTCTCAGTAAGGATGAGCATGTGGCATTGGCCCTAATCAGTGCAATGAGTTGGCTGCAGAGTTCCCCTTTCCTTCCCAGTTTCTTTGACAGTTCCAGGAAACCAGAATTTTTAAGTAAAGAACAACCTTGGTTGCAGAATATATAGGCAAGAAATATGGACTGTCTGAGCTACGGCCTTAGAGTTGGTCTAGTCCAGTCCCCTCAAACCCCAGGCATGAGGCTCACAAGGGGAAGAGACTTGGTCAGGAGTAGAGTTCAGACCAGAGTTCAGAGCCCTTGATTTCAAATTCAAGGCAAGGTTATTTACTTTTGGGAAATTCCTAGAGAGGAGAATGAAACTGAGAACAAGAACCTCTCTTTTTCATACCTACATCCTGTACAACACCCAGCACAGCACTCTTGATAGAAGTAGTGCCCAATCAATATTTGCTGGGTGATCCAATAAAATAACACAAGGGGAAAAAATCTTCCTTGAAAACACAGATAAGAGATGTTCCTTCACACCCACAAGGATGGTTGAAATAAAAAGACAATAACAAGTGTTGGCAAAGATATGGAGAAATTGGGACCCTTATATACTGCTAGTGAGGTGGCAAAATGGTACAGCTGCTTTGGAAAACAGTTTGACAGTTCCTAAAAAAGTTAAACTTTGAGTTACCATTTGACCCATCAGTTCTACTCTTAGGTATATAACCAAGACAAATGAAAACACATGTTTATGTGAACACTTTTATAGGAATGTCCATTGCAACATTATTCATAACAGTCAAAAAGTGGACACAACCCAAATATCCATTCACTGATGATTAAGTTAACAAAATGTGGTATAGCTGTACAATGGGACATTATTAAGGCATGAAAAGGAACAAAGCATTGATATGTGCTACAACATGATGGAACCCTGAAAAGATTATAGAAACTGAAAGAAACCAGTCACAAAAGCCCACCTATTGTATGATCCCATTTATATAAAATGTCTTGAATAGGGAAATCCATGGAGATGGAAAATGGTTTCCAGTGGCTGTGGGGAAGGAGGTATGGGGAGTGACTTCTAATGTGTACAGCATTCTTTTTTGGGGTTAAGGAAAATGTTGTAAAATTAGATAATGGTGATGGTTGCACAACTCTGTGAATATAGTAAAAACCATTGTAATGTATATTTTAAAAGTGTGAATTTTATGGTATATGGTATCTCACTAAAGCTGTTACACACACACACACACACACACACACACACACAGAGTCATTTAGGATGGATACCTGTACAATGTATACGGCCACTTGTTTGAGTGTGTGAATGATGACTAAGTGTGGGAGCCTGTGATAAGCTACCTCCCAAACCACCTTCTGAGTTTATTATAGGTATTAGTCTAAACCTTAAAAAGCTTTGCCATGTATGGGTAAAAAATACCTGCTACAGACATGAAAGCAAACCAATGCCCAGTGAGGGTTAATATATGGGACACCATAAGTAGTCATGATCTGGAAGAAAGAGTATCTATTAGCATAAATCTGGCTCCATCAGCATAAAGACTCGGCTCTGGGGACAGTGCCACTTTCTAAAAGGCAATCTGTTGCTTGAACTCACCACAGCAGGCTTTTACTTTGTATCAGCTCCTGGACTGAGAGGGACTGGACATGGTCAAACCCAGAAGAGAAGGGGCTGCTCAGGTAGTGGGCCGGTGGCTCAGGAAAGCTTTGTCCCAGATGTTTCCACCTTCCTCCTGTCCTCCGGTTGCTCACCCAAGGGGACTCCAAGCACTCTAGCCTCCTTCTATGGTGTGGGGCTCCCTGCAAGCTCTATGCCCTCCATGGGGACACTTCCTCAACCCCATCAAGTTAACCCAATAATCCAATACATCCTGACTAATTTGGTGATGGTAGAGGGTTGAATCCCAGGTACTACATGCTTATCATAAGGGAACCTTTTGGATTCAGTTATCTGAGAGATGAATCTGGATTCCATGACTTTGCCACTGTTTCCTACAGACTCGTGTTTGAAAGATTCAGCATGCTGTCAGGCTAATAGGACATCCTTTTGGATGGCAGCAATCTTTAGAAAGCTGCCTTGCAGCTACCATGTAGGACAGACTCAAGGAGGGAGACTTGGGAAAGGAAAGAGGAAGGGACACTGATGTAGATTAAGGGCCTATTAAGTGCAAGGCACTGTGGTATTTGCTTATGTCATCCTCTGAACAGCTTTATGGGGTAGATATTCATACTCCCATTTTATGAAGGGAAAATTGAGGCTCAAAGAACCCAAGAAACGTGCCAAGTTCCACAGCTCAGCGGCAGGGCAAGGACAAAGATCCAGGTTTGCCTAACCCAAAAGGCCAGGTTTTCTCTACTGTGCTTGACTCTGGTGATTGCTCTCAGCCTGGCGAGGGAAACAAACGCTTGGCAGAATGTGAGAGGGCACTGTGATGCTGGCAGCCACAGCAAGAAGCTCCCCCAATTGCCAGAGAGCTCTGAAGCCAGGGAAGGCTTGTGATTTACTGTGGGACTTTGGGCAAGTCACTTAACACCTTTCTGTCTCACCTTTCCCATTATTTATCTCTAAAGCACTTTGAGAGCCTATGATATAGCAGCTGTATAAGGACAAAGAAATACAGTCCTTCAGTATAGGCAAAAAGCCAAGGTTCCTACCTGTGATCGATAAAAGTCCTGTAGCACTTTCCAGAAACGTGGGTGGAGCTTTAGGGCCCTGGGAAAAATTTCAATTGAGTAGCTGCTGGCTGAAAGGCACCCTGGAGTTCCACCTGAGTAAATGTTCTACAGTCCCGGCTGACCTGTCCGGGCTCTGCCGCTATGGTAGGCCTCTGCTCTGCTGAGCTCCACCTCAGAGTCTGCTTTTAACGAACAGGCCCCTCTGATGCCATTTGTCCCTGGGTTCGTTTTCTAGCAAATGAAAGAAATGGCATTAAGGGTGGTATTTTCTTCCTCTCTTCCTCTATTCCCCTTCCTTCTCCTTTACCTCTTCTAAAACTCAATGCATTGTTTCTTAATGTATAGCTTCCTCTCAGGAGAATACACTAGAACACTATTGAGTCATGGCAGATAAGTGTAAATTCTTAGTTTTAGCTCTACCTGTATCTGCTAAGCATTAAATACAGAATCTTTGAGGCAATTTGTAGAAAATCATCATGAAATTACTTTCTTCAAATTTCTTTCTTTAACAAGTGAATAAAAAATATAAAATATATACATTGGTGCTTCCCCCCAAAATCTGGGATAACATATTCTTTGGTATGCCATAAATCTTTCATATGAATAGAAGTTTCACAGTGCCATTTCTTTGAGAAATGTCTTTCTATTGAGCCTCTTTAGAAGTGTCCTTGTGTCCTGCACACTTCTATTTGACTTCGGAACTTAGTTGCTGCCACGTGGCATTTGAAACATGCTCCCTCCAATTCTGGGGAAAAGCTGCAGGGGAACACAGTTGTCCTCCCTGGTGGTGACTGCCAATGATAGGGAAACTCCATGTTCTTCTTTATATTTCCTACCTGTGTCCTCTGTATGGAAGGTGAATTTTGTTGCATTATTTGGACTTCTATTGGTTCCTGACTACCTGATCAAGCTCCAGTGTGTTGGTTTAATAGCATTTACATATTAAGACATTTGTGGAGACATCTACAAAGATTAAAAAACAGGCCAGGTGCGGTGGCTCACGCCTGTTATCCCAGCACTTTGGGAGGCCAAGGCGGGCGGATCACCAGGTCAGGAGTTCGAGACCAGCCTGGCCAACATGGTGAAACCCTGTCTCTACTAAAAATATAAAAATTAGCCTGGTGTGGTGGCACAGGCCTGTAACCCCAGCTACTCGGGAGGCTGAGGCAGGAGAATTGCTTGAACCCAGGAGGCAGAGGTTGCAGTGAGCTGAGATTGCACCACTGCACTCCAGCCTGGGGACAGAGCAAGACTCCATCTCAAAAACAAACAAAAAAAAACAGACATAAGGTAGGTATTCTGGGGTGGGATAGGAATGTAACATGACAGGGGAAGACAAAGTCTTTAAGAAGAGAAGCAATGTCATGTATTTATTTATAAGGGCTCAGAACAATAGGGAACACAATGAATCTTATGTTTAAGAAAGCAAAATATATGTTTAAAGGAATATACATATTGCTAAAACAGTTCCATTTATACAAAAGATTCATGTAACTTGATAAAGGTTTTCAGGGATTTTAAAGGATTTTAAGTGCTGTGTTAGACTGTACTAGTAACAGATGTTCAACGATTTGTTTAAGTTTTTGTTTTACTGAAAAAGCAATGGATTATCTGATATTTCCTTTTTAAAAAAATCATATCAAAGCCACCACTTTCCAAGTATAATTCAAATTTATTATTTCTAAGAAACATAAATAATTTAAAATGACAGAAGGGCTCTTAAAAATAAATATTACTGTAGTGGAACTAGAAGATTTTGTTTGCTAAACATCCTCTTCAGAATCCCAGGCTTTTGTGTCACTTCTTACTCTTTTTCTATGAAGACAGATGGTGTCAGTAATTGCCTATATATTTAATTAAGTTAAAAAGCTACATAGTAAGGTTTTGGCAAAAAAGTTTGAAATTTTGTGCTATGAGCAAAGAAAGCAAAGGAAGCAGAAATTGGTAGCATAAGACACCATTCCTCACCAAATATGCATTTTGATATCCATATGTGTTGGAATGTGAGATTGCATTTTATCAAGCTAATTATAAGAATAAAGGCATTTATCTTGAAAGATAAAGCCCACAATAGGTGTCTTGATGGCATTTATCGTACACTTTTGACCAGCTAGATGGGAATGACTCTACCTGTTGTCCCCATCACCTCCCACCTTGACCCAATACTGAAGTGGTTGCCCTAAACTCTGCTGAGATGCAGGTTTTTGCCTGGGATTTCTCACCTAGCAGGCTAATCATTGTGAAATTATTATGGGGGAGAAAGCAGTAGCTACTTGTAGAAAGTGGTTTGGAAAACTGACTTAACCATTCTTGTGGTGTCCATTTTCAATGTTTCCATCCCATGAATCCACCTTCTGGCTTAATGACAATATGGCACTCCCAGCTGTGGTGCTGTCTATGGGCTGCACATTTAAACTCTTAAAGCTTAAAAATGGCTACCACAACACTGATTTTATTCCATTTCACTTAGTCATTAACATTTAATGATTACCTTATGTGCTGAGCACAAGGATGGAATATATTAAAAAAATAGGAGATGTGTTTTCTGGCTTTAAGCTGTTCAACTCAATTCAACAAGCATATTGAGGACATATAAGAGAAACATACGTTTTCTTTGGTGATAGTGGTGGTTGGGGGGAGATACTTACAAAGCAAGTCACTATCAATCCAGTGCAGTACCACAGTGAGTATTTGTTGTGAGAGAAAGAACACAGGCTTGGCAGCCAAATAAGTCACAGTCTGAACCCTGTATTTGCCACATAATAGCTGTTCATGTGGCCTTGAACATGTCACTCTAGCCTCAGTTTCCTCAATTGTAAATTAGGGATAATAATACTTCTCAGGATGTGAAGATTAGGGTTACTAAAATACATAACAGAGTGCTTGACACATGACAAAAATACAATAAATAGTTAATATTATCATTCGTAATTACTCTGGCCATCAGTGCTATACTTCAGATCTGAGCTAAGGCTAGAGGATGAAGTGGCACTTTAAGGGGGATCCATGATGAGCTGGACTTTGAAATATGTTTTGAAGGAAGCGAAGTTGTATATCAGCAGAGAAAAAAGGAAAAGCAAATTGTAGGAATGAAGGTAATATGTGGGAGGTAGGACGATAATGCATTTATTTATTTTATTTTAGTCCATAAGTTATGGGGTACAGGTGGTATTTGGTTACATGAGTAAGTTCTTTAGTGGTGATTTGTGAAGATTTGCTGCACCCATCACCCGAGCAGTATACACTGCACCATATTTGTGGTCTTTTATCCTTCACCCCCTCCCACTCTTCCCCCCAAGTCCCCAAAGTCGATTGTGTCATTCTTATGCCTTTGAGTCCTCATAGCTTAGCTCCCACATATCAGTGAGAACATATGATGTCTGGTTTTCCATTCCGGAGTTACTTCACTTAGAATAACAGTCTCCCATCTCATCCAGGTGACTATAAATGCTGTTAATTCATTCCTTTTTATGGCTGCATAGTATTCCATCATATATATGTATATATATATATGATGGAATATATATATATCATACATATATATATATATATCTCACAGTTTGTTTATCCACTTGTTGATTGATGGGCATTTGGGTTGGTTCCATGATTTTGCAATTGTGAATTGTGCTGCTATAAATATGCATGTGCAAGTATCTCTTTTGAATAATGACTTCTTTTCTTCTGGGTAGATATCCAGTAGTGGGACTGCTGAATCAAATGGTAGTTCTACTTTTAGTTCTTTAAGGAATCTCCACACTGTCTTCCATAGTGGCTGTACTAGTTTACATTCCCACCAGCAGTGTAGAAGCGTTCCCTGTACACTGCATCCATGCCAACATCTACTGTTTTTTGATTTTTTGATTATGGCCATTCTTGCAGGAGTAAGGTGATATTACATTGTGGTTTTGATTTGCATTTCACTGATCATTAGTGATGTTCAGCATTTTTTCTTTTTTTTTTTGTTTTGCTCCTGTTGCCCAGGCTGGAGTGCAATGGCGTGATCTTGGCTCACCACAACCTCTGCCTCCTGGATTCAAGTGATTCTCCTGTCTCAGCCTCCCAAGTAGCTGGGATTACAGGTGTGCGCCACCATGCCTGGCTAATTGTGTATATTTAGTAGAGATGGGGTTTCTCCATGTTGGTCAGGCTGGTCTTGAACTCCCGACCTCAGGTGATCTGCCTGCCTTGGCCTCCCAAAGTGCTGGGATTACAGGCATGAGCCACCATGCCTGGCCTTTTTCATATGTTTATTGGCCATTTGTATATCTTCTTTTTGAGAACTGTCTATTCGTGTCCATAGCCCATTTTTTGATGGGATTGTTTTTTTCTTACTGATTTGTTTGAGTTTGTTGTAGATTCTGGATATTAGTCCTTTGTCAGATGTATAGATTGCAAAGACTTTCTCCCACTCTGTGGGTTGTCTGTTTACTCTGCTGACTGTTGCTGTGCAAAAGCCCTTTCGTTTAATTAGGTCCCAGCTATTTATCTTTGTTTTTATTGCATTTGCTTTCAGGTTCTTGATCATGAAATCCTTGCCTAAGCCAATGTCTAGAAGGGGTTTTCCAATGTTTTCTTCTAGAATTTTTCCAGTTTCAGTTCTAAGGTTTAAGTCCTTAATCTATCTTGAGTTGATTTTTGTATAAGGTGAGAGATGAGGATCCAGTTTCATTCTCCTAAATGTGGCTAGCCAATTATCTCAGCACCATTTGTTGAAAAGGGTGTCGTTTCCCCACTTTATGTTTTTGTTTGCTTTGTCAAAGATTAGTTGGCTGTAAGTATTTGAGTTTATTTCTGGGTTCTCTATTTAGTTCCATTGGTCTATGTGCCTATTTTTACACCAGTACCATGCTGTTTTAGTGACTATGGCCTTACAGTATAGCTTGAAATCACGTAGTGTGATGCCTCCAGATTTGTTCTTTTTGCTTAGTCTTGCTTTGGCCATCTGGGCTCTTTTTTGGTTCCATATGAATTTTAGAATTGTTTTTTCTAATTCTGTGATGAAGGATGGTGGTATTTTGATGGGGATTGCATTGAATTTGTAGATTGCTTTTGGCAGTATGGTCATTTTCACAATATTGATTCTACCCATCCATGAGCATGGGATGTGTTTCCATTTGTTTGTGTCGTCTATGATTTCTTTCAGCAGTATTTTGTAGTTTTCCTTGCAGAGGTCTTTTGACTCCTTGGTTAGGTATATTCTTAAGTATTCTTTTTTTTTTTTTTTTGCAGCTATTGCAAAAGGGGTTGAGTTCTTGATTTGATTCTCCACTTGGTCGCTGTTGGTATATAGAAGAGCTACTGAGTTGTGTACATTAATCTTGTATCTGGAAACTCTGCTGAGTTCTTTTATCAGTTCTAGGAGCTTTCTGGAGGAGTCCTTAGGGTTTTCAAGGTAAATGATTGTATCATCAGCAAACAGGGACAGTTTGACTTCCTCTTTACCAATTTGGATGCCCTCTATTTCTTTCTCTTGTCTGATTGCTCTGGCTAGGACTTCCAGTACTATGTTAAAGAGGAGTGGTGAGAGTGGGCATCCTTGTCTTATTCCAGTTCTCAGAGGGAATGCTTTCAACTTTTCCCCATTCAGTATTATGTTGGCTGTGGGTTTGTCATAGATGGCTTTTATTACATTAAGGTATGTCCCTTGTATGCCGATTTTGCTGAGAGTTTTAATCATAAAGGAATGCTGGATTTTGTCGAATGCTTTTCCTGTATCTATTGAGATGATCATGTGACTTTTGTTTTTAATTCTGTTTATGTAGTGTATCACATTTATTGACTTGTGTATGTTAAACCATCCCTGCATCCCTGGTATAAAACCCACTTGATCATGGTGGATTATCTTTTCGATATGTTGTTGGATTTGGTTAGCTAGTATTTTGTTAAAGATTTTAGCATCAATGTTCATCAAGGATATCAGTTTGTAGTTTTCTTTTTTGGTTGTGTCCTTTCCTGGTTTTGGTATTAGGGTGATGCTGACTTCATAAAATGAATTAGGGAGGGTTTCTTATTTCTCTATCTTGTGGAATAGTGTCAAAAGGATTGGTACCAATTCTTCTTTGAATGTCTGGTACAACTCCGCTGTGAATACGTCTGGTCTTGGACTTTTTTTGTTGGTAACTTTTAAATTACCATTTCAATCTCTTTGCTTGTTATTGGTCTGTTCAGAGTATCTAATTCATCCTGATTTAAGCTAGGAGGGTTGTATTTTTCCAGGAATTTATCCATTTCTTCTAGGTTTTCTAGTTTATGTGCGCAAAGGTGTTCATAGTAGCCTTCAATGATCTTTTATCTTTCTGCGGTGTCAGTTGTAATATCTCCTGTTTCGTTTCCTAGTGAGGTTATTTGGATTTTCTCTTGTCTTTTCTTGGTTAATCTTGCTAATGGTCTATCAATTTTATTTATCTTTTCAAAGAACCAGCTTTTAGTTTCATTTATCATTTTTTTTTTTTTTTTTTTGAGATGGAGTTTTGCTCTTGTTGCCCAGGATGGAGTGCAATGGTGTGATCTCAGCTCACTGCAACCTCTGCCTCCCGGGTTCAAGCGATTCTCCTGCCTCAGCCTCCCAAATAGCTGGGACTACAGGCATGCACCGTCACGCCCAGCTAATTTTTTTGTATTTTTACTAGAGATGGGGTTTCTCCATGTTGGTCATGCTGGTCTCAAACTCGCCCGCCTTGGCCTTCCAAAGTGCTGGGATTACAGGCATGAGCCACTGTGCCTGGCCTATTGTTTGTATTTTTTGTTTGTTTGTTTCAAATTTCATTTAGTTCTGCTCTGATCTTGGTAATTTCCTTTCTTCTGCTGGGTAATTTCCTTTCTTGTTTCTTTAGCTCCTTGAGGTGTGACCTTAGAATGTCAGTTTGTGCTCTTTCAGTCTTGTTAAGGTAGGCATTTAGGGCTATGAATTTTCCTCTTAGCATCACCTTTGCTGTATCCCAGAGGTTTTGATAGGTTGTGTCATTATTGTCATTCAGTTCAAATAATTGTTTAATTTTCATCTTGATTTTGTTTTGACCCAGTGCTCACTCAGGAGCAGGTTATTTAATTTCCATGTATTTGAATGGTTTTGCAGGTTCCTTTTCGAGTTGATTTCCAGTTTTATTCTACTGTGGTCTGAGAGAGTGCTTGATATAATTTCAGTTTTCCTAAATTGAGGCTCGTTTTATGGCCTATTGTATGGTCTATCTTGGAGAAAGTTCCATGTGCTGTTGAATAGAATGTGTATTCCACGGTTGTTGGATGAAATGTTCTATATATATCGTTAAGTCCATTTGTTCCAAGGTATAGTTTAAATCCATTATTTATTTGTTGATTTTCTGTCTTGATGACCTGTCTAGTGGTGTCAGTGGAGTATTGAAGTCCCCCACTATTATTGCTTTGCTGTTTATCTCACTTCTTTGATCTATTAGTAGTTGTTTTAGAAATTTGGGAGTTCCAGTGTTATGTGCATATATGTTTAGGATTGTGTTATTTTCCTGTTGGACAAGGTCCTTTACCATTATATAATGTCCCTCTTTGTCTCTTAACTGCTGTTGCTTTAAAGTTTGTTTTGTGTGATACAAGAATAGCTACCCCTGCTCGCTTCTGGTGTCTGGCTGCATGAAATGCCTTTTTTCACCCCTTTAAGTTTATGTGAGTCCTTATGTGTTAGATGAGTCTCCTGAAGGAGAATATAGTTGGTTGGTGAGTTCTTATCCATTCTACAGTTCTGTATCTTTTAAGTGGAGCACTTAGGCCATTTACATTCAATGTTAGTATTGAAATATGAGGTACCGTTGCATTCATCCTGCTCTTCGTTGCCTGTGTACTTTGATTTTGTTTTTGCTTTTTAACTTGTATTTTTATTTTATAGGTCCTGTGTGATTTATGCTTTAAAGAGGTTCTGTTTTGATGTGTTTCCAGGATTTGATTCAAGATTTAGAGCTCCTTTTAGCAGTTCTTGTAGTGGTGGCATGATAATGGCGAATTCTCTCAGCATTTGTTTGTCTGAAAACTACTGTATCTTTCCTTCATATATGATGCTTAGTTTCACTGGATACAAAATTCTTGGCTGATAATTGTTTTGTTTGAGGAGGCTGAAGATAGGTCCCCAATCCCTTCTAGCTTGTAGGGTTTCTGCTGAGAAATCTGCTGTTAACCTGATAGGTTTTCCTTTATAGGTTACCTGGTGCTTCTGTCTCACAGCTCTTAAGATTCTTTCCTTCGTCTTAACTTTGGATAACATGATGACAATGTGCCTAGGTAAAGATCTTTTTGCAATACATTTTCCAGGTGTTCTTTGTGCTTCTTGTTTTTGAATGTCTAGGTCTCTCACAAGGCTGGGGAAGTTTTCTTTGATTATTCCCCCAAATATGTTTTCCAAGCTTTTAGAATTCTCTTCTTCCTCAGGAACACTGATTATTCTCTGGTTTGGTCATTTAACATAATCCCAGACTTCTTGGAGGCTTTGTTCATATTTTCTTTTTCTTTTTTCTTTGTCTTTGTCAGATTGTATTAATTCCAAGACCTGTCTTCAAGCTCTGAATTTCTTTCTTCTACTTGTTCAATTCTATTGCTGAGACTTTCCAGAGCATTTTGCATTTCTAAAAGTGTGTCCAATGTTTCCTGTATTCTTGATTGTTTTTTCTTTAAGCTATCTATTTCCTTGAATACGTATCCCTTCACTTCTTGTATCATTTTTTGGATTTCCTTGCATTGGGCTTTGCTTTTCTCTGATCTCTCCCTGATTAGCTTAATAACTTCCTGAATTCTTTTTCATGTAAATCAGGGATTTCTTGGTTTCGATCCATTGCTGGTGAACTAGTGTGACTTTTTGGGGGTGTTGAAGAGCCTTGTTTTGTCACATTACCAGGGTTGGTTTTCTGGTTCCTTCTCATTTGGGTAGGCTCTGTCAGAGGGAAGGTCTAGGGCTGCAGGCTGTTGTTCAGATTCTTTTGTCCCATGGGTTGTTCCCTTGATGTAGTACTCTCCCCCTTTTCCTATGGATGTGGCTTCCTGTGAGCCAAAATGCAGTGATTGTTGTCCCTCTTCTGGGTCTAGCCACCCACCAAGTCTACCCGGCTCTGGATTGGTACTGGGGGTTGTCTGCATAGAGTCCTGTGACGTGAACCGTATATTATATGGGTTTCTCAGCAGTGGATACCAGTCCCTGTTCCGGTGGAGGTGGCGGGGGGATGCAATGGATTCCATAAGGGTTCTTAGCTTTGGTAGTTTAATGCTCTATTTTTGTGCTGGTTGGCCGCCTGCCAGGAGGTGGAGCTTTCCAGAAAGCATCAGCTATAGTAGTGTGGAGAGGGACTGGCAGTAGGTGGGGCTGTAGAACTCCCAAGATTATATGCCCTTTGTCTTCTGCTACCAGGGTGGATAGGGAAGGACCATGAGGTGGGGTGGGCATAGGCGTGTCTGAGCTCAGACTCTCCTTGGGCAGGTCTTGCTGCGGCTGTTGTGGGGGATGAGGGTGAGGTTCCCAGGTCACTGGAGTTGTGTACCTAGGAGGATTATGGCTGCCTCTGCTGAGTCATGCAGGTTGTCAGGGAAGTGGGGGAAAGAGCAGTCACAGGCCTCACCCAGCTCCCATGCAAACCAAAGGGCGAGTCTCACTCCCACCATGCCTCTCCACAACAGCCCCGAGTCTCTTTCCAGGCAGAGGGCAAGATGGGCTTGAAAACTTGTCCCAGGCTAGAAAGAAAAGGGCTTGGTTCTTCCCCTGCATATGGAGTCTGCACACTGGATTTGTGCCCTCCCCTGAGTTCTCGCCAGGAGGCTTCTCACCCTGTTCAAGTTGTTACAAACTTCAGGTAGAGAATTTCTTCTCCCTGTGGAGATTTACCCCCTGCTCCTCTGGCCACCTTCCTGATGGATCCCTGTGGTGCCAGGCAGAAATGGGCTGCTAGGGGATGCAGCGAGCTCCCAGGGCCTTTCTGCTTCTTCCTCTACTCCTGTATTTCCCTTGGCTCTCTAAATTGACTCAGCTCCAGGTAAAGTGAGAAACTTCTCCAGCAAATAGACCTTCAGCTTCTCCAGTGTGGGGGTGTGTGTTCAGGAGAGGAGGGTCTCCCTTTCCTACTTCCGCAGTTGGGGCACTCACAGTATTTGGGGTGTCTCCTGGGTCCTGCAGGAGCAGTCGGCTTCCTTCAGTGGGTCTCGATAATACATTTATTGAACATGGAGCCACCAAGCTTGTGTGTTCTGGAGAGTCTTGTGGACATGATCAATGAGAGAAGCAACCAGTGGTGCCATATGCTGGGAGGGGGTGATTCAGGATTGATTGTCTTGCGAACTTTTATTTTTTTGAGACAGAATCTCACTAAGGCTGGAGTGCAGTGGTGCAGTCTTGGCTCACTGCAACCTCTGCCTCCCTGGTTCAAGCAATTCTCATGCCTTAGCCTCCCCAGTAGCTGGGATTACAGACTTGCATCACCACACCCGACAATTTTTCTATTTTTAACAGAGACAGGGTTTCACTGTGTTGGCCAGGCTGGTCTCAAACTCCTGGCCTAAAGTGATCTGCCCACCTCAGCCTCCTGAGGTGCTAAGATTACAGGCATTACACACCCCACCTGAATATAGACTTTTTTTTTAAAGACATACAAATGGCCAACAGGTATATGAAAGGTGCTCAGCATCACTGATTATCAGGGAAATGCAAATCAAACCCACAGTGAGATATCACTTCACACCTCTTCAGATGGCTATTATCAAAAAGACAAAAGAAGGCTGGGTGTGGTGGCTCACGCCTATAATCCCAGCACTTTGGGAGGCCGAGGCGGGTGGATCATGAGGTCAGGAGTTCGAGACCAGCCTGGCTAACATGGTGAAACCCCGGATCTCTACTAAAAATACAAAAGTTAGCTGGGCGTGGTGGCGTGTGCCTGTAGTCCCAGCTACTCAGTAGGCTGAGGCAGGAGAATTGCTGAACCCTGGAGGCAGAGGTTGCAGTGAGCCATGCCACTACACTCTGGCCTGGGCAACAGAGTGAGACTCCGTCTCAAAAAAAAAAAAAAAAAGGCAAAAGATAAGTGTTGGTGACAATGTGGAGAAAGGGAACCCTTATACACTGTTAGTGGGAATGTAAATTAGTACAGCCACTGTGGAAAACTGTATGGAGGTTCCTCAAAAACTTAAACACAGAACTACCGTATGATCCACCAATCCCACTTCTGAGTGCATAGCCAAAGAAAATAAAATCTTGAAGAGATATCTGCACTACCATGTTCATTGCAGCATTATTCATAATAGCCAAGACGTGGAAACAACCTAAGTGTCAGCTGATGACAGATGAAAGGATGAAGAAATTGTGGTGTGTGTGTATCATATGTATACATGTACATACACATTGGAATATTATTTAGCCTTAAAAAAAGAAGGAAATTCTGTCATTCATGACAATATGAATGAACTTGGAAGACAGTATGCTAAGTGAAATAAGCCAGACACAGAAAGACAAATACTGCATGATCTCACTTACATGTGGAATCCAAAAAAGTCAAACTTATAGCAACAGAAAGTCGATGAGTTATTACCAGGGGTCAGAAGGTGGGGGAAATGGGGAGATGCTGGTTAAAGGGTACAAACCTTCAGTTATAAGATGAATGAATTCTGGAGACCTAACATATAGCATGGTGACTATAGTTAATAACCACATATTATATACCTGAAATTTGCTAAGAGAGTAGATCTTAAGTTCTGACCACACACACACACACACACACGTATCCAAGTGAGATGATGGATATGTTAATTAGCTTGATCGTGGTAATCATTTCACAAGGTATATTATATTTAAATATCATGTTGTACACCTTAAATAAAAATACTTTTTTTGGGTTAGTTATACCTCAATAAAGCTGGGATCGGAGGACAATTTTGCAAGAGAAAATTTATCACATAAAAAGTGTTGACCACAGGTGACAGCTGGAAGTAGGAACAACTTTCAGCTTTGTTTTGGGATGCTGGGGCAAGCTATAAATGCTCATAGGTGAAGAATCTTATGGTCTTTCTTGGCATTAGTAGGGAGCCTTTTCCTTTTTTCCTACCTCCTGCCCTCCTGAGTCCTGCAGAAATGTAGTACCTGCTGGAGACAGCAGGGTGCAGTGTGAGTGTCCAGATTTTCCTCGCCCTGGCCATGTTTCTGGTGATTCAAGTTAAAGATCCCTAAGTCCAGAGAGGTGTCTTGGTTTCATTTGAAAGGAAGCAAAGAGCTCCACGATGAGAATGGGCATCTTTTGAGGAAGTCCTGGGGGAACAGCTGATGTAAACAGAGGAATTAGGTCCGTTATATGTAGATCAACCAAAATCCTACCCAAGAGCTGATGTTTAGGCTTGGGTTCAATATTTCTCAATGTCAAGGTTTACAGTGTAATGGGGGTTAACCAAACATTTAAGGACAGTCACAAATGGTAATATAGACATAGCAAAGTTGGCTACTAGTTTATCTGCACTATCAGTGTTAAGAAACAGAATTGTAATTTTCACTGGAAAAATTTGTCATCATTGCCCATGTGCTTATTATAGAAGTCACCATCTTTGCCATCATCATTACTATTACTTGCATATTATAGGTCTCTTTCATTGACACAAAGATACAGACCTTTTAAAGGGAGAAGGTCTTTTACTTTAATGCTTCAAAGTCCTTTGGGATGTATTTGCCCTTCCCTAGGTATTAGCCTGTTATTAACAGTCTGCCCACTATAGCACTTTAAAACACTGAATAATAGGTACTTCTCTTTATACCAAAGGCCTATTAAATTTTAATTTAGATATACTCTGTTAGCCTTCTTCCATATAAATAAAATACCTTCCCTAAAGAGAAAAAGTAAATCTCATTGAGCTCCCTTGGTGAATACCTTGTATATCTTGAAAACAGAGATAGGGAGATCTTGCAAATGAGAGTACTAGAGGGGGATTCAGAGAGAAGTATTCATTCATTCATTTAATAAATATTTATTGAACATCTATTATATGCTAGACAGGGTGCTAGGTGCTGGGTATACAGCAGTGAACAAGAAGGAATTATGATATTTCTGTAGACTTTGGTTTTTCCATTCTCTGAAATAAATGTATTCATTTTTGATGCTTATATATCACTTTGAGATGATGATAATGCTCAGTGACTTTTAAAAATAATGCTAATTCAATTCTGATTCGACTCACAGTTTGAGAACCTGCTGAGGGCTCCTGTGACAGTTTTACATGTGGTTATGCCATTTGATTTAATAAGAACAGCACCTTATATCTGCTCAGCCTCTCAGAACATACTGTGAGGAGGAGGGCAGGAATTTACCAGTTGATAACAAAAAAAAACAAGGCTCAGAGAGGTCAAGTGAATTGTCTACAGTATCACACTAGTTAGTGGAAAGACTGGGGCCAGAACCCATTGCCATTGCAATGAAAATATTTTCAGATTTTTTTTATTCTAGGCTGATATGCTGTATTTAGAAACTCTTAGAAATCGTTTTCAGACTTTATGGGATATACTATGGTATATATCAGGGCCTCCATTTTCGTCTTTCCTCACAATTTGTACTTTGTGACAAGTCTTACTTCCTTTCTGTAGCTAACCTTATGGTTTGGAAGGGCCATTACTACTCTCCGGTAGCTGTTTTTCATATCAATTCTTCTTAAAGATTGGATTTTCTTTAATTTCCTTTTCAAAAAAAGTAATAACTATCAATGCTCATAATAAAGATTGTTGTTTCAAAGTTCACAGTTATCTAAAATAAGAGTTAATTAATTAATTTATTTTTGAGACAGGGTCTTGCTCTGTCATCCAGGCTGGAGTGCAGTGGTGGGATCCTAGCTCACTGCAGCCAGCCTCCAACTCCTGGGCTTAAGTGATCCTCCTGCCTCAGCCTCCCATGTAAGTAGGATTACAGATGTGTGCCACCATGCCCAGCTAATTTTTTAATTTTAATTTTAGAGATGAGTCTTGATGCCCAGGCTAAAAGAACTTTTTTTCCTTTTTCCATCACCTGAAGCTTTTATTTGGTAAAAGCCAGATCACCATTCTCCTCAAGAAGCAAGAGGCTACAATCTAAAAAACTATTGATATCGGTAGGAAATGTTCAACTAAATTCTATGATAATTAATGAACCATATATATTCAATTTCCTGTGAAATATAAAGAACAATGTGTGTGTTTTTTTTAACTTTTAAGTTCGGGGTACATGTGCAGGTTTGTGACATAGGTAAACTTGTGTCATGGGGGTTTGTTGTACAGATTATTTCATCACCCAGGTATTAAGTCTAGTACCCAGTAGTTATTTTTCCTGATCCTTTCCCTCCTCCTACCCTCCACCCTTTGATAGGCCTCAGTGCACAGTGTTCCCCTCTACGTGTCCCTGTATTCTCATCATTTAGCTCCCACTTATAAGTGGGAACATGTGGTATTTGGTTTTCTGTTCCTGTGTTAGTTTACTAAGGATAATGATCTCCAGCCACATCCATGTCCCTGCAAATGCAGGACATGATCTTGTTCTGAAAGAATTTTTTAATTTGGGAATTTTCATATAGAGCATCTTTGCCAATCTATTTGTTTAGAGATTTTATATGAGGAACAGGAATGGGAGAATTGCTATATAAATGTATATTTATTTGAGGTGAATCCAACATGATATTTGTAAGACTTAGATCGTCATTATTATCCATATGTGTTCTGTGCTTTTTCCCACCACTCTTTCCCACCAAGTGAGCCTGTTTCTCACTTGGAATACACTCATTCTTATCCTCCTCCTAATTTTCTTTCGGCTCAAATCCCACCTTCTCTGCAAAACCTTTCTTGATTGCTCCCAACAGAGGGGATCTTTCTCTTGTCTGAATGCATGTAGAAAAATCATTTGGCTGTTAAACTGACATTACCTTTTTGATGTCTCTTTTATTGTTCTACGTAGTTGTCACTTAAACCTTTCCTTGCTCCTCATTTTTCAAGCCTATCTTCCCAACTAGAATGTGAACTCCCTAAGGGCAGGCACTTCCATGTCTTTTGCATCTTTGTAGCTTCTCTACCACCTAGCACAATGGCTTATACATAATAGATGCTCAATAAACACTTGTTTTGTTTAGAGTTTCCCCAAAGTGAGTAATTAACTACAAAAGATCTGGATCATCTGGAAGTTCCCAAAGTCCGTAAATCAACAAATAATAATCAGGTGGCTGGCCAAATATGACCATCATTGTGTTAGACATCATGAAGAGGTAAAAAAAATTCAAGGCCTAGTACATTTTCTAAAGGATTAAAAAAATCTCGTGGAGGCAATATTTATACCTATGAATCAATACAAGTATAAAACAATTGTGTGCATGTATGTATAGCAAATAAAATGGGATGATGGATATGAAATAAGCTTTGTCATGATACAGAAGATGTCTTGTTTATTTCCACAGCACCTAACAGGAAGCCAGAGTAGGTCCTCCGAAGGTGTTTGTTCAATGAACATGTCATCCTCCTCAACTTAAAGCTTTTAGTAGGTACTTCATATTCCTCCTAGAACCTACTAGGTACTGTTTATCATTGATCTTGGCTCCAGGACCCATTGGGATTTGGAAATAGCTTTTGCTGCTATTTGTTTACTGCTTGGATCCCCTTACATAATATCATCCTTATGTGGGAAGGCCAGATCTCCAACATGGCTGCCTTGCAGCTCTGTGTATTCTGGAGTGCTATGTACTCTGCGCACCATTTCTGAAGGCCTGGAATTTCCCCATTTCTAGGATACCAAAATCCTGGACCTAAATCCACTGGCAGGAGTAGTCTTAGACCATGTTCCACCATCTCCATTTCCCAGGTACCAGCCCCTTCTTCCTTGATTACAAAATGACCATGTGTTCTACTTGATGCTTCCAATATTTAAGTCCTACATTTCCAAAACTTCTATTCTGCTAGAACCTCATTCTCATCTCCTTAGGTCTAGAAAGAATTCTCCACTTTCTTATCTGGAGGTGATTCACAATTGTGGGACTGTCCTTGAGGCATTGCTGTCATTTTACCTATTTTGCCTTGGCCCCCAGTCCCCTTTGCCCCTCCTGCATCAGCATGGTAAATTATGGGGCCCAGCTGGGGCCAGTGGGCATGAATTTGAAATGGATGCAGTCACCTCAGTTTTCTGCTTCCCATGTCTGTTGTAAGACCTGTGTGTATGTGAGTAAGATCATGTATGTGAAAGTGCTTTGCAAACAACATTCTATACAAATTTTTATTATCGTTATTCATGTATTTTTTTCTGATTAGAAATATAAGACGTTTACTTTTTATTTTTTTGAGACAGGGTCTTGTTCTGTTGCTCAAGCTGGAGTGCAGTGGCACGATCATGGCTCACTGCAGCCTCAATATCCCAGGCTCAAATTATCCTCCTACCTCAGCCTCCTGAGTAGCTGGGACTATAGGTGCACACCATCATGTCCAGCTAATTTTTAAAAAATTTTTTGTAGAGATAAGGGTTTTGCTATGTTGCCTATGCTGATCTCAAACTCCTGAACTCAAGTGCTTCTCCCATCTCAGACTCCCAAAGTGCTGGGTTTATACACATGAGCCACTGAGCCTGGACTATAATACATGTTTACTTTTGCAGAAAACACAAAGAAAAAATAGCAACCACCCTCTATATTAGTATCCTATTGCTGCTGCAACAAATTGCCACCAACTTACTGGCTTAAAACAACACAGATTTATTATTTTACAGTTCTGTGGATCAGAAGTCTTACTGGGCTAAAAATCAAGATGTGGGCAGGGCTTTGTTCCTCCTGGAGACTCTAGAGGAGAATCTGTTTCCTTGCCTTTTCTGGCTTCTAGAGGCCGTGTGCCTTCATTGGCTCATGGTCCCTTCCTCCATGTTCAAGGCCAGCAGCACAGCATCTTCAAATCCTTCTCTTTCTATGATCCCCCTGGCCTCTCTCTCTTTTTTTTTTTGAGACGGAGTCTCACTCTGTCACCAGGCTGGAGTGCAGTGGCATGGTCTCAGTTCACTGCAACCTCCACCACCCAGGTTCAAGCGATTCTCCTGCCTCAGCCTCCTGAGTAGCTGGGATTACAGGCGCATGCCACCATGCCCAGCTAATTTTTGTATTTTTAGTAGAGATAGGGTTTCACCATGTTGGTCAGGCTGGTCTCAAACTCCTGACCTCGTGATCCACCCGCCTTGGCCTCCCTAAGTGTTGGGATTACAGGTGTGAGCCACTGCACTTGGCCTGCCTCTCTTTTAAAAGGATCCTGGTGATTATATTGGGGCCACCTGGATAATGCAAGCTACTCTTCCCAACTCAAGATCCTTAATCACATATGCAAAGTCCTTTTGCCATGCAACATAATGTTCACAGATTTGGGGAATTAGGGTGTGGATATCTTTAAGGGACCATTACTCTGCCACCTTCAATCCTGCTGTCCAGAAATAATGACTTATAACATCTTAGTATATATCTTTAGGTTCTTTTAACTCTGCATTTATATATTTTTTCTTTTTATAAAATTATCATATTGCATATATTGCTTGTGATCTGCTTTTTACCTTTATCTATTCTATAAAGTTTCCTGTTAAATATTCTTCAAAAACATTAGTTTTAATGTCTTCATAGTATGCAATTTCATTGGTCTATCATAATTTGCTCTAAATAGTCTCCATAGTTGGAGATCAGGTGCGGTGGCTCAAGCCTGTAATCCCAGCACTTTGGGAGGCCAAGGCAGGTGGATCACTTGAGGCCAGGAGTTTGAGACCAGCCTGGCCAACATGGCGAAACCCC
The DNA here is from genome assembly GCF_009828535.3 of Hylobates moloch. Taxonomy (NCBI): domain Eukaryota; kingdom Metazoa; phylum Chordata; class Mammalia; order Primates; family Hylobatidae; genus Hylobates; species Hylobates moloch. Next base: position 61,303,673 of record NW_026652289.1, read on the forward strand.
GTCTCTACTAAAAATACAAAAATTAGCCAGGTGTGCTGTGTGCCTGTAATCCCAGCTACTCAGGAGGCTGAGGCACAAGAATCACTTGATCCTGGGAGGCAAAGATTGCAGTGAGGCAAGATCATGCCACTGCACTCCAGCTTGGGCAACAGAGTGAGATTCTCCTTCAAAAAAAAAAAATCTATTGTTGGAATTTAGACTATTTGAAATATTTTGCTATTCTTAATAATGATGTGATTAATATATGTGTATTTAAATCTTTGTGATTATTTCCTGGTGATATTTTTTTAAAAGTGGATGATTATTAACATTGGAATTTGCTGATACAGAAAATGAGTGCTTTAAAATGTTACTGAAATAAAGAATGTTTTGCACTGTAGGTTACCTCAGATGCAAAATAAGCTAACCTCCTCATTTTATAGCTGAGAAAACTGAAAATGAGGGAAAGTGATAAGTTCAAAGTAATATAGCAATTTAGAAGAAGAGTTGGAGGCCAGGCACAGTGGCGCACACCTGTAATCCAAGCACTTTGGGAGGCCAAGGCAGGAGGATGGCTCAAAGCCAGGAGTTCAAAACCAGCCTGGGCAACATAGCGAGACCCTATCTCTACAAAAAAAAAAGAAAAAAGAAAAAGAGCTGGATTTGACTATATGAAACTTTAGTATGATGAAGAGCATTACAAATAAAACACAAACGACAGGATTGGGATCCAAGCACATGAGGCATGGAGGGGTAGGGCACAGATAGAGTAGGCAAAGAAGATGGCAGGAGTGGTTGGGAGATTAGTTACATTAAACAAATAAGTAAACTGAGCAAATAAGTAACTATATTGCGGGATAAAGACTCAAGTTTCTCATTGTTGGAGAAGTTATTTATTTTTTAGTGTTCCAATAAAACTTTATTTACATAAAATGAATGCTGGGTCAGATTTAGCCTGTAGGCCATTGTTTACCAATTCCTGCTCTAGACTATTTTGATCCTCCTGTTTCTGGGATTTTCTTCTTCTTCTTCTTCTTTTTTTGGATACTGGGTCTCTGTCGCCCAGGCTGGAGTACAGTGGTACAATCACAGCTCACTGCAGCATTGACCTCCTGGGCCCAAGCAATCCTCCCACCTCAGCCTCTCAAATAGCTGGGATCACAGATGAGTGCCATTATGCTTGGCTAATTTTGTTTATTTTTAAAATTTTTTTGGTAGAGACTGGACCTTACTATGTTGGCCAGGCTGGTATTGAACTCCTGAGCTCAAGCAATTCTCCTGCCTCAGCCTCCCAAAGTGCTGGGATTACAGGCATGAGCCACCACATCTGGCCTGGGATTTTATTTTGTAAATATACACAGTTACTATGTTCCAAGTTCTATTTAGCTTTTTATTTTTATTTTTTTTAGTTTGTAAGTTTAACTAATGGGTATGAGGTTGGGGTTTTTTTGGTATTTTTTATTGATATGTAATAGTTATATATATTTTGGCTATACATGTGCTATTTTGAAACATGTATACAATGTGGATACATTGTAATTGTACCCCAAATCAGAGTAAGCAGGATACCCATCAAGATATTTACTTTTAAGTGTGGAAAAGGGGAATTCTAGAAAGAACCTTGAGGTGCTGGATTGAAATTGGAGATGCTGGCAGGAACTCATGGTTTTATAATATAAACACTCATAGATATAGAAATAGTTATAGATGCATATATGTATGTATATGTACATATGTGTGTTTATATGCATATATGTGTGTATAACTGTGTGTATGTATTGCACCTACGTAATACGTGTACTTGCTAGCTCTGTCCACTGAAAGGTCTCAGAAGGAGTGACACTCCAGTAGCAATGGCAGCACTAAGAGCCCAGATCTTACAGGGCTTCTGAGTCGATCCTAGGTCCAGGGCAAGGAAAACAGAAAATGAGCCTGGAACATCTTATTGTGTCAGAAAGTACGACATGCTCAAAGAATGATGAGGACATGTGAAAAGGACATAAGACACACCCTGAAGGGTCTCCCACTGGCCAAATCGGGAACAACTGAGCATCGAAACAATGAAAGTATCAAAATACAACCCATTAAATAAAATAGAAACCCATGAGTTCATACTGACATAAATACATACAGACCTACAGGCATACATGAGAGGTGGAGAAGGAAAATTGTTTCTTGCAGTAGATTGCCAGAAATTTCTACACAAAATTTTACCAGAAAATTTTCCACAGAAATACAAAATTACCACTATCATAGTGGTAGTGGAAAAAGTTGCCAATGGATGCCAAGTTTTCTGGGTGGAATTTGATAAGCAATACATTATTGTGGTACTCTTGGAACACATTTCTACAAAATATTACTAATCAATGACAAGGGAGGAAATAGTAATTTTTTTTTTTTTTTTTTTTTTTGAGATGGAGTCTTGCTCTGTCACCCAGGCTGGAGTGCAGTGGCATGATTTCGGCTCACTGCAACCTCCACCTCCTGGGTTCAAGCGATTCTCCTGCCTCAGTCTCCCGGGCAGCTGGGACTACAGGCACATGCCGCCACGCCCAGCTAATTTTTGTATTTTTAGTAGAGATGGAGTTTCACCATATTGGCCAGGCTGGTCTCGAACTCCTGACCTCGTGATCCACCGCCTCGGCCACCCAAAGTGCTGGGATTAGAGGCATTAGCCACCACACCTGGCCAGAAATAGTAATTTTTATGGTGGAGAAACATGGCCAAAAATAAAAAGAGAGAGAGGAAAGCCACAAGTGACAATCTGAGAGAAGGTATTTACAAGATGTATAATAGTCAAAGAATGACAGTTTCCAATATACAAAGAGCTCCAACAAATCAACATTTGTATTATAGTCCAATTTAAATGGGGCAAAAGGTATGATTAGGCAATTAAGAAAAGATATATAAATGGGCAAACAAACATATGAAGAGGTGTGGATCTTCACTAATAATCAAAGAAATGTTGAATAAAACAAAAATTTTTTAACCTGTCAGACTGACAAAAAATGAGAGGTTGATAATATGCCTGCCAGTTGCTTCACTGGCATCACAAGGCATGTCAATTGGAAAAAAAATTAAGGTGTTTTCTGAAGTGGTAACACTTGCAAAATGGCTAGAAAATATGCCAGTGATCTGTAAATAATCTATTATATACAGAGAACAAACATACTTCTCTTGCTAATGTAGAAACACCCTTTGGTGTGGTCACTGAGAACTTCTTCCAATATTCTGTTGATAACTATAACACAAATGATCACATACTGAAGTATTTATGGGAAGGGACAAGGAGAATTCATAGTATGATAAAATCAGAGAATCTAGTATCTATCTATCCCATTCATCCAATGAATGTTTGAGCTCCTTCTTCAAAAGCCTTGCAACACCATCCAGCATCTGCTAGAACTCCTCCATTGTACATTCATTCAGTCAGCAAATATTTACTGAATACCTACTTTGTGCCAGGACAGAAGTAAGTGCTGAGAATACAGTGGGGGAGCAAAAAGAAACACAGCACATTGCTTAAAAGAGCTTACAATTAATAGGAGGAGAAAAATATTAATCAGATAGTCATGTAAATAAGTTTAAATTTTTAACTGAGATAAGTGGTACGAGGAATGCTCGTACACAGCTACACAATGATATGAAAACTTAAAAAAGGAGAATTTGACTTTGTCAGGAAGGTCAGGAAGCGCTTCAATGAATGTGGCTTAAGCTGAAATGTGATGGCTGGAAAAGGGGCTAACTAGGTCAAAAGAAAAAGCAAGAGCATTTAAGGTGGAGGAGCAGCATGTGTAAAGGCCCCATGGTAGAGGGAATATGATGAGTAAGAGGGAATGAGACAGGGTGTGTGGATGGACCAGACCAAAACAGAGGGCAAGTTAGGGTGAGACAAGACTGGCCAGGTACATGGAACCAGCCAAGTGAAGGGTGGGACCTTTCATCCAGAAGCCCAGAAGGGTGGTAAGCCCAAGGAAGGACTGGCATTGTGTTTGGAGATCCTTTTGACTGCTGCGTGCAAGTTTCGTTATACCAAACTCAAATAAATAAAAGCCACAAGTCAACTGTCCCCATAGTTCCATCCTTCCTATTGTCCCAAGGACCACAGTTTTAGCTTTCTCTTTCTCATTCTCCTTCTTCCTTTTTTCTTTTTCTTTTTCTTTTTTTTTTTTTTTTTTGAGATGAAATCTCGCTCTGTCACCCAGGCTGGAGTGCAGTGGCATGATCTCAGTTCACTGCAACCTCTGCCTCCTGGGTTCAAGCAATTCTATTGCCTCAGCCTCCCGAGCAGCTGGGATTATAGACATCCACCATCACGCCTGGCTGGTCTCGAACTCCTGACCTCAAGCAATCCACCCGCCTGCGCCTCCCAAAATGCTGGTATTACAGGCGTGAACTACTGTGCCCAGCCTTTTTTCTTTTCTTTTCTTTCTTTTTTTTTTTTGAGACAGGTTCTCACTCTGTCACCCAGACTGGAGTGCAGTGATGCGATCCTGGCTCATTGCAGAGGAGGTGGGAGGTTGAGGCTACAGTGAGCTGGGATCAAGTGATCCTCCCACTTCAGCCTCCTGAGTAGCTGGGACTGCAGGTACATGCCACTATGCCCAGCTAATTTTTTTGTATTTTTTGTAGACGTGGGGTCCCATTATGTTGCCCAGGCTGGTCCTGAACTCATGGGGTCAAGTGATCTGCCTGCCTCGGCCTCCCAAAGTGCTGGGATTACAGGCATGAGCCACCACACCCAGCCAATCTTTCTTATGACAAATATTTGGGGAGGGCAGCCTCCCCTGGCTCCTCCTCCCCCTGCATGCCTGCCATCCAGATTTCCCCAGGGAGCGTTGTTTCTGTCCTGCCTCTACCACAGGGAGATTTCCGAATGACCTTCAGTTTGTCCTTTTCCCTCTCAATGTACAGGCCTGAGAACAGAATGTAAAACCAATGGAGGGCCCAGGAAGGCAAATGGAAAACGATTATTGAACAAGCTGAAAACTGCCAAAAAACATAAACTCTCACTTTGAAGCCATCATCTGACTGAAATGGAGACTGTAAAACTGAGAATAATGATTCTAAAACAACTAAAGTATATGTACAAGGCAGATGACCAGAGGATATTGCGATATCGAGAGAGGAAGGCCAAGAGGTCATTTCGCCCTTTTGACAGAGGTCTGGACACGCAGCACTAAGAAAGGAGCAACCGGACATTTTAAAACATGAGTCCTGTGAAATAGTAGTGAACTTGAACATTATACTTTTAGGTGGGAAAAGCAAAGTGAAAAAGGTTAAAGATGATTTATCCTGAATATTATATCTCAGCACCATAACTATGAACGTGAAGAATCTCACAAATGGAATATTAAATAAAAGCATACAGTAAAATAATAATAGATAGGATGTTATGATCTACAAAATGCTTAAAAACATGCAAAATAAAACTCTACATTATTTTTGGGTGTATCCATGTGTGGTGAAAGCATAGAGATGAAAGGGAATTAAAACTCCAGGTATGAGACAGTAGCTTCCTCCTGGCCTCTAGGAGGAGGAAGAGCCATGTGCTTGGCAAGGAGTACACAGGACTGCAGGTGGCATTGACACCACTTTGTTTCTTAAGCTGGGCAGGGGCACGTGATATTGATTATATTATTATTTAGACCTTTTTATATTTCTGAAGTATCTCTCAATACGTTTTTTTAAAGAAAAAAATTAGACAATCTAAGTTGTGGGTAAACTACTGATAAGAAAAGGAACAGAAATGTGAACTCTTAACTCCTTTCTAGTGATTGATTTTCTATATAAAACAGGCTCTAGACAGGTTCCACTCCCTGGATGGCATAAAATAGTTTCATGATACATAGGGATAACACTAATGGACAGAATTGAGGGCCTAATCAACAGAGCTGTGAACTGTGAGGGGTGAGATTCAGTCACTCTTTTTTTTTTTTTTTTTTGAGATGGAGTTTCACTCTGTCACCCAGGCTGGAGTGTAGTAGCATGATCTCGGCTCACTGCAACCTCTGCCTCCTGGGTTCAGGTGATTATCCTGCCTCAGCCTCCCAAGTAGCTGGAATTACAGGTGCATGCCACCAGGCCCAGCTAATTTTTGTATTTTTAGTAGAGACAGGGTTTCTCCATGTTGCCTACGCTGCTCTCGAACTTCTGAGCTCAAGGCATCTGCCCACCTCGGCCTCCCAAAGTGCTGGGATTACAGGTGTAAGCCACTGCACCTGGCCTCAGTCACTCTTTAGCTCCAACTGTACCTGAATGAGACAACCCTAGCCCTGTATTTCCAGACATAAAGCCTGGTCTCACTTGGATTCGCATGGGCCATGTAGGTGTTGAATTTAGAGCAAGTTCATCAGAGAATCAGTGCTATTTTAGAAGAGCCCTCATATGCCCTATTGTACTGTAGGTGTGTAGGGTGCAGAGTCATTACATATTTTAGCATTTCGTGTGGCATCCATTCAACTTACCTGTTGTTCTAAGGTGCTTGGATCTATAAAAGTCACCAGATCTATAGAAAAGTAACCAACCACATCTCTCATTCTGCAGGCTTTTCCAATTTGGAGGCACAAGTAAGTGAGAACTTGGGGATCCACTGAGGTCTGAGGCACGGTAGTACCAGAGGAGATGAAGGGGCTTTCGGCATGAAGCTGGTCCCCTGTGGACAGCACGCTGATTTTCCCGTTGGGCTCTATCAGCATGTCCACTGTCAGGTTGGTGACATTGTCTGCAGGTGGGAATGCTTCAATCACACCCCCTGGTGGGAAAAACATGGAGTAGGTGAAAGGACACATGCATTTTGTTTGACTTGGGCTCAGATTCTGCATCTGCCATGTCTTGAGAGACTTTGGGTAAGTAGCTTACATTCTCTGAACTTATTTTTCTTTATCTGTAATATGGGCGTAATAAAGCCTACCTCATTAGATTGTTGTGCATCTTAGAGATACTGTATCTATCTATAGTATTTAGCCCAATGCTTGGTATATTGTAGGGCTCGGTGAATGGTAGTTTTGATTCTGATTATAATTTGAAGACACCGTGAGGATCACTGGGTCTATGCCCACTCATTAAACAGGGAACCCAAGAATTATGGTCAAATCCCTCATGGGGAATTAACTGCCCAGAGTCCACAGTTAGCATCTTGATGACCAATGTGCTCTTTTTGGTAAACTTCACTGCTTTTTGAAGGTTTGACAGGTTTGGGCTTTTTGCAGGCAGAGAGAACATTGACCATCATGTCAGCCAAAGGACTTCTATATAAAGCCAGTTATAAAACATTTTTAAAAATATAGAACCAAGAGATATTGCCGTGTTTGAAGAACACATATGCTCTCTCTGCTGATAATGAGAGCTTTATAATTTATTACATTTTACCCTTTGCTTTGAATGCCAAAAATCATAGAGGCAAGTCTGATGTTCAAGCACAGCAATAACATCTTTCTGGCTAATTTGTGGGCTATCTCAGTGGTGTCCACAAAAATTACATAGCCCCAATCTTCTGTTTTTAGGCCCAACTTACAAATCTTACTGTATATGTCTTCTTCGTAGAGAAAAAATTTAAGATATTGTTTGTAAAGAGTTAGATAATTTAAAAGTAAAAACAACAAGTGTTCCATAGATAGGGTGCCATCTAGCACCTGACAGCACTAAGAGAAACTTGGCCTGTATTTCACAAATTTGCTGGGGGCTGGGAGAAGTGTGACCTCTGCCTACAGGTATAAGCCACAGACTTTGAACAGCATACAAAGAAAAAAATGAGCAGTTTTCAAATGCAGTCATCTGTTACTTCATCCAAAAGGCACTTTCCTTAAATGTCTATAAATTTGGTCAGAGGTAGTCCTAACAAACACCAAGTTTCAAAAGGAAAACCGATTTTGGAGGGTACATATTCAAATCCTAATTTTTCTATTGGTTTGTTTGAGACATTCTTTTCTTCACATGAGGCCTACTTGTGTGTGCTATATCTAAATACCAGTTGCTGAGGATTTAGCAAGGTAAATGCAACAAAAAAACAATGACAAAAATCTACAAAAGTGAAAAACCTAGTGAGACTCTAGGCTTTGGTTAACTTTGTGGCTTCAGCTGTCACCTATGTTTTGAAAGACAGTGCTTCAGTGGAAACACATTATCATTCATAACTGACAAGATTACTTGGGTATTTTATTTCAAAGTAGCTTATTTGTACTATCTTCTCAGCATCATGACCATAACCTTTTCACTGTTATTTTTTTCCATGCAAAGCAATTAATTCCTCTTCTGAAAAAGGTATTGCCACAAAGTTAGAACCTGTCTCTACAAAAAAATTGTAAATTGTAAACAATAAATCAGCTGGGCGTGGTGATGTGCGCCTGTAATACCAGCTACTCAGAAGGCTGAGATGGGAGTATTGCTTGAGCCTGGGAGGCCAAGGCTGCAGTGAGCTATAATTGTGCCACTGCACTCCAGTCTGGGTGACAGAGTGAGACCCTATCTCAAAAAATAAAAATTAAAATGAAAAAGTATTGCTTTTGATATAATCCTATGACAATTTAGAAATCAAATCCCTAGCACATTTTGTGGCCATAAGCACACTGGAGATAACATAAATGGAATGAAACAGGCAATGGTGGAAGCTGGAGGGAGGGAGATGGTGACCTTAGAGTCGGGAAACCTGGGAGACACCCTGGCTCAGTTAGGGACCATTGATGCAGGGCCTGCTGTACGCACTGGGCTGAGAGAAAGGCAGAAGCTTTGAAAACACATGACTTTCAAGAACCAGGTTTTTTAATGTGCTAAAATTGTAGGATCTAACTTTGTGTTCCATTTACTACTTATTTGTTGTGTGATTTTCCCCAAGTCCCCTCCTATCTCCGAGCTTCAGTGTCTTCATGAAGAAAATTAAGGTAATAAGGCTTCGTACTGCTCTCCATAAATAAGCATGGCTGAGAAAGCAGGATAAAGATGAACAGGAGGTGGAGGTGAAGACTTAGCTTGTGGTTATACAGCTCAGATGAGATAGTTGCTAGGAAAGCCTTTCTCATCTACAAAGCTCACATGAAAAGAAATAGTTTAGAGGGAGGCTTTTGCAGGCAGATGCTGAAAGATCTGGAAATTTCCTAACACTTTGACCTGAACGGGCCTGGAGATCATCATGGTCTTCCCCCTGTAACTTAAACAAAACAAAACAAAAACAAACAAAAAAACAAAACCTTATTAGGCTGGGCGCAATGGCTCATGCCTGTAATCCCAGCACTTTGGGAGGCCGAGGCAGGTGGATCACCTTAGGTCAGGAGTTCGAGACCAGCCTGGCCAACATGGTGAAACCCTGTCTCTACTAAAAATACAAAAATTAGCTGGGCATGGTGGTGTGCGCCTGTAATCTCAGCTACTCAGGAGACTGAGGCAGGAGAATCGCTTGAACCCGGGAGGGGGAGGTTGCAGTGAGCCAAGATCGCACCATTGCACCCGAGTCTGGGCAACAAGAGTGAAACTCCATCTCAAAAAAAAAAAAAAAAAAAAAAAAAGAAAAAACACCTTATTATTGATCTTGTGTGTGTGTGTGTGTGTGTGGTAGCCACTTGATTTTCTTCCATTTATGCATGGGATTGACTTTCCTTACTTTGACTTGTCTATCAGTGGGTACATGTGGAAATTTATAGAATCACAAACTTTTAGAGTTGAAAGGACATTGGAAGTTGTCTAGCACAACTGTCCCCTGCAAAGAATCTCTTTCCAGCAATCTTGTTAGATGGCTGCAATTCAACCCCTTGCTTAAATAATTCATTAACAGGGTGTCCAATACACCCTGCCCAGCCAGTATATTCCAACAACCAACAGATCTGTCCTTTCATACACTCTCATACATTGAGCTACAATATGCCTGGATAAATGTAACTACTGGCTGTGCTCAAGACTCCTGGAGCAGCACAGAGGTAGCTTTTCATGGGCTCTTCTGTGTGTTAGCAGAGTGATTTGGGGTTAATCTTTTGTACTTCCATTTTCCACCTCTATAAAATGAGGGTGATAATGGTGCCCACCTCATAGGATGGTTAGGAAGCTTCAATAAGTTAATATAGATATACTTAGAAGAGTGCCTGGCCCATAATAAGCACTATCTAAGCTCACTATTTTATCATCACTGTGCTATTATCATCACTGTGCTATTGCTCCTGCTGTTATCATCTGACATGACATTATCTTACCATTATTGATTATTGCTGAGATTATTATTATCACTTGACAGCAGTGGAAAGATGCCTTCTCTGGCCTATTATACTAACCCTCTCTTCTTGTGCATGTAGGTAAGCATATAATATGTCTTGCACTGTAACCTCCTAGAGAGTGAGGGCTGTCTCATGGGTGTGCCTCTGTGTAGCACCCCCACAGGGACCTCTGAGACAGTAGACAGGCATCATTCACTCCATTCATTCCCTCATTCATGGACCACCCAATGTTGTTAGGAAATGAGGATGAAGTAGGAGGAGGAGGATGAAAGGAATGGAGGCTCGTTTTGTTCCTGGACTGTAGCAAATCCTTGTTTGGAAATGCTATATTCAGAACTGGAAGTGAGACCATTTTTGCTCTCCTAGAAAACAGAAGGAGAAACTAACACTTATTAAAGATAATTTTGTGTAAGGTTCTGTGGTAGAAACTTTCATATCTGTATTTCAGTGAATCCACCCAATGAAATGGGTGGTGAGGTAGGTAAGTGAGGAAACTGGGCCTTGGTGGGTTTAAGAACCTTGCTCAAGGTCACAGATGGGGTCTAGACCCAGGTAATCTGATTCCAAAGCCCATCTCTCAGGAGAAATTTGTGGTGTAAAAAAAGGCCCAGAATCTTGAGCTTCCCATGCCATGCTTGGCATGCTAGGTTCCTATTTACTTAAGAGGCTGGGTGTAAGATAAATATTTAGGCAACATTTGAAAAAGATAACTACAGGAGCACTTTTCTAAACCAACGCAGGAGATGCGAAGTATTTAAATTGGCCCCAGTTGACCCAAAACTAGAATCCAAGGTTGTGTAGACTAATCCTCAATAGAAACTTTACAGTCTTATTTACCTTGACTGAGAAATGTTTGGAGGAATTTCCTCCACGTCGGGAACCGTTTCTCATTGACTGGCTGTGCGTGCTGTGCTAAAATGCCCGCCAGCTCCTCGGAGATCTTCACCAAAGCTGGCTCCTGCAGAAACAAATTAAATAGAACCACAAGCAATTTTACTACAGAAATGAAAACTGCTTGTGGAGTGATTAAAAACCAGGCCTCCAACAGGCAAAAAAAATGTGGTTACTGTTTACCCAGAGTCAGAAAGCCATTTTGAAAATGTTCTCTCTTTTTTCAGCCATTTCAGTTTTCATATTTCAAAAGTGATTTGGTGCCCTAAAAATTCTTAATTGTTCCTGTTGTCTCTGAAAGGCACCCTTCTCTCTGGGCATCAGGAAACCAGGTTTCAGACCCACTGCAGCTGGCAGCCTGACCAGCAGAGTGTCCTTGGGCAATATCTTTTCTCACTCTGGGCCTCAGTTTCCCTTTATATAAAATGTGGGGTTAACTTTTTTTTTTGTTTCTGGTGACTACAGGTATGTGTCACAACACCTGGCTAATTTTGTATTTTTAGTAGTGACGGGGTTTCTCCATGTTGGCCAGGCTGGTCTCAAACTCCCGACCTCAGGTGATCCGCCCGCCTCGGCCTCCCAAAGTGCTGGGATTATAGGCATGAGCCACTGTGCCCAGCCTAATTTTGTATTTTTAGTAGAGACGGGGTTTCAGCATGTTGGTCATGCTGATCTCGAACTCCTGACCTCAGGGGATCCACCTGCCTTGGCCTCCCAAAGTGTTGGGATTACAGGTGTGAGCCACTGCACCTGGCCACCTCCGTATGTTTTTTAATTTTTTTTTTAAATTTTTTGAGATAGTGTCTTTCTCTGTCACCCAGGCTAGAGTACAGTGGTGTGATCATAGCTCACTGCAGCCTCAGTCTCCTGGGTTCAAATGATCCTCCTGCCTTAGCCTCCCAAATGGCTGGGACTACATGTACACACCACCATGCATGGCTAATTTAAAAAAAATATTTGTAGACATGGGTCTATGTTGTCCAGGCTGGTATCAAACTCCTGGCCTCAAGCAGTCCCCCACCCCGCCTGCTAAAGTGCTGGGATTACAGCTATGAGCTACAGTGTCCAGTCATCTTCCATCTCTTTAATCTGTGCCATTTCCCCCTTGTTGGTGGATGTCTGCATCCTACAACTTCATCATCAAAGCCTTAAACTATGGCTGAAGCTGTAAAGGTGAGATTTTAGGTAGGGATGGGTTGGAAGAGTTAGGTGGGAAGGAGTATTGGGGCCAGCCTCAGTTTGCCTGAAATCCCCCCTGGGTCACAGTCTCATCTGTCTGGATGTGAGGCTGGCCCCATACCATCTGTAAAACAGCCCATAGACTAAAGAGCCTCCTGTCAAAATGAAATCAGTAGAGAATCCTCTAACGAATAAGAGTCTGGCTTTTGATCTCAAAAGCCTTGGTTTGCCAGGACAATTTTTTTTAGATGTCCTAAGTTGCGATACTCTTCCTCTTAGACTATCTAAACATTTTCAATTAGAAGCCACCTCTTCAGATTTTATTTCTGCCAGAAGTGACGCAGGGTACTGGACTGAAACTCATATGATAGACAATATTCATATTCAAAATATGGAGCACTGACAAGAAAAACTCAGATTTACTTTAGGTTGCCAGGGAACTTCTGAATCTGAGTGATGGTGCAGTAATTTGGAGGGATCAGCTTTGGGGGTGGGATTGGAATATTAGAAATCACACACACTTATTTCCAATTTCCCTACCATTAAAAAGTGATTGTCTTCTATGCACTGCTCGCCCCAACTCCTTGGAACAGCTGGTTGATTCTAGGTCCAGTGCCCATTGACAATCCACAGTAGAAGACAAACATCTGACATTATGCCCTCGGCAGGTTCAAAAACTTTGAATAACTTCCGAAATATCCAGAAAATCTTGGTGGGAGAGTTTCATTAGTTAGCTTAGGAAGTGCTTGACATACAAAACAGAACTGCCCTAAGAAGCGGAGAGCGCCCTGGCTCACACTCAGCTCAGGACGACTCCCTGCACAGTGGGAGGAGGTCTGTTAAGAAGGGCTGGTGAAGCGCTCATGCAGAGAGCTCTGCTTTGTGATGCAGAGGCAAGGAAACTGCTGTCAAAGCAATGGGCCTTTTCCCTCCCTTCATATCCTATACACCGTGCACATTTTCTCTGATCTTTACTGTGAATTACCTGATCGTCCCAAAGCCCTGTATCTAAATTATAAACAAGCATGTGAAATGCGCAGCTCCAGCAACCCGGACCCCTTCTTTGTTCCTTCTCTGAACAGTCCCCCAAATCCATCTTTCTTTTGTTTTACACTTGTTTCAGTTAAAACCATTCCATTTTATCAAGGAAGACCAATTGTCTCTGATTTATGAAGTGCCCCAAAGCTGGGACAATTAAACACAGCATTAGAATCCCACTCTTCTCTGGAAAATGGAATGGCAAGGAAAGGAAGTCTCACAGCCCAGGCCCTCTCTCAGGCAAGTGGGAATTTCTTTGCTCTGCCTTGATTAAATGGCCTTTTCTGCCCCACTGCTGGGGAACGTGAAATCATCTACCCAGTTATACACTATGTGGTCATTCATACCAAGACAGTCCAAACATAAATCATTCATTCATTCATCTATATAGCAAAAATTACAGAATGTCAGGCCTTTTAAGCAACTGAACTAGAAAAAAGTGATATATATATATTATATTTTATATATTTTATATATATATATATTTTTTGAGACAGTCTCTCGCTCTGTCACCCAGGCTGGAGTGCAGTGGCGCGATCTTGGCTCACTGCAAGCTCTGCCTCCTAGGTTCACGCCATTCTCCTGCCTCAGCCTCCGGAGAAGCTGGGACTACAGGCGCCCGCCACCGCGCCCAGCTAATTTTTTTTTTTGTATTTTTAGTAGAGACGGGGTTTCACCGTGGTCTCGATCTCCTGACCTCGTGATCCACCCGCCTCCGCCTCCCAAAGTGCTGGGATTACAGGCGTGAGCCACCGCGCCCGGCATATATTTTTTTTTTTGGCGTTGGGGAGAGAGGGAGAAAAGGCAGTGAAGGAGCAGGTAAAACCCTTGCCACGTAAATCTTGAAAGGAGATCTCCTTCAACTTGAGGATCAAGTCCAAACTCCTCAACACGACAGATGAGGAAGGTCCTCTGTGATATGGCCTCTGGCTCCTAATGCGGCCTCACTTTCCTGCCCAGCTCTCAGCCTCCCCCTAACCTGCCCTCCTCTGCCTCCCCTTGCTGACTCCCCCTCATCCTTCCTGAGGTCATTCCAGCCACAGCTCTTCCAGGAAGCCTTCTCTCCAATTGGGAGAGAAAGCTTTCTTTGTGCTCTCCAGCTCTCTCGGGGCTGCTTAATGGCATGGGCACTGGCTTTGAGGTCAGTCTCCCAGTGCCTAGCACAGGGAACACTAAATGTCTGCAGAATGAGTCATGATGGTGATAAACATAGGACGTAGTCCTTAAAGCTGAAGTTACAGAATAAGATGAAATGTGAAACCTCTCTGGGCTCCTCCTTGCCGCTCAGGAAGCAGCTGGAGGGGAGGCTGCTAAAGAACCATGAATTCTTCCTGGGTGGACTTTATGGGATTCCCTGCCTCTGAACGGCATCGGGAAGATAAATGAGGTCACATTTATGAAGTGTCCTCAGATGCAACATACTATGTGAGGGCCAATAAGTAACTCATCAGCCTGCTGCTTGTGTATGGCATCTGGACACTGTGCCAGGCTTCTGCCACCGCCTCTGCTCACAAAGCCAGCCATTCTGCTTTGACGCTTGGAGTTTTCACTGTGCACAAAGCCCCAGTAAAGGGGTAACTTTCCTAGAGGAAAGTCGGCTGCTGGAATCTGGAGGAGTAATTGTGTCTCACCATGAGAGGTACACAGCGGAAGGCACTGGCAGGGTGACATTCAGTAGGGATGCTGAGGCACACAGAGGCAGCTTGGGGCCATGATTCATTCTCTAAGAAAAAGGCATGGAGAGGAATAATGCGAGGTAAGAGGAGAGGGGTATTAACTGTTTAATTTATTTCTTTATTTTGAAAGTGTCTGATGGGAAAAACAAGGATTATACTAAGAATGGCCTCAGCACCAATGAAAATTGTCTTCCTATCCCTACAAAACAAACCAAAAAAATACAGCAGGACCTGCAGCTCATATATTCAAGTAAGGTCAGAAAAATGACATTCTTGGTAAAAGCTTCATTTTATTTTATCCCCCCAACAAAACAACCCTTTACAGTCTGGTTTCTGCTGGTACTCAGAAGCTGCTTGTGAACTGGTGGGTTAGGCCAGAGCTCAAATCCAGGAGCAAAGGACTCCATTGCAGCAGTGGTTTAACAAGCTAAGAACACTCTTTTCCCAAGAAGCAACAAGGTCCCAATGGCCACAATGGGTCTATTGACGTCAGATGCAAGCTCTCAGTTTTTGGGGGGCTTTCTGTTCTCTAGTTTTTATCATTTTGCATAGTTCAAACATAATTGCCACAACTTTAAGGGCAGATGCTGGTAAGGGAAGATCTGTAGCTATTCAAGTTTATTTTGTTCAAAACAAACTTACATACACACAAACATACACATACACACACACACACACACACACACACACACACACACACACACACCCCTTCCATAACAGACAAACACTCCAATTCATGTGAATCATTAGAATACTATTTGTAAAATACTTTGTCTCATCACAGGTTCACATTCATGATCTCATTCAGTCCTTTCAGCAACACTCTGCAGTGGCCACTACGATGTTATTTCTCTTGCTTTAAAATGGGAGCTGAGGCACTTAGAATGAAGAGGCTTGTGTAAGATCACTCAGTGAGCTTCAACAAATGATGAAAGACAGAAAATAACAGTTAGGGAAACCATTGCTAGCTTGCTTTCTTCCTCCCTTTTCTATCTTCCCGAAGTGTATATATATTGAATATCTGTTATAAGCCAGCAACAGGGGCACATCTTTATCTCAAAAACTTGTGAAATGAGGCTGGGCGTGGTGGCTCACGCCTGTAATCCCAGCACTTTGGGAGGCCAAGGTGGGTGGATCACTTGAGGTCAGGAGTTCACGACCAGCTTGACCAACATGGTGAAACCCTGTCTCTACTAAAAATACAAAAATTAGCCGAGCATGGTGGTGGGCACCTGTAATCCCAGCTACTTGGGAGGCTGAGGCAGGAGAATTGCTTGAATCCAGGAGGCAGAGGTTACAGTAAATTGAGATCGTGTCATTGCACTCCAGCCTGGGCAACAAGAGCAAAACTCTGTCTCAAAAAAAAAAAAAAAAAGACAACAATAACTTGTGAAATGAGTAGTTAGGAAGATTTTTTGGCTTTGCATTGAGTAACAACAAGGTGATGGACGATGGACGACCACATCAGTGTTTCAGAGAGGCTATTATCCATTTTGAACAGATCATTTAGAGCTAATGACTTGGGAAGTGTGGAAAGAAAAATATATACCTTGTTGATAATAAACAAGTGCAAGAAAAAATACATTTGACTTTTGAAAAAAGTCAGAATTCCAGATTTTCATTCCATCATGATTGCACTGGCTCTGGGAATGCAATTAGCGGCTAGCTTTGTGGGGCTGATAGCTCTAGGGCAATTCCCATCAGAAGAAACTTCAGCCCCATCTTTGCCACTGCACAGGATTGCCTCCACTTTTTCCAGTGCCCACATTTACCTCTCGGAGTGCATCAACAATCGTCACGACCTTGGAAGGTTCCAAGACATCTGCAGAAGGCACGGGGCTCCACCAGCCTGGCCGATGCACCCCAGAGATTCTTGTCTACCAAGTATGTACCTCGCCTCTTGCTCTCTCTCTTTCTATCAAGAAACTGTAAATTTGAAGGAAGAGATGTCTGAATGAATGAAATTCAGGATATCTTAGGGGAAGCCAGTAGACTCTCCACTGCACTCAATGACTAAAGCTAATGACTAAAGCTTAATACTGCACTCAATGACTAAAGCTACTTCAAACTCTACAGAGTTAGCTTCCCCAACCAAGTAGATTCCAAGAGTGCCTCTCTGTGTGTGTATTACACACACATACACACATACAGACACACATTGGTGTAACTGGGTCATGTGCCAATCTGCAGTGGTGAATTAATAACTTTTTGGTTAATCACCTCAAATCTCCCATATCAGACACTGTTGGTGTTCAAAAGAAAATCAAGGGACCTGCCTACATGGTTCTACTTTCTAGATGCTTCTGACATCCCTACATGGAGACTGGAGAGTGAAAAGGGCAAGACAATGACCTGAAAAAGTAAGCAAGAGACTGTCAGTGTTGAAAGGAGCCATGTGGACTATCTAGGACAAATGCCTCATGTCACAGAAGAGGGAACGAGGGCTTCTCCGGTCATACTGGGAGGCTGCAGGTGCTCTCTGGCTGCCTCTGACTCCTGGGTAAGTGCTCCGGCCCTGCTGCCTCTTCAAAAGTGTAAAGTGGGGAGCACCATGAAAGGTGCTCAGGATTTGAATCAGCTAGTGGTACACAGATTGAGAGAAGGGAGGGGTTCCAAATTTGAGGGTGCATTTAGAAGGGCTGCTTCCTTGTGCACAAGATACATTTTAGTCACTTTTTAGGCTTTATTAAAAGCCTAAAACTTTTAATGATTAAAAGCTCACCATGTGGTAGGCATGTGCAAGGGTGGGGTGGGGGTAGTTTACATTTATTATCTCAGCCACTCTCTGAGGTAGACAGACAGTGTCATCCCCTTTTCATGTCACACTGCCATAAAGTAGCAAAACTGGGATTCAAACCCAATTGCTACCAGTGTGCCATGATGCAGTGGAATCTGTGCTGGTAACTGCCATCAAGGCACAAGTGCTCAGTCTGGGCTGGATTACATCATCCACAGGTGATGCCAAGTCAGTGCTGTCAAATGTATGAACATATGGTAGCATGGGCCTTTGTCACTGGCTGCCCAGCATCTATGTCCCCTCTTTCAGGGTAATAATATTTCAAACTTCTTTCAGGACCAATCCTTTCCCCATGCCTAACTATGTGAGTTGATTGAGAGTGTTGCCCCCCAACTCAGCTGCAAGGATTGGCCCTGATGAGCAAAGCCACATCCTGGCTACAGTGATTGGTTCAGGATGGGCACATGACCCAATTAGACCCATCGAATATTAGGAGCACTTCCTGGGGACTTCTGAAAAAGCAGCTTTATGCTCTTCTGAGAATGCTACCAGATAAGATGTTCTCTCTTCCTATTGCCTTGAGCCAGGACAAACTGCAGGAGCTACTGGCAGCCATCTTGTAACCCTAAGGATGGCCAGCCTTACAATGGAGCACAGTATACAGGAGAAGTGGAAAGTAACTGGGTCCTTGGTGATATCACTGAGCCTTGTCTGAAGCCAGACCAATGTTTGAATTTTTAGTTAGCTGACATAATAAATTCTCTTTATTTTTAAAGCCATTTTGAGATAATACATTCTCATCATTTTAAAAGCCATTTTGAGTTGGGTTTTCTATTACTTGAAACTTAAAACATTTTAAACTGATGCAATGGGTGAACCAAACCGTGTATCCACAACCCATGATGGGTGTTTTAGGCCAGCAGATGCTCTGATCACTGTGTGCACTGGTAAGTCTCATTCTGCAATCAGTAATGGAGTTTCCACTCATTCCTTTCCATCAAGATTATTAGAAATAGTCCCTCTTTAGAGTGCAAAAATATGCTGAGAGGATGAAGAAAAAATGAAAATGTCTTTGGCAAGTCATCAACTACTTCCCACACCTACTTAAAGTTTAAGGACTGCTTTAATACTCCATGTTTAATTGTTAATTGAGAATTTAAAAATCAAAAATGCCAACTTTGCCTTCGATGAGATGGAAAATTATGCTGCTGTAGAAGGTAACATAATGTAAAACAGCCAACATTACCAAGGCACACAAATGTTTTTGGTATGTAAAATTGCTTTGTAAAATATTTGCTCCATCTGCTGAAAGCGGCAAAGACAATTTTCCCTTGATAGCTAATGGCCCATTTCGGCTGTGTGGCAAGTGATTCGCTGCGGTGGCGGCTCTCATTAAACAGAATGGTGAAAATGCGGTATATAATTCCATACTTATGTAGCATTATCCACTCGATGCTTCTCGAGGAGTCTGTCCCTCATTATCTATGCCTCCACCTTGCACCAACATGCAGGCCTAGCAGTTGACTTGACTCGAGAAGCGTTTTGTCCAACTGAGGCACATATGTTGTGCCTCCATTCCAAAGCTCAGCACAACTGCTTTGCCCCCCACCACAAACACTAGAGAGGTTCATTCCCTTTCAACTTTCCAGCGCTTAAATTGCTGTTTCTTTTTTCCTCTCACCACAGGGGGCTGTGGTTTTCTTTCTAGGCTCACCCTGTGCGCGCTGCATGCTGGGGGTTTCAATAGATAAAGATTAAATGCTTCTTGAAATTCTTAATTGAACTTTGCAAATACAGAAAGGCAGGAAAATTTTTCCCCGGGACAAAATTGCCATCATCAAAGCCCCGACAAGCCCTGTCCTTGGTTCATGGTGTATGTGAGGGCCTGTGATCCTTTTCTTTCAGGGAGTTGTTTACACTACTCCCAGAATTACTTCAACATCTGCTAAAGGAACAATTAAAGATAAATAATCCAGGGTGGTTTAAAAAAAGAAGAATATGTTCATGTTTGGGGAATGATATTAAAAAGTAGTTACAGCAGCAAGTGACTGGTGTTTTAGAAATATTTTTAACATTGGAAAATGGTTTTAAGGAAATTATATTAAAATATAAGAGTGACATCAAGTAAATACACATGCCCATTCTAAGATCATGCAATATTTTAAAGCAGAAACCATGTGGTTTTAAAATCAGCCATAAGTAGAAGTAGCCATAATTATCATTACTGGTAACAGGGTCTTTCTTTCCAGTTAAGAGAAATATCGCTGGTTGAGAAAATTGCATATGCTGATGAAAGCTCTTTAATTGAAAATTAAAAACAAAAGGAAACACATGTGCCCTTTGGACTTGATTTTTTCATTCAAGTAGTGGGGGAGAGGAGTGAGTTTGTGGAATGAAATGAGAGACTATCAGGAGAATTTATATTTTAATTTTATGCAAAAGGAATGGGCAAGCAGTGACTTTTCTTAATCAGAGTGAAGAGCTATGCCTTCTTTGATATTTCCACACGTACAGATGCATACACTTGAGGCAGATGTAGTAGCATTATATATTGATTGTTTTCTTTCCACAGACCATGCTTGTTAAAATACCAGGATGGTAAATTAGTGAATTCCAAAGTCAGGATTTTTGTTGGATCTGGCACAGTTACAGGAAAGTCTGAGTCTTCTCAAGGGCATCCCTGTCTCACCGAGGGGCACCAAGGACAGACGACCAGAAGCAAATGGCGCAGTCACCGTCAGAGGAGAGTAAAACTCATTCTGAAACCGTTCCAAATGCCCATGCCTGCTCTGTGGTTTTCAGCAAAACGGACCTTTCCAAAAGACCTCCAGTGGGGACTTCCTGGATGTGAGAACACTAACCAATTCTCGTTCCTCTCATCTTTTGTTTTATTCCTTCCTTCCACGCTGTTATTGCAAAAAACTGGCAGTTAAATTCAATTGATTCAAAATATTCGGGATCCATATGGCCGCCAACCCTGGAGCTGAAGCGGCGATAGCGCCTCACTGCTGTTTTCAAGCATTTGCCTCTCCTCCAGTCCCCAGATGGTGGGAGTAACATTTAAACCTCCTTTTCTCTGCCTTGTACAATAGACCTTGGCACCATTTCAACTGTTTACTCCGGTAATTAACAGCTCTGATACCACAACAATTACAACTCCTACACTCTCACCACAATAATGCTATGAATTAGTGAGAACTAATGGCTGGAAGGTAGAGTGTTTCCAGACTGTGAGATCTGTGCATTTTTAGAATAAAATAAAAGGTATAAACAGCACGCTTGCAGTAGACAATGATTACCTGGTAATTAGTTTACACAAAGCTTCCTATTTAATGGCAAAACACTGTAATTAACGTGTGACAGAAAATCAAAGGGTACTTTGTAAGCATATGAAAAATTAACACTGCAGGCCCATAGCTTTATGTACTGATTAGAAGCATATTAAATCAATAGGACACACAAACCAACAGCTTGTGTAGCTGATTATTATAGGTCCTCAGAAGGGGTACCCTGGCTTTCATTTCACTTGGGGAGGCAATTTTCCTTCTCCTGTCATCTTCCTCAGGCACAGAGAAACACCTCACACTCAACCCTGGCAGCTTCATGAAAATAACTACTGAACTGGAAGAAAACATTCTAAGTCATTCTCAGAGATAAAGACAAATATGTAAATGATTAAGACTTTCCAATGATTGTGGTGACGTGCTGCTACACTAATTAGAAAATACACCAACTGGAACCAGAAAATAAAGCCACTGGGTTGCAATCTTTCCGTCAGAATAATCTCTACTTTGTCAAGCCTCTTTATTCAACTCATAGAAAGTTCAAATAAATGGAACTGTTTTATATTTCTAAATGATAAGAAAGCAGGCTGCTATGAAGACATTCTTTTCAAGGCACTGTCTGGGTAAAGAATAGGCTGGGAACAACCGGATCAACCAACATTCTGTATCTTCAACAGCCACAACCCTATATAATGATGGCTGATGGACATAGCAATATCCTGGAAGCCTACCAGAGCCTAAAGAACCTTCTAAATCACCAAAGAAAGATTAAGTTGTATGTACTTGTTCAATGTTACCTGTATTTTGTTATAATACAATTTTATGGTAATAATAACAATAATAATAGGTAGCATTTCTTAAAGTCTTATTATGTGCTAAGCACACTGCTAGCCAATTCACAGAATTATCTCATTTACTTGTCACCACTTACCCATGAGACAGGTACTAATCTCTCTTTACAGACAGAGAAAGGGAGACTTGGAGAGCTGAAGTAATTTGCCTATGTTATCCCCCAGGAAGCATGGGAGTCTAACGTAGGTGTCCCTGACTACGGAACCCCAGGAAGCCAAACTACCTCTTAGTTACCCTGAATGACTAGCCTGTTCCAACACTCATTCTGCTTAAAAGGCAGTTTACTATGTCAACCTGGAATAGGAGACTAAAAAAATTAAAACAAACAAACAAAATATTTGGTTGCTTATTTTTTTAAAAAACAGGGTGTTTCTGCTTTTAGAGATAGGAGTCTTGTTCTGTCACCCAGGCTGGAGAGTGGTGGTGCAGTCATGGCTCACTGCAGCCTCAAACTCCTGGGCTCGAGTGATCCTCTTTCTTCAGGCTCTTAAGTAGCTGGAACTACAGGCACACAGCTAATTTTTAAATCTTTTGTAGAGATAGGGTCTTACTATATTGCCCAGGCTGGTCTTGAGCTCCTGGCCTCAAGCCAACTCCCACCTCGGCCTTCCAAAGTGTTGGGATTACAAAATATCACAGGAGTGATCGACTGCACTGGGCTAAAAACAAGGGTTTTAAATGCTTACCATATTTTTAATGCTACATCTGATGTGAGGGTGGGCTACTCCAAGCTTTTTGGGAATTTACAGGCTCACTAAAATGATCACGATAGTGTATTCAATTGAGAAAGGCATTGAAAATCTGTCATTCCCATGAACAATCAAAGGGTGATGTCTAAAATTCTCTCTCATCACCCATGCACATAACCAGGTATGTGAGGCAGTTGGGTTGCAAGAGCTGAATCCTAGAAACTCCCAAGCAGGGTTCCTCCTCTCCAGCTCTGAGGTATGTGTATTGATGGCCCCCAACACCTCCCAGTTTGCTGCCTTGTGGGAAAAGGAGACCAGCTCATCAGTCATCTAGGAAAGGGAAGAAATTTGAGAGCAGTGGCCTCTGTGTTCCAGGAATATTTGTGTTTCCCACAAATCTCTGGAAAGCAGAAAGCTTGCCACAAGGGCAGCACACGGTATGAGTCACAAAGGGAAGGACGTGAGGGAGAATACTTCCCAGGACTTTCAAATAAGAAGGTCTTTCCTAAATGTACTTGGCTTAGTGTGGCAAAAGCACTGGGCAAGCGGCAGTCAGATGTGGGTTCAAAGCAAGGCACAATCATTTATTAGCTATAAATTTGGGCAAGTCACTTCTTGAGAATAGGCTTCTTCATCTGTAAACAGAATAATAATACCTTCCTTATACCTTAAATTGGTGTGAAAGTAAATGAGTAAAAACCTCAGAGTTTTTCTGAGTTTAAATGAGATAATTCATGTAATGTGCTTAGCACAATACCTGGTACCCAGTAGGTACTCTGCAGTATTTATTTATGATGATGATGATGATGACGAAGAAATACAAGGAGATGTCAACACCTTAACAGTGTATTCATCTACAAAATGCTTAATCTCAGTGTTCTGGCAACCACTAAATACATAAAGATAATCTAAGACGTCAAGATTTCAACATATAAAAATAAATATAAAAACAAGTGAACAATAATCATTTATATTAGTTTCATGACTAGAAAAAATAATAACCTAGATTTTTTCTTAACCTAGAAAATCTAGATTAAAAAAATAAAGATCTTGCATTTTTGATATAAAACACAAATAATAAGGACATGAAAAAAGAATATCCCTTGCTAGTAATCAAATAATGGCAATGAGAAGCTGGATTTTTATATCTAAAATAAAAGCGCAAATAGTTCATAATATCCACTGGTGGTAAGGTTGTGGTAAAACTAGTATGCTTATTCTCTGCTAGTTGCTTTGGAAATTGGTACTATCTTCTTAGGAATATGGCAATATGTAACAAAAGCAATAAAATATTCTACTCCTGAGTCTTTCTTCTAGGGAAGTAACTCAACAGAAGCAAAAAGAGGTGTATACAAAAACCAAATATAAAAACGAACAAATATTTCCTCCCTCCTTCCTCCCACCACCAAAAAATGAAAGCTGGAAATAGCGTAAATTTCCAACTTAGTTGAATTGTTTAATATATTACAGCTCATCAATATGAGAGAATATTATGCATCTAATAATTGTGAAGACTATGTATAAACATGGAAAATATTTAAGATCTGATGTTTAACTAGCATATACACTATTATTGTAGCTATGAGAAAGAAATATTGCATATGTAGAAATTAATACACAAAAATGAAAACAACTATGTTTGGGGAAAGTGATTATGTACTTATTTGGTTAAATTTGTTTTAATCTTGTTATTTTATCTTTAAACTTTTCTAAAAATGATGTGATTACAAGCAATGGCTCTTTGGGATCACCTAATAAATACCTACTAAATTCTACACAGGACAACGAGCTCTGCCATTCTGCAATGGCTCCTGTGACCTAGTTCCAGGGCCATTCTGAATGGACAGAGATCTTCACAATGGAGGTGGAGATGCAGGGAGTTCTATGGCATGAAATGGTTAATGATTCTCTTTTGTAATTGTGTTTTCTGTTTGTTGCCTTAGTTCTAAAAGGAGGCAAAACAACTGTGGTTTATTCTACCTTTTCCAGGCATAGTTCTTCTCCTACCTTTGTGATCCCCAAATTAATATCAAATGTCAAACAAAGTAAATCAAAGTACAAATAAAGGTAAAACTGCTCTTGCAAAAGGCTAAAATAGCAATGTTTACTAGAAGCATTCAAGAGCCAGTTCAATTTCCTTTTTCTCATTAAGGGGTAAAATAGTAATGCCAAGACCACATCCCAGAATCTCCAGGGTAACAGAGGCCCCACGAAGGGCTGCACAGAGAAACTTGAAAGTAAACTGGCTTAGTGCTTTACACACAGAAATTGTTCTACAAAGATCTCTTGCAAAGCAGTGTCACCAGTAGCATCACTGCCACTAAGCCAATGTCCCAGGAATTGAGGAAAGGAAGACACCCTTAAAGAAAAAAACGGAAAAAAGCCACAAGGACTAGTACCACAGTGTCTGCCTGGGTCTCCCTAGACTGTCTTAGGTGAGTTTACCCAGGAATGTTTCTCCCCTACATGTTTGCCTTCCTTTGTTTAAGCCTTTATTCCTCCTAAATGAAAATAAATACCCCCGACTGGGGAACGGGGAGTTTGGAGTGTGTGCAAGAGTGTGGATTCATTAAAACTTAACGAGCAGAGTACTTAAGTGAATGAGTTTACTGGAACTTGTTGGGGGAAGTAGGTTTTGTTAACTGGTAGGATGAAGAGAATAGGCTTGGTACCAAGTCACCAAGAAAAAATGATAGAGTTGTGTTCTGTTTTCATTTTGGCCTTCATGTAACATTCTACTTTTCCTAAAAATCACCTACAGGTCTCTACTGAATTTTTTTAACCATGACTACAACTTTTCAGCATCTGCTGACTTCAGGACTATTTTAATTCTCAACTATAACCAGACAGATAACTCTGGTTCCAAATTACATAGGTGAAAAAAGAGATGACTTTTTTTTTTTTTTTTTTTTTTTTTTTGAGACAGTGTCTCACTCTGTTGCCCAGGCTGGAGTGCAGTGGTGTGATCTTGGCTCACTGCAACCTCTGTCTCCTGGGTTCAAGCAATTCTCCTGCCTTAGCCTCCTGAGTAGCTGGTATTACAGGTGTGCACCACCACCCCCGACTAATTTTTTGGTATTTTTAGTAGAGACAAGGTTTCACTATATTGGCCAGGCTGGCCTCGAACATCTGACCTCAGGTGATTCACTTGCCTTGGCCTCCCAGAGTGCTAGGATTACAGGCATGAGCCACCACGCCCAGCCAGATGATTTTTTTTTTTTTTTTGAGACAGAGTCTTGCTCTGTCGCCCGGGCTGGAGTGCAGTGGCACGATCTCGGCTCACTGCAAGCTCTGCCTCCTGGGTTCACACCATTCTCCTGCTTCAGCCTCCTGAGTAGCTGGGACTACAGGCGCCCGCCACCATGCCCGGCTAATTTTTTTGTATTTTTTTAGTAGAGATGGGGTTTCATCGTGTTAGCCAGGATGGTCTCAATTTCCTGACCTCATGATCCACCTGCCTCGGGCTCCCAAAGTGCTGGGATTACAGGCGTGAGCCACCGCGACCGGCCCAGATGATCTTTATATTAGATACTTGAGTCTGCACTGAATTCTGTCTACATCTAAAACCAGTATCTGCATAAGATGCAAGAGAATCTCAAGAGTTCAAACTCCCATAAACAGCACTGTTTTTAATCTGTTGCCTACAACATACCAATGAGAAAAATCATGGTATTGCATCATAAACTGCTATGCAAATGATGCTATTTGTAAGTATTAACATAATTTAGTGCTTACAGTCATATTCTCATTTCTAATAATTCTCCCAGAATGGAGTCTTTCTCTGGACTCTTAGCCTGCAGGATAGTCTTTCATCAAGAAGCTGAAATTTTTAATAACCTGCCA
Organism: Hylobates moloch; assembly: GCF_009828535.3. Lineage (NCBI taxonomy): Eukaryota > Metazoa > Chordata > Mammalia > Primates > Hylobatidae > Hylobates > Hylobates moloch. The sequence continues at coordinate 61,330,040 of NW_026652289.1, forward strand.
GCATATGTTTTGTATGTGCCAGGCTAGGCTTGATGACACAACATCTTCATTATCAAAAGAAACAGGTCTACAAACTGTAATAGGACATTAAAACATGCCTGTGCTCGTAAAGTAATGCTTTGATGTCTAAATGTGCACCATTACGATGGTCTTCTGGAACAAAGGAGAATTCTAATCCTAAATTCTCAATAGCTACACTCAATGGAGACTGCAGCTCACCTCCACTCCGAATATGATTTCACTTTGAAGGCAAAAGAATGTCAATAGGCTCCTACAAAAAAAAAGAGGCACCTTTTCAGAACTACTTTATTTTTGGCTTCAGATCATGGCTAAGCACTGGCCTCAGACTGTAAAGAGATTTCCGAATAATTATATATTTTCCTTGTTAAGTTTTAAAAAATGATTTAGATAGATTATTAATTATTCAAGAGCTTTGCATTTAATAACATTAACAACAGTGCCAAATGTATTTGGTGCCAATTAAAATGCTATGGTTTAAAATAACTGAAATTTAAATAATGCACAATGTGGCTTCTAAATACAATTCAGCCAAATGTCAGTATTTTAAATATTTTTTAAAGTCAAACATTTCAAATTTATCATAGTCTAATGTCAAGAGAATTCTTTAAAAATTATTGGTTTGAAATACTGAAGCCAACAAATACTTTGCACATTAACACTTCAATGTTTTAAATAAAAAAACATATTTTTATGGTTTAATCTTAACAGTGTTACTTTAAAAAAAATCTATACAATATGAAATAAAATCCAGTTCAAAGAGAATATAAGGGAAATCTCTATGGGCCTCAAAATTAAATACATTTTCTTTGTTTTATCTTTATCTAGAAGAGTAATTCATTTTGGTATCCTTTAAATAATATGTAAAAAGCTGGCCATGACAGGTACTGCATTTAGTCCATTTACTGATGGAGGGGAGAAACGAAGCCCAGAATAGATCATGGGGAAACCAGTCACATTTGTCAAAGGGAACTCTCTCTCCTGACTGTTCTCTAGATTTATTCATCACTCCACTTTCCAAGAATAATGTGGTTCCCTCAGGTGTGCCCCTCCCTCTCTATCACTTGTGTCTTGATTCATATACTTGCGTAGTGGGATGCTCAAAGCGGATGCAAATCACTTTGCACAGCCCACTGCTATGTATGCTGGTAAGGAAGGAACCAGTTAAGGGAATTTGCATTGAGATTTTCCTAATTGGTTATGCTTTAACCAGCAGGTCAGCCAAAACAGAGATCTGGGATTAAGAGAAGCCAGGCAAGACTGGGGATTTCTGGATGAAAAGCAAGATAGTTTTAGAATGGCAGGTTTAATTTATATATTAAACCATATAAAATTACTTTAATTAAGCAAATTTGGAAGGGACTAAAAGGTTGTACGATTCATCGCTTCACAAATGTGCATGGAAAAAATCTATACCCATCCATTCATACTAAGACTTTTTACCTACAGCTCAGTTTTTGCTGGGAGATTTTCTGGCTGGAATATACTATTTTCTCAGCATCTCACAGGGACCAGCAGTTACATAAAATTCCTTGAATTGTCTTCAAAAACATATGACTGCTGACAGAATGCTATTATACATTAGCTTCCAGGTGACAACCATTCACTAATAGAATTTCTATCTCATAATAAAATACAGCTAGCTTAATAACAACAGTTGTTAGAAGCACATGATCAAGAACCACTCAGGGCAAATTATTAGATTTGTAATGTTACCTGAATGTGATAAAAAATTACTTCCTAATTATCATAATCAATTTCAAGATGTGAATGAGGACTTTTAGGGCCCAGAGAAGAAACACTGAAAATAACCCAAATTGTGGATCATACTTGTAATCCCAGCACTTTGGAAGGCTGAGATGGGTGTATTGCTTGAGCTCAGGGGTTTGAGACCAGCCTGAGCAACATAAAGAGACCCTCCTCATCTCAATAAAAAAAAGAAAAAGAAAAAATTAGCCAGGCATGGTGGCGCATGCCTGTAGTCCCCACTACTCAGAAGGCTGAGGTGGAAGGAGCCTTCTGAGCCAGGGAGGCAGAGGTTACAGTGAGCCCTGATTGTACCACTGCACTCCAGCCTGGGCAACAGAGTGAGGCCCCATCTCAAAAAAGAAAAGAAAAGAACTCAGTCAATCCCATTCATTGTGTATATAAGGAAAAAGGTCCCAAGAACGGCACTGCTAGCAGGTGACAGAGCTAAGTAGAGAGGAAAGTACTTTCATCTCTTAGCTGAACTTTTTGCTTCATCCCGTTTGCAGACACTGCAGGTTTAAGTCACCATTGAATACTCACTTGTGCCCATTTCTTTCTCCAGTCTTCAAGGCCATATCTGCTACTCTCCTTTAGCACCCATTTGTAGCACTTTAGGTAGGAAGGAATATCACAAAATGCAGTCCCATTTCCTCGGAACTCAGAATCCATCTTAAAGAGCCAGCGCTGTATTTGCAGGTGATCAGTTATCAGCTGACTCAGCTGCTCTATCATCTGTGGGGCCGAAGACACAGCCACATTTAATACAGTTCATTTCCTGGGATTCCTTTTTATCGTGCCAACTTAGTTGCTGTACTTCTCATGTGTCTTTACTTCTAATGGTCTGTTCATTTGGTTATCTTCTAGTTATTAAGACAGATTAAAGAAGTTCAAAGTGATATAAATATGATGCAAAAGAAACCATTAACCAATTGAGACCAAAGACATGTTTAAAAGCACAGTCTTATTTATGAGAAATTCTGAAATTATCATTTTGCTGGCTTTTGAAGGCAAAAGAAAGAATCCTTGAATGCCTGTAATTGAATCTTGATATTGTTTTCTTTCTTTTTTGGAGAATTATGCATTTACTTATTGATTCCTCAAATGATGTTTTAATTGTTTCAAGACTAGAAAGAGTTACAGTCTTGAAAACTTTAACTGTTTGGGGCTTTGTTGAGCTTTTTACTGCTATAAACTATAAAACATTTAATTTTTTCCTCATTAATGTACATGAAATACATTTGTTGGCTGGCCAATTGGCCAAGTTTAGTATATGTGTGATATAAACAAATATATTTTAGAACAAGACAGATAAAGGAGATAAAACATTTGTGAAAGCAACCTTCCTGGCATACACACCTACTTGACTTTTTATTTGAAACAACATTTCCTCAAGAACTGGCTCAAACACATGGGAGTTTAAGGGATAGAACAGTACTTCAAGCTCTAGTATCATAATAATGATGATGATGGTCTCTAAGATAACTGAACTCTCAGTAGGAGACAGGCCTTTGGCTCATGTCAGTTCTTTGCATGAATTTTCTCATTTAATACAATAATCTATGAGGTGGACACAATTACTAGTTTTCTTTTATATGTAAATAAACTGAGGTTCTGCTAATTTAAATAACTTTCCCACAATCACACAGCACTGAGTAGCAGAGTAGGAATTCCATTCAAGTTGCTCTGACTCCAAAACCTATGCTCATTCCCTCTTCACCGTGCTGCTTATCCCAACCCACAGAGAGGTGGAGAAGGGTGAAGTGGAGAAAGAAGTCAGAAGAGGAGCATGATAAGCCACTTTCTTTACACTCAATAAGCCATTTGGGGTGAGTTTGAATCAGATAAAAGTCTATAGCAAGATGACTTAATTATAAGTAATACTCTCCTGGCAGAGCCTGGGAGAAAAATACCTCATTAGCTCACAAAACGATTTTTCTGTCTTGTCTTCTTATCAGACTTTCCAGTCTATACTTCCCAGAAAGCAACAAAATAACACTAAGCTTTTTGTCTCCGGAGCCTTCCCATGCTGTTCTTGGCTATGGTTTTCTGTACGGAAGGACTCTGTGACACTCTTATCCTCTTTTTTGATCAGATCTCTTTGCCCACAATTTTTTTTTTTTTTAACTAAAGAGTGTGAAAGGACTCATGATTTACAGTTCTGTTGAGGTTTGGAGCTATCAGATTAAAGTTATTTTGATTAAAGGCCTGATCTGTTCTTCTGGGTTGTTATCTGTCCAGCAAATCTTCCTGGGGATACTATACTACATGGCAGTGTGGAAGAGACAGCAAAATGGCCATACTCGGGTTCTCTGGAAACCTCATACAACTATGGGGTATTCAGTGAGGGTGAAATTAAAATTATCTTAGCTCCCTAATTATCAAGTAGTGTTTATTGATGATTTGGGTGTTTAAATGACAGAACTCTGGTCTACAAATCATATGGTGATGAACACAGCCTAGGAAGGTTTTTTAAATATGCCTTCCAAAGTTGTTTCCTTATTTCTCTAATGTGTTGAGAATATAGATTTTATATTTAATCATATTTTGCTGTATTATGATCACACTTTGCAGAAGTAGAAATGGTCTTTGGCCTGTTAACATCAGATAAAATTCTTTTGCTAGTGTAAGGAAAGGTGTTCTGGCATAGATTTTTAAAAATTACATATTTAGATATATTGAGGTTTCGACTACTAACAGAATTATTATCTATTTCTTCCAAATCCTATTATTTGTTGCTTCTGAGAATCCTATAAATGGGCATCTGTTGATGGATCCCCTACAGTAATGAAAAGGATCAATAGTATTGTAAAGACTGCACCACTGGAAAGAATTATGTGCTATCTTTAAGTGAAAATTGAACAGTGCTTTAAAATAGCATCGCTATTTTTGATTATTTAACCAAAGCTGTCAATATTTCCCATGGAGCATGTTCCAGAAAGAGAAATTTCACAGTTACTTTATGGATCAAAACAGGAAATGCTCACTGTGTTCATTCTAGATTTAAACAAATTAATCCTAAACAAAACGACTTCATGCTATTTCCGAATATTTATCATTTTTCTGTTTGAGTCTATCTGTTCAAAAGATGTAATAAATTTTTTTAGCTGTGATTCGTTTTATCCTGGTAAAGAGCAGAAAAATAATTACTGCTAAAGTCCAACTGAAAGTCAGAAATACTTAATAACCTAAGTTAAAATAATCGCAGTTTTCTTTCACCAGCTTTAAGTTTATGATGCACATGGGTAAAAAGTCAGTGTTATTGATTCATCCCCATCTGCAGATTCAAAATGCTGACATGCTCAGATAGATTAGATAGGGTAGTCACTATCTGGAAAAATCTCAGTGGAGTATTTTAATTCTTGATGACCTCAGATGTATGTTTTCTAAACAAGTAGAGTAGAACTCAGTGAAATATTGGTTTATTGTTGTACACTTTGCACATACCATAGGTCAAATGACGTCTCTCAAATTTGATGTGTCTCTAAGGAGGTTTTTAGTTATACTTCTGAATACTAGCACTAGAGGGAGATTTTACTGCATTAAATGTGCCTGCATCTTTAACTACAATCAACATATGCGGTTCTGAAATATTTCATAGCAAAGATTGCCTGAGATTTCCTCAGTGAAGATGAAGGCAAGACTCAATATAAATATTGCACATACATGTTAAAGTTTTGAAGGTTGTTTAATGTGTAGTACATGTGTGCAATAATATCATTTAAAAATTTATTTTGCTTGTAACAGCCAGATATTCTGCTGCGAAGCAGAGTCAAGCAATCTACCTTGTTATCTTCAAATTCCAGTGGTGGCTAATGACAATGGAAGTGACACAACAGCTCAGGAGGAGCCTCTGTATTCCACTCCTACTAAAATTGCCTGCGACTTTCCTAGGTTGTGATACCGTTAAGAGAAACCTCCTTCATGAGCCCATGAACATTGCCCAAGAATACTCTAACAAGAGTGAAATACTTGCTGGCAATTTAATAAGCTAATAGTATCTTCAAACTAATCTCTGCAAAGTATGATTTGTTGAAAGGCTAGATTTTTGAGCTCAGTGGCTGTGAGGTGCAGAGCATCATGATCAGGCAACTGAGAGTAGGAGGGGATCCCTAAATATCGTCCCTCACAAACTGACTCATTGGGCATGGTTCTCTGGTTTCCCAACAAGTGGGTAGGGGGGATAATTTGTGATTGGCTCAGAATAATGGTCAAGAGGTGTACTGAAACAGAGGTTAGGAAATGTTAACAGCCATTTGTGTTTTAATTTTCTCTATTATGAAAACAGATGGCAATTAAATGGGAGAACACCTGCCAGGGCTAACTCAAAGAGAAAACATTTCTAGTGGCTAATACATTTCTCCCAGTGTTTTAGACCCTGACTATCTGCTGGAAGTATGCATAGCCACACACTTGGTCCAAGGCAAAACCAAAACAGACAGTTTTATTCCTGGAGCTGTCTTACTTCCCCAGTTTTATTCCTGGAGCTGTCTTACTTCCCCTTTCTGAGATCTTTCCCCTCCTCCCTTTCGATCGCTTCCTGAAGAACGAAGGAAGTCTGCAGCCCTCTGTTCACAGGCCCTCTGCAATCTGACCCAGTGGGGAGGCTCACTCACTGGAGTTTTCCAAACCCACTGCTTTTAGCGAAAACTGACTCTCCTATTTCTTAGGATCCTATTTAATGACTGGCAAGCTGATATGATGATGAATTAATCCATGTTAAAGCATTAAATATTGATAGCAGATTAGTCCAAATGATATATACATTTTAACAGTGCTTATTCCAAATGAGTAAATAGTTTGGAAATTCCAGCAATTTCTGCAAGACTAACAGGAAAATACTTTAAAACACAAAGTTCTAAAGTAGATTCCCTCAGGCCAGGCGTAGTGGCTCATGCTGGTAATCCCAGCACTTTGGGAGGCTGAGGTGGGCAGATCACTAGAGGTCAGGAGTTCGAGACCAGCCTGACCAACAGGGTGAAACCCCATCTCTACTAAAAATACAAAAATTAGCTGGAAGTCACTGAATCTGGGAGGTGGAGGTTACAGTGAGCCAAGATCACACCACTGCACTCCAGCCTGGATGACAGAGTGAGACTCCATCTCAAAAATAAATAAATAAATAAATAAAGTAGATTCCCTCAAATCAACTCAAATATTCCACCTATTCTTCATTGGGTAGGTCTGGCTCCAGAAGACTTGGAAATTGTCCAAGATCAAGAGGATGTTTCAAACATTTGAACAGAGCTTCACTTGTCCACCCCACATACCTGTTGCTGACTATAAATGTCATATATTCCAGGAGGAACTGCCACATTGGCACTGTCAAAGACACGTTTACTTCCAGATTTGGTACTATAAAGATGAGCTAGTTCAGGCTCAGAGCCCAGGATGGGTATGTCTAACATATCGGCCACAGCTAAATCATCTCTGTGGAGGAGCCCGCTGACGATGTAGGCCTCTGTTCCTCGGATGAGATTTTTTATTCTTTTGATTGCCTTGGGACTGTACATCAGGTGAGTGGCCAGGCACATATGATGCTTCTGGGGGAAGATCATATTATTCTTGTTAAAAGGTGTCCTTTTTTCTAGTCCATACACCTAATTTATAATGTTGCACATAATAAATACATTATTAATAGCAGGCTGGGTTATGACCTATCCTGTTGTTTAGCAGTTTAAATTGATAAAAGCTGTTGGGGTAAGGTTCCATAATCGCTCACATCTTTAGTGTTTTGGAAATAGGCTCACTGGGAATAGAACTAATTACTACACATCTGTATTTATTTGATCCACATGGAATTATCCTTCTGTCAGAAGGAAAAGAGGCTGGCGGCCTTTGGGTAATAGTGATTCATCTCTGCAACACTTCTGGCATGGTTTAACACTAAAGTGTCTGGAAAATCAATACAAAAAATGAAGAAAAAAGCCCCATAACATTCTTTACTATATAGATTCCTACTCTGGCAACTCTTTAAATGCTTGAGTAGGAAAAAGGCACTTGACTCGACACCCTCCTTCCAAAATTCTACCGCTAAATCTGCTTCAGATAATACGCACTTTTATAATGATTATCATGGTTCTAGGCAACAACTCTGGAAAGGATTCACAAATAGAAAATAATTGAAAATTTCAGCAAGACTCAAATTCATTTTTCAGTGAAAAACTCTTTTTGTTTTATTTTTGACTAGTTAGACCCAGCTCAGCAATACATATGACTGTCTCATTCAATTAAATAAATAATTCTAGCTAGTCTAATGGGGGCAGAGGAAACAGCATACATCAAAACTAACACAACCACGTTTCTGCTTTCGAGGGGTGAGGACACCAATAACAGTTAACACATAACTGAGTGGGGCGGAGAAGGGCCATAAGGATCTGCCGAGTCCTCGAGAGGCATGCTGGTGGGGAGCGCTGAAAAGGCAAATACACATTCTCCTTGTGCCTCTGTTTCCTCATCTGTAAAATGAGTGTAATAACAGTATCTACCTCATAAGGATGCTGTAAGGATTAAATGAGATAATGTATGTAAAGCACTTATAATAGTGCCTTGGATATAATAAAGACTTAATGAATGTTAGCTAGTACTATTATTATGAAAGAGGTTGGGGTTGAGGTGAATTCTGAAGGATGGGTGGGATTTTATCAGGTGAAGATGGGCATGGGAAAGACATTACCTAAGGATAGAATAAAATAATCCAAGATTGTTTTCCTCCATCTAGAGAAGAGGGCAGCGTGGCACACAGGAAAGTGATGGGGCTTTGGAGTGAAACAGGTCTGGCTTTGAATCTAGCTCTATCACTTATACGCTCCATTAATGTAGGCAAGTAACTTAGACCCCCTGAGCCTGTTTCTTCACCTGTTAAATAAGACTAAAAATTACCGATTTGCTGGGGTTGCTCTAAGGCTTTTAAAATAAGATCACAAATGTAAAATACCTAGTATAATACACAGCATTGATACTCAACAAATGGTAATAGTTATTATTACAGAGAAAACCCTCTTAAAAATAAAGTCAGGCTAGGCGCCGTGGCTCATACCTGTAATCCCAGTACTTTGGGAGGCCATGGCGGGCAGATCACTTGAGCCCAAGACTTTCAGACCAGCCTGGGCAACGTGGCAAAACCACCTATCTACAAAAAAATTAGCCAGGTATGTGGTGGTACACACCTGTGGTCCCAGCTACTAAAAGCCTGAGGCAGGAGAATCGCTTGAGCCAGGGAGGTCAAGGCTGCAGCGAACCGAGATCATGCCACTGCACTCCGGCCTGGGTGACACAATAAGACTCTGTCTCAAAAAAAAATAAAAATAAAAATAAAGTTATTAAAATGTTATGCAAATAATATAATGTAAAAGTGCCAGGGTCTCAAGGGAGTTGAAGGGATTTTATAGACCAGCATCTACTACCCCAATTCTAGTGAAAAATTATCTACTCACTGCAGCACAAAAATATGGAGAAATGCTAAGTGATTGTTTCAAGGAATATCAGATGCACCAGTTTGCAAATTGTCAGAGAGTATAACTCCTGAGTATGGGAGAAAGAGAACTGGACTGGGGAGAACACCTGCATTTCAGCCCTGAATTTGTAATTTGCTAGGTGATTTAGAAAACTCAACCTTTCTGAGTCTCAGTTTCTCATATTCAAATGAGGGGTTGGATTAGAAGCCTCTAGCTCTGAAATAACTTTCCCTTTAAAACAAGAGCTCTTTTGGACTTATTGCTTAATGGGTACAGAGTTTCTTCTTGGGATGATAAAAAGTTCTGAAATTGATAGTGGTAATGGTTGTACAACAATGTGAATGTACTTAATGCCACTAAACTGTACACTTAAAAATGGTTAAAATGGTAAATTTTGTGTTATATATATTTTACCACAATTTTAAAAGGCAAAAAACAGAGCTCCTCTGAGAAGAGGATTTACATGATTTCCCCTGTTAAGCCCTTCCTCCAGATTAGGTGTTCTATTCCAAGTTCCTCAGATCTACGCAATATGCCTTTTCTACCATAATTTGAAATCCTTTTTTTTTTTTTTTTTTGTGGAAGCAGGGACAGAGTTTCACTCTGTCACCCAGGCTGGAGTGCAGTGGTGCAAACACGGCTCCCTGCAGCCTTGACCTCCCAGGCTCAAGCGATCCTCCCATCTTAGCCCCTCAAGCAGCTGGGACTATAGGTGCATGCCACCATGCCCAGCTAATTTTTGTATTTTTTGTAGAGACTGAGTTTTGTCATGTTGCGCAGGCTGGTCGCAAACTCCTGAGCTCAGGCGATCCACCTGCCTTGGCCTCCCAAAATGCTGAGATTACAGGTGTGAGCCACTGCACCTGGCCTTAAATCCATTTAAAAAACATACTTCTGAGAATGCAGTTCTAGGAAACCCAATGTTCCATTTCACAATGGCCAGTGATAGCACCTGGCAGGTTTGTCTTTCCCATCTGGTTAGTCACTGTCTTTCTTTCTTGTTTATTTCATTCTTTTCTTTTTCCCATAAATTATTCCAATGAAGACATGTACAAAAAATGAACTGAATAGGTGACTTGAGTTACAATGTCCGTGGTGAGCTTTTCAGGGCACCCAGAAGAGGATTCCAAGGCAGCATTCTTTTCATGGTAAGTTCACAAGATCAAAGCCTTTGACATGTGATCTCTCATTTGATCCACATGACATTGAATCAATTAACTATCCCTATTTTGGAGATGGGGAAATTGAGCCTCAAGTGATTTGCTCAAAGTCACACAGCTAGTAAACAGCAGAGGCAGGATTCAAACCCCATTAACACAGTTGGCATGCCACTGCTGCCACAAGTTCCCCATTTTATCGAGCGAGTAGTAAAGATCTGGTGGGTATTTGAGATGTGAAGGGGGATGGCAGATGCAGCAATAGAACCTAATGTTAACATTCTGAGCACATTTCCAGCCAGGATGCAGTTCTGTCTCCTCTAGGTTTGCTTGTTTCTATTGGCAAGTACTCTACCCAACTCTGTATTATAGTCATCTGCAGGCATGCCCTAGACTCCAGGCAAGATGCTGCCACAGTATTGTGTTCAATATGTGTTTAATAAAGATTTAAATGTGAATGAGTGATGGCAAAGGATGTATCACTAATCACAGGTCTTGTATGACCATTTGGAGAACATCAGTATCATCAGATCCAGGCAGTGGATTAACACAGATGACAAAATCTAAAATGTTTCTAGTTCCATTGAATTATGGCTACATTTAATTTATCCCCATTGATTTTTTTTTGACCTGAGATAAAAGGTAGTTGTTTAGGATGTCTTCATAAACACTGAAATGTCTAAAAATAGACATAATGACTTTTATAAAGAGCACATTTTACCATTACAAATTCAAGAATCATATAGTAACTTGGAGAGATGTACAAACAGATTTTTGGCATGCTTTAAAAAATCTCATAGCCATCCATTTAAATGAAAATCAGCACTGATACAATCTCTCAAACCCATTAAAAACAAATAAAGCAATCACCAGACATGAACAATAACTGATTTGAAAGTGAGAATTTAATTTTTGCATTTTTAAAAAGTTGATTGCTTATGAGTAATTACTCAAATAATTTAAACTTGAGCTATGAGGAGAACTATTAAGTACTTAAAACCTTGCCTACTTGTTTCTACTCACAAAGATGTAAACCTATACTATGTGCATCTGTGAGTGCCTGTCTCCTGCTTAGAAGCCAGAGTGGACTAGCAAGGGTATGGTTCTCAGGTCATAGGATGATAGAGTTGAAGATGACTCTGAAATGATCTAATCCAGGATCTCATTTTATAGATGAGTACCAGAGGAACAGAGAGGTAAGGGGGCTTGCCCAAGGCCACAGGACATCCAGGAGCAAGGCAGTCATTCCAACTCATGATACTGCTTGGGGTAGAGAGATTTTGGTTCACACTCTGGCCTTACTAGTAACCTTGGACTAGAAAATGAGTCTTGGTTTCCTCAGCCATAAACGGAGATTGATAAAAAGAGCTATCTTTCCATCTTGATGCATTCTTCTGAGAATCAAATGAGAAACTGGGCTGGGTGCAGTGGCTCACACCTGTAACCCCAGCACTTTGGGAGGCCAAGGCAGGTGGATCACTTGAGGTCAGGAGTTCGAGACCAGCCTGGCCAACATAATGAAACCCAGTCTCTACTAAAAGTACAAAAATTAGCTGGGTGTGGTAGCACACACCTGTAATCCCAGCTACTCGGGAGGCTGAGGCAGGAGAATCACTTGAACCTGGAAGGCGGAGGTTGCAGTCAGCTGAGATCGCACCACTGCATTCCAGCCTGGGCGACAGAGTGAGACTCCGTCTCAAAAAAAAAAAAAAAGAAACTGTATGCTAAGAATTTGAAAAATGTTGGTTTTCTCACTTTTTTTCTCCCCAGTCTAGTGCCCCTTCCCCATTCTATGCCTCTTTAATGTATATGGGCATTTCAGATGTGCAGAAACTCCTTACTAGCAGTTAGCAGCCATTAGATCAATTTTCTGGCTGGAGAAAATCAGGAATTTAACTAAACACTAATGGTAGTTCTTTTTCTTCCTTGCACCCTAATGTCCGTAGTAACTATGTCACTGAGGCCAAGCAATAATTAGGAAGCACCAGAGAAATTCTTACATTCGTGGAGGATACTGGAAGGTTCCCAAGAATGTACATAAACGGCAGTGATTTGTCACTTGTCCTTTCTTTTGCTTCCCCAGCCCCTGTCCTTGCCTTCCTCTTTCACAGCCAAAAGTGCCAATGAAACAAAACTGAGCAGAGTTTTTAGGGGAATACTGAGGCGTCCAGTTATGAAAAAATAAAATCTTCATTTTGGTAGAAAAGAATAAACCCTGACAACAATTCACTGAGTATACCAGCAAAGTAGAAATGCGATCGAAACTCTCCCCAGTCCTGGCAGGCCTTTCCTTAGGTCCCTCCCCCACCCCCATTTTTTTTTTTTTTTTGGTCAAATCATGGTACATCTGAAGTGTTAATGGGTAGTCACCTAACACATAGATGTTCCCTATGTATAGCATGCAATCACTTTGGCAATAGAGAGACAGTTGACTTTGGTGCATTTCAATTGTAAATGAAGACAGCTATCTTTAATTACACCAAAAAAAGTCTCCTCAAAAATGCATAGTCCATTAGGTATTAAACTGTTGGCTGGTTAACATGGAGAGTTAAAAGTCTGGTTAAAGTGTAGGGAAATTCGTTTTATGCCATCTTTTGTACTGCCTTATTCTAGAATGCTGCCTTTATCATTCCATGAATTTCCCAATGGCTCTTGTCTAGGAATAGGATTCCACTCAGAATTCATTCCATTCACTAAAAAATCAGCACAATTAAAAAAAAACCTGAACATTGTTCATTAGGAACCATCTGATATGGTAAATCAAGCCAAATTCCCCTCAGGGGAAAAAACATGGAGTACCTGTGTGGATCAGAAAAGAGAGGGCCTGGTCTAGTTGTGCTCCTAACTAGTTTTGTGACTGTGGGCAGGCCCAGCCTTTCTCTGCCTCAGTGTCCTCCACACAGAATTAAGAAAAAGGAATGGTACACGTTATAAATCCACCTACTTGATGGTACCACCTAGTAACTGGAATTAGGCTACAACTACAGAGAAACTAGGTAGGAGTAGCTCCACTAAGTCTGAAAGTTAAACTGGAATATTTATTTCCTACAGACCAACTAGTAGTCTAATCAGTAAAGCTGTTAAACTTGCAGTAATATTTCACTGATGTGTACTAGAGCATTGCAAGTTATAAAATTTCCAATTTAATTTTACTGCATCCCTGAAACCACAGTAATTAGAAGACAAACTCACAGGGAAGATGTTTACAGCTTCAGGGGTGATAATTTTGAACCTGTCCTGCAGGTCACTTCTGTCCTCTAGGTTCCCTGATTTGACGGCTGCATGTAGACTTAGGATTTTTTTGTAATACAGCACTAACTCGTCATTCATATGATGGGAGCAGATGTAGATGACGTTCACATTGGCATCTAAAAACAACAGGCACAATGTTAATTACTGGTGTGAAAGTAAATGACATTATGAACTCTGGCATCCGACTGATGTTGTGCAGTTTAAAATAAAGAGGATGTCCAAAACCCACATTAAGGTTAATTTAGATCGGTTTTGTACTATCTGAGCAATCTAACTGGCTTTTTTACAGTTCAGCATTTCTCTAAAGAAAATATAAATAACACCACCACCAACGAAACAGATGCAATGATTCCTTCAGAAGGAGGGCTGTGAGATACCTTGGAAATGTACTTTCAAATAATACATAGGGATTTAGCCACACGACTCCCATTAACATCAATGGGAATCGCATACTGCTTTAAAAATTTATTCCATTAACTTCAGTAAATTATAAAACAGAGCTATTAACTTTACAAAGCTGATGAAATTGCAATTTCTTATTCTGTATGGACTTGATAGGGTCAATTCAGGGAATGTCCTGTTGAAATAAATGGTCTGATTATAATTACAGCAATAATTATTTCAGGAAACCAGCCTTTCCCTTGCTTGATTCCCAAAGAGGAGTATATTACTTAAATAGCAGGTCTAGTGATTCTTGGTTTAAAGGAAACATCGTCTTAATTTAACTTTTCTCCTTCTTAAGATGTGCTTCTTACATATAACATAGCAAGAAACCCTAATTAAATATCCCATCCAAATGGAATAGTGAAATGAGAGTATCCACTCCATGCTGCAGAATATTTCAGGGAGTATGAATAGGAAATCAGCAGTCAATGAAGTCATTCATTTGTTCATCCATTCATTCACAAAATAGCTGACTGATCTGTAGGGGCAAAGCCCTTGGCTAAATGTGGAGGGAAATACAGCAATCATTGTGGGCACGATGAAGCATGCAGACCAGGTACTTAGAGAAGTTCAGAGGAGGGAGCACTGTAAACGTTTTCTTAGGCAAGTAGGGCAAAGAGGGGATCTTAAGACTCCTCTGATCAGTTTGGCAGAGTATATATACAGAGCATAGACTGATTAAATTCTAGTTATTTAACCTTTCTAAGCATTCATTTCTTCATCTGTAAAAAGGGGAACAAAACCACCTGGGGCATAGAGTTTTAGACACTATTAAATGAGTGAAGATAATAGAAAGTATCTGGTGCAGCATCTGGCACATAGTAAGTGCTCAAGAAACAGCACAGGTGTGTGAATGTGCTCCTGGCCCACTCTGACTAGGCTGGCCAACAGTGACTCCCCAGCTGCCCCCATACCTACGTTCCTTTTGATCAGTGCCTCAAGATTTAACATGAAGTAGTGTTCTCTGTGGTTCTATCCTATTGTTTCCAATCTATTAATCTTGTCTTTCCAAGCTCCTTAAAGGCAATGTTTGTACTATTTCTTATATTCCCCTAAGCCCTGGCACAGTGTGGAGTATGCAGGAGTCACTCAATATACACCTGTGGACTGACTGAAGGGATTATGGAGAGATTCATAAAGTTGAGAAGGTCTTTTACGCCTAGACGCAGGGCATACAAGAGAAATCTCTCTCTCTAGAGACCTAGAGGGGGTGTTTTCTGAAGTGGCCCAGTGCTAGGCCCAGAGCAGGTGCTCCATACATGTGAATATTTAGGTGGCTCCCATTTAATTTTGAAGCATAAACCTCAAAATAAATTAACCGAGGAGGCAGTAAGTAAATAACTTGCATCCAATTGCTGAATCATCAAATTAGTCATCTTAAGTCTTATGTTTTGAAGAAGAGTCTAGCGTCTAACCAAATTACGGTAGAGGTTTTAAAAATCAAACTAATGAGGTTTTTTTTTTTTTTTTTTTTTGAGACAGAGTCTCGCTCTGTCACCCAGGCTGGAGTGCAGTGGCGCGATCTCGGCTCACTGCAAGCTCCGCCTCCCGGGTTCACGCCATTCTCCTGCCTCAGCCTCTCCGAGTAGCTGGGACTACAGGCACCCGCCACCACGCCCGGCTAATTTCTTTGTATTTTTAGTAGAGACGGGATTTCACCGTGGTCTCGATCTCCTGACCTCGTGATCCGCCCGCCTCGGCCTCCCAAAGTGCTGGGATTACAAGCGTGTGCCACCGCGCCTGGCCCAGTTTTTTTTTAAGTATGAAAGAATAGGGCAGAAAAACAACAAAAATAGCTTACAGACTGTAGCAGATGAAAAATAATTTTTTTCTTGGGAAGAAAATTTCTAGGTTACAAATGATAACAGGAATCATGTTGCCAATTTCACCTTTCCTGTTCATTTCTGGCAAAGAAATACATATCACTAACTCTAAGATTCAGTATTAGTGGGTTTTATCATGTGTTAATTTTACACATGTTCAAAATTAACTGACAGGTAATTTTGGAAACGAACTGATATGAAGATGAAACTTTCTTTGATTGCTGGTCAGTAATCAGTCACTTTCTTGCTGAACTCATCTAGGAACTGAAAATACTAGCCATTGGGGTCTGCACCTGACAACCATGAATTCACAGCCAATATCTAGTGACAAGCCTTACCAGTGTTACTGGATTATCTTTGTTTCCCCCAAATAAGAAGAAAAACCATAAGGGATAATGATGTATTCTTCCATAAAATTATTACTTATTTTTCTATTTTCTTTACATCTTTATTTCACAAGAAAGTACTTTTTTTCATCTAACTACTATTTCTAAACTTTCATTACTCCTCTTGAAGACATTTTATGATTGCATCGCTATATCATGAAGACTATATACCAAGAAAAAGGCATTTGGTTCATAATCTCTCAGAAATGTTCATATAAGCAAAATATTCCATTGCAGGTAGAGACAGACTGAATTATTGAGTTGTTTAAAATAGAAGCCTAATACTTTCAAGTCTTTTCCAATAATGAGAATCTTTTATAAAGAAATTATTTGGTGATGGCTTA
Source organism: Hylobates moloch (assembly GCF_009828535.3). Classification (NCBI taxonomy): domain Eukaryota; kingdom Metazoa; phylum Chordata; class Mammalia; order Primates; family Hylobatidae; genus Hylobates; species Hylobates moloch. The sequence continues at coordinate 61,346,667 of NW_026652289.1, forward strand.
TACTATATATAGAAAGGGATATAAAAAGCTGAAGAAAAAAATTAATTCAAATAAATTAGAGGAAAGTCTGCCCTCTGCTGCACTTCAGTGGTTTTCATCCAGTCAGGTTTTTAGTTGCAATAGCTTAGCACTAACAAATCAATCTTAAGTCATTAAAATTTTTTTTTGTAATGCTGAAAAACAATCTTAGTGCCTAGATAATAGATTAAAGCAATCACGATTATTATTTTAGGACACTGTAAATTTCTAGTACTGATGTACTTTTTGCTACCAAATGGCATTTATAAAATAATAATGATGCTGAAATATATATGAATCATGTAAAGTATGTCATTCCAGGGAGCCAGCTAAGTTGGTCCTTGATCATTTAAAATTCTTCCTTGTTTTTCTTAAATAAGGGCCAAAGAAATTGTATTTTAACAAAACAAACAAGTTCTTATTTGATAACTAATAAAAATCTAATTTTTGTGTAACCTTGAATTCGTGGCAAGTATCTCACAAACAGATTCAATGTTATTGCTTAGCTTTTGCAATCTATATTCTTAGAGCCTAATCTGAACCCGGGCCTTGAACAGTGTCAACCAAAGCTATCACATTCAGGCATCCTTCTCTCCTGGTTCCAGATGGGTGTCTGATTAAGAACTGACCAAACCAGTATCAGAACTTGACTTTTACAAAGATGTATACATCACTCAATCAAGGTCTGTATTTCTAAAAATTCCCTCCATTAAGCACTTCACGTTTTCTAATAACAAGCTGGTCTATATTTAAATAAAAGCTTCTTTTAAAAGTCTATCTTAATTTTCCCCTTTTTCTTCTTATGAAAACACAATGCTTCATTTCTGATACCACCTTTCACTCATTCCCCAGATACTATAAGAGACAATACTGACACAAATGTAAAATATTGACTTCACTCACTGCAAGATTAAGTAAATAAAGAAGATTTTGGTTTATAGGAGAGAAATTCTGATTCAAACCTGCGGCAAAGAGAATCTAGAAAACTGCCCAAGTAAATTGGTTAAAATGTCATTTTTTATTCAAGTTGATTTTACTACAAATCTGTTTTTTAAAATAAAACATTTAATTGCCCTGTAAGTAGATTAAACATCTGAGCTTTTTCCTTGTAGAGGAAAACAATAAGCAAAAACAAACAAACAAACAAACAAAAAAACACATTCTATCAGCATCCACTGATAAACATTCCAAAGAGTCATTTGTGTAAAACTATTTACTGTACCTAAGATGTCACACAGCCTCCCCAGCTGCACGTTCTGCTGTGTGTTGAAATCGGCAATATGTTCTCTCACAGGCTGGGAATACCCTAAAAGGCAAACAAGGTGTCAAAACCCAGAAAGAGCAAGTCAATATAGCAAAATGGCACAAGAGAATTTCAAAATGTCACAGTCCTTATTTCCAGGAAAAAATTTTCTCTGAAGCACCTTACAGAAATAACCCAATCCCGAAGAATGAGGTGCTTGTTTCTCGGGGGGAATTAAACATTATTCTGGAAGATGTGCTAAGCAACATAGTCTGTAACAGAGGGGTTCACATTTTTCAGTACCAACAAGGCTGCTAAGAATCAAGATGACAAAACATGGAGAAAATTCCTGACATGCAATATGAATGTTTACAAGGATGTGTAAGAAAATTATGCTCAGGTTAAAAAAAATACCGTTTTGGCTTCTTAATGTGAGCTTCCTATGTGGTATTTTGAAGATGTGTTCCAGAATCATTCTAAAGTGACACACAGATTTCAGATAAATCCCTTGCTGTCAGGAATATGTATTTAAATAATTCAAATACTAAAGAAATCAACTTCTGCTCACAGTCAAAAGAACGTTTAACTTTTAAAGGCAAGAAGAGCTAATGTAGTTACTTTGTCAGTACTAATAAAAGTCCTGCAGTTTGCCTTCGTTTCCACTGAAAATGTAGCAGAAGGGAAAACACATATGGATTACTATTGTCCAAAAATCTCTCACAAAAGAAACAACAGCGGAAATACTTTCTGCTGATATTTCAGGTCATTAAAAAAAGTGAATCAAAACATAAACTTAAAAAGCATGCGTACTCACAAGCAGGTATAATTGCTTATATGAAATTCAACAACTGTAGGTGTAACTTTTTTTTTCTTCATTAAAATTGCTTTTCACATTTTGAAGAGATGCTTCAATGCCTCCTTGTGGTTACTGAGCCCAAACACATGTTTCAAGTTAAACTGCTCTAGATAAAGTGATTTTATATACTGCATCTTCAAGATGTGACACACATTTCCTTTTCAGCATAAGGAAAACTATAGCAATTCAGGCAATGGGGCTTCAGACCAAATGAACTCTGATAATTGGCTCTTTGCTTTGATGTCAGTGTTTAAACACTAGACAACGTCTGGAAATTAAATGACTTTACAATCATCTAAAAGTCTCTCTTTGCTTTGCATCTGGACTTAAGAATTAAAGAGAGAGGCAGAAGGACAAATGAGCTGTTCCAATCATTTTTGAAAAATTATTAATCTTTCAAATAATTTAGAGAACCATTCCACATATAAAAGCTAATATAGGCAGTTACAACTCCAATGTCTTTATGTGTGACGGCAATATTGTAACTTGGGATTTTGCATATGTATAATTTTATCTACATTCAAATAAATGTTTAGAAAGATGTATTGTGGATAACATACAGCAAGAGTATAAAAAGGCAGGAAAATGCCTAAAGAATAAAGTGTGATTAAGAAAAGTGCCTGAGAGCATTCCATGACTGCATTGCCTTTCAAAAGTAAAGATAAAAGCAGTATAATATGTCTCATTAAGATGATGTCCAATTTAAAATATAAAAGATGTCTGATCACTTTGTTGCCACATTTGTCTGTGTTCCATTCCAGTGTTTGAAGTCAGTTTTCCAACAAATTACTTGGGACCTCTGTTACCACTGAACAAGAATGCATATAAAATGTCTACATAGAATACACCCATTTTAAAGAAGTGTATGCTAATCTTGGAACATTGTTATAGAGAATCATATGCAGTTACAGACATGAAAACATCTTGTAAGCTGTAAAGTGCTTTATAAACACAAGGTATTTTAATGTTGGGTGTTTCCAAAACGTATAACAACAACAACAAACTCTGTGACAAGCAACAGACCATTCTATATGGACAAGATACAATGCAATGTACAATGACATCAGCAGAGCAGAAGTTGGGAGTCAATATATTTGTTTAAGTCAGAATTGTTTTGTTTTATACATCCATAAAGTATATGTGTTGACAGGTGAAAAGATTTCATCAATGCTGGTAGTGTATCCTAAATATAACAGTGACTTAACCATGAAACTATCAACAAGGATGTCATGGTTTGCGGGGGTTCAGTAGACATGCCCAGTGGCGATGAGACATTGCACTTTGGGATATAATCTACAATGATATGGTTTCTTCAAGGGTCTCATTAGGAACACTGGGGGAGTTCTGAGAGACCATCAACCTCAATCCTGTCATATTATAGATAAGGAAAGTCAAGGTAAGTGTCTTGTCTCTTGTCCAAGGTCACATAAACCTACCAATTATTATACGGTTTAGATACTACATATTAGCTCTTGTGAGAAATTTAGTTATATAAAATAAAAGACTCTCCAAGTGTGAGCAGAGAAGAACTCCAGAAGGGACAAAGAGCTTTGGCCTCTTTTCTCACTTTTATTTTCAGTTGTGGTAGGCAGAATAATAGTCCTTCAAAAATGTCTGAGTTCCAATACCCATAACCAGTGAATATATTGGGTTACATAACAAAGGAGAAATAAAGTTGCTAATAGAATTAAGGTTGCTATCAACTGACCTTAAAATCAAGAGATTATCCTGGATTATCTGGCTGGGCCACATGTAACTGTCAGAGTCCTTAGAAGTGGGAGAGGAAAGCAGAAGAGTTGCTAGGTCTCTACTGAGGCAATAAGGTCCTCATCACCACGGGGTATGCCTGACCACCCTTTTCTAAAGTTCTTAGTCTCCCTCCACTGTCATTCTCTTGCACTCGTTCTTCACCACCCTTTTCTCATTTTGTCATTACATATTTCTTTGCTTGGTTGTTTACTTTGTTGTCCATTTCTTCTTTCCCCTGCATCACTCGAGCTCCTGTAACCAGACTCTTAGCTATGTTAAAGCAGGGACTTGTGAAATCTCCAGTCAAATAAACAAATGAAACATGTGTGAAGCCCGTACTCAAAAAATCTTTTTAATGTTTTTTTTTTTTTGACAGGGTTTCCCTCTGTTGTCCAGGCTGGAGTGCAGTGGTGCGATCTCAACTCACTGCAGCCTCAACCTCCTGGGCTCAAGTGATCCTCCCACCTCAGCCTCTCAATTAGGTGAGACTACTGGTGCACACTACCACATCCGGCTAATTTTTGTAATTTTTGTAGAGCCAGGGTTTCGCCATGTTGCCCAGGCTGATCTCAAATTCCTGGGCTAAAGTGATCCACCCACCTCAGCCTCCCAAAGTGCTGGTATTATAGGCGTGAGCCACCATGTCCGGCCTGTCTTTTAAATTCTCAGCCCTTTCTCCTGTGTGTTCTCATCACTCGCCCTTCTTTCAACTCTTCTAAAATTGGGTTCTCTAAGCTAGAGAACTTCTGGAGAATTCAAAGAATGGTAAGTGAGATTTGTAGCTTTTTCCAGGTCCTCATTAGCACAGAACAATACAACACTAGCAGAAAGAGGCACTCTCTCTTCCTCATCACTATAGAAAGGATCACAGCCTCTTTTCTTATTGCCATTCTCATTTCCCACAAAATATTCCTAGTTTGATAGAGAGTTCCGTCTTTTCTCAAATAAGTAGTTGTGAAATATTATTGTCTCTACATCAAAGAAGCTTACCTGAGAGCTGCCTCTCTGAAGTTATTCATCTATTACTTCTGGTCCCCCATTGAACCAAGGTTGCTCATCAAGGGTAACTGGCAATCATTTCTCCATCTTCACTTCTACCTTCACTGCCGTTCACAGTCCCTTTCTGCATAAACATCTATCAGATGACACCAATTGCCTCTTTGCATCCAGCAAACTAGCTCTGCTAGGATTGGCTTTTCTTTCACAGTAACCACAGAAACCCAAGAACATGAGCAAGGCCACACTGAGTGACTGAGCCCCCTTGGCACTGGTGCATGCCTCTGTGACAGGCCCCTGTTCTTGCAGCAGATCACACGTTCTTGAAAACTCGGCTTCTTAGCCGGTGGGTGACTCCTAGTTTCTTTTGTCTCCCAAGTCCTATTTCTTATAATGGTACTCGAGGCAGAGAAGAGTTTAACAACAGACTCCTGATTACCAAGTAGTAGTTGTTTATCTCATCACCCTGGCCTGGGATGGTAGTCATTCATGCCTCAGTTTGGTGGTCTGGAGGAATAGTTCTCAACCTTTTCCTTATTTTGAAACTCATGATCAGTGATGTTCAATGCATCACATCCTCCCAGCAGCATACTCAAGCTTACTCCATCCCTTTCTCTCCTAATCAAGAGAGCACACTGGATGAAAGGTGAAGAAGAGTGACATTGATACAGAGATAATCTGCAATTGCTCCAATTCATAAGAAAACTTTGGTATTCTAACGGTAGAAAAATAAGAAGACACATGATATACTCACAAATGATTGCACATCAGCATCTTGTAATAATAGAGAACTATGATCTAGACACTGTGGTTGTAACCAGGTTTTAATTACTTATGCAAGTGTGAAAGCACAAGATACTAGAGAGCAAGAAGGTGGGATCCCAAAAGATGGCAAAAAACAGCTCTATCTGGGTTATTTATATAGTATATCCATTGCCAGTTAGATTAAAATAAAACTAATAGTTGGTTTTTTGGGGGCTATTGAAGGGGATTAGGGAATTTTTTTATAAAGATGTAGAAAACATAGAAGTACATTTGTTGAGTTTTGAAAAGATCCTCACCAAATGGATTCACCTTCAAAAAAGTAAGGAAGTTCTCTTGTTTAAACTTTTGTCAGTGGTTAGCACAGCATTGCATGCAACTAAAGCCAGTTGTATTAGTCCATTTTCACACTGCTATAAAGAACTACCTGGCCGGGCACAGTGGCTCACACCTGTAATCCCAACACTTTGGGAGGCCAAGGTGGGCAGATTACCTGAGGTTGGGAGCTCGAGACCAGCCTGACCAACATGGAGAAACCCCATCTCTACTAAAAATACAAAATTAGCTGGGCGTGGTGGCACATGCCTGTAATTTCAGCTATTCGGGAGGCTGAGGCAGGAAAATTGCTGGAACCCAGGAGGCGGAGGTTGGGGTGAGCTGAGATCATGCCATTGCACTCCAGCCTGGGCAACAAGAGTGAAATTCCATCTCAAAAAAAAAAAAAAAAAAGAACTGGGTAATTTATGAAGAAGAAGGGTTTAATTGACTCACAGTTCCACATGGCTGGGGAAGCTTCAGAAGACTTACAATCATGGCGGAAGATGAAGGGGAAACAAAGACCTTCTTCACATGGTGGCAGGAGAGAGACAGTGAGTGAGGGGGGAAGTGCCACACTTTAAAACTGTTGGCTCTTGTGAGAACTCACTCCCTACCACAAGAAAAGCAAGGGGGAAAGCTGCCCCTGTAATCCAATCGTCTCCCACCAGGCCCCTCCTCCAACATGTGGGGATTACAATTCAAAATAAGATTTGGGCGGGGACACAGAACCAAACCATATCACCAGTGATTCTCAAATTGTGATCTGGGAACCCTAGGGGATACTGAGAACCTTTCAGGGAGTCTGCAAGATCAACACTATTTTCAAAATTATACTAAGATGTTCTTTGCCTTTTTCAATCTTGTTCTCTTACAAGTTACAAAAGACAAAAAGTTTATTAATATGATTCTAGATTCCACATTGCAACTAACACTTAGAATTACCATGTGGAGTTTAGTATAAAGTCAAAGAAGAATATACACAACTATCTGAAAAGGCTATAAAATATACAAATTATTCTTTCATTTTCCAAATACTTATCTGTGTAGGGTTAGATTTTCTTCATGTGTGTCAATCAAAACAACATATTGGAACAGATTGAATACAGAAGCAGATATGAGAATCCAACCATGTTCCATTAATTTTTCAGACCTGTCAGACAATCCTACCCTTCTCACTAATTTTTTTTTGTTTTAGAAAATAATTATGTTTCAAAAATATGTTATTTAGATTAGTGTTGGTAGTGGGCTTATTATTGTTATTTTAAAAGAAGTTAATAAACATTTTAAAAATTACTCTGTTTTAATTTCAAATACAGTTAATAATGACAGATATAATCCACTTAAACCAATGTTCTTTAAGGTCTTCAATAATCATGATGAGTGTAAAGGGGTCCTGAGAACCACTGAACAAGCCTTTTAATATTTTTTATGAGTGTAAAGGATGTTATCTTTTATAGTGAAAAATTCCTTTTACAGCATATCTTAATATTAATAGATCTCATAAAAGCCTATGAGCTGGAGTCACCTGACACCCAGTTCAATGCTGTTTCTGTATTTTATGGTACAACATCATATAGCTCAAGACCAATTGGATAATTTCATATTACAAGATCATAGGACCAACTCTGATCTAACCAGTATAAATGAGTGTCGATTTCAATTACATGGGTGAATACAAATATGTGTTAGTTTGGGCTATAAAGCATTTTTAAAGTTTAAGTGTACTTTGTTCCTGATCCTGACAGACCTCGATATTTCTGGGAAATGCTGTCTGGGAAGTCTGGGCAGTACACCTATCCCAAGGATCTAGCATGGCAACACCATAGCTAAACTATGGATTCTATACTACTTGCCAAAATATATGTTGAAGACTGCAAAGATTTTATTGAAAGTCCAGATTTTCTAGCCTGAGTTGGAAAGAACAACATCTATATTGTCTTTGAGCTGTCAACTCAAAAGTAAAAAGCAGCACTGAACTGGGCATCAGGTGACTCCAGCTCATAGTAGAGAAAGTAGAAGGGTGCCAGTGTGCGTGGAGGCATAGTAAAAAGTGATTGCAGATCTAACGCCCTTGGCTGCCATTCTCCACTCTGCCCCTGTTTACAAATGTAGGTGAGCTCGAGCTTTTATCTCTTGGCAGAAGAGCATGGAGTTAGGAAGCAAGAGTCTCATAAGCATTTGGGACTTTCTCAGTTCAGCGTATGATCAGTTGCACACAAAAGTAAGTTTCCCTATCCTTTCTTGTAGGCTTCTGTGAAAAGTACAGATGAGCTGGAAAATGCTGTATTTCATGAACTTCATAATAACAGGATCCATAATTTTTATGGAATTAAAAATTTGAAGCCCACTACTTGTTTTAACCCCAAGAATAACTTGCTAAAGTAGGGCACAGAGGGAAAATATGGAACTGAACAATATACATTCTTTTTAGTCATCAAATCAATTGGCAGTGAAATAAAAGATAACACAGAGAAGAGAAAAAAAAATCCCACCTCTATTTTTACTTTAAAGGAGGAGGAGAAGTGAGAGTGAAAACTCATCCCTGGGGGTTTAATTGGCTGGCAGTGGCTTCATACACCGCTCACAGCAGCAGAGCCCCATACTTGGCACGTCTCATTTAATGTCAATATATTTTAAAAAGCAACTGAGTTTACACGTAGCACCAAGTGATGTGCTGCAATAAAGAAGCACAGGGGTTAAATTAAAAGTGGAGGAAATACTTGGCCAAAGAAACTGGGAGCAAAATTAGTCTGTAGGTTTTATTTAGACATCTGGTTTTTCTAGAGGAATTAGGATTCTTCAGGTTCTTTCTCATTTGATTGACAGATTTTGCTTAAAATAGACCCTAATATTTTATTCTTGTTATGAACCACTGTAGATTATTTTGTTATAATTATATTTCATTAATAAAAATGATAAAATATGTAATATCCAATTAAGAGATCAGCCTATAAACTCTGAAAAATGTTTATCATCTTATAAAATTACAAGGCAAATCAGGTTTTTTTGACAGCAGCATTCCACTTCTCTTGTGGGTTAAAAATAGCTAAAATTTTTGTTATATCTAGGAATACTATCTGAAATATATAACAATCAATTAAGTTTCATAAGTCTTCCTTTCTTTTTTTCTTTTTCTTTTTCTTTTTTTTTTTTTTTTTTGAGATGGAGTCTCGCTCTGTCTCCAGGCTAGAGTGCAGTGGCGTGATTGGGGCTCACTGCAACCTCCGCCTCCCAGGTTCAAGTGATTCTCCTGCTTCAGCCTCCTGAGTAGCTGGGACTACAGGTGCGTGCCACCACGCCCAGCTAATTTTTGTATTTTTAGTAGAGACGGGGTTTCACCATGTTGGCCAGGATGGTCTCGATCTCTTGACCTTGTGATCTGCCCGCCTCGGCCTCTTGAAGGACTGGGATTACAGGCGTGAGCCATCACACCTGGCCTAAGTTCTCCTTTCAAAGAGGTTACTCCACAATGTTTAATTGTCTTACTGTTCATATTACCAAGCCATAGATTTTAAAAAACTTTATAAATATTTTGTGGTCAAAAACATTACTGAAAGGCCATCCTTTCTGTGATCACCAGTTTGGAAAATGCAATTATTCCCATGTGTGCAAAACTGCATAAATAACCAAATGCTTACAACTACAATATATTATGCAGTTATCAACTACTTAGCTTTCATTTGAAGGGTTCAAACAAGTTAGTGCAGCCCCAATTGGCCAGCGGCATGGTGTAATTATTTGTAGAGCTAATTCTACGGCAAATTTCCTATGGCAAGAGAAAAAGAGGACAAGGCTGCAACTTGTGTTAAATGCCTACCTGAACCAGACAATCCTACCAACTGATTTTGACTAGTGAATCTGTCTCAACTTTGGAAATGAAATTACTAGATTGAATAGATTAGTTTTCTTGCAGTACATTTAGAGAAAAAATTTGCTTCACTTTCATCCACTTCTATTTTTATGAATTGTATAGGTAAGTCCCTGGTGCATGAGACAAAGAAGTTTGTGGCATCTAGCTGAAATCTTCTTTAAGGACTTCCAGGGATGTGGTACACAAAAAAGTGTACCCTATATCCTTAAAAATATATACATAGTTTGAGAATTCTATCTGTGGAGTAGGTAGGAGATGACAGCTTGTTGTTACTTAATTTAATGTTCACAAGTCATTTTTATAAATTCCAAAGCACGGCCGGATGCGGTGGCTCACACCTATAATCCCAGCACTTTGGGAGGCTGAGGCTGGTGGATCACTTGAGGTCAAGGGTTCCAGACCAGCCTGGCCAACAGGGTGAAACCCTGTCTCTACTGAAAATACAAAAATTAGCCAGGCGTGGTGGTACATGCCTGTAATCCCAGCTACTTAGGAGGCCGAGGCAGGAGAATTGCTTGAACCTGGGAGGCGGAGGTTGCACTGAGCCGAGATCACACCACTGCACTCCAGCCTGGGTGACAGAGTGAGACTCTGTCTCAAAAAAAAAAAAAATCCAAAACAAAGATTGTAGAAACAAATACTATATGATCAAAGCCCAGGTATTATTCTCTTTTCAAAGTGTGCAATTAGTCTTTTAAAATGCTCAGTTGAGAAAAAAATCTGAGCTTGTTCTTATCTCTTAGAAATTACATAATTAGCAGTTTTTCTTTAAAATGGGTATCATGTTGTTAACAAACAAAAACTGGTACATTAGGGAAGACCTTCATATTTATTATATATTTATGTAAACTGAATATGTGTAATGCAGAAGAAAACTAGTTTTAATATCATATTAAAATAATGTTTTTTATTTCTAGCTTCTTTGACCAGATTATTCTCCCACTTAATTTATTTTATTTTATTAATTTTTTTAGAAACAGTGTCCCTGTCACCCAGGCTGGAATGCAGTGGGATGATCACAGCTCACTGTAATCTCAAACTCCTGGGCTCAAGTGATCTTCCTGCCTTAGCCTTCCCAGTAGAAGGACTACAGGCCTGCGCCACCATGCCTGGCTAATTTTTGAAACTTTTTAAAACGGGGTCTCACTATGTTGTTCAGCCTAGTCTTGAACTCCTGGCCTTAAGCAATCCTCCCAAAGTGCTGGGAACTCCCACATAATTTTTATTCAGTAAGGCCTTTTGAAATTTTAAGACACTTTCACTCAAATTTTTTTTACTACCCAGTTTACATAACGATTACTTTCAAATTTTTACTTCTTTGGAGACTCCTTTGTATCAAGCTTCTCTGCAGAGCAGACTGCATGGAAGTTTTTAGGAGGGTCAGAGGTGGGAGTATAGGAGTAAAGAAGTTTGTGTCTATCACACTTTTGTGCTAAGCAACTTTGCAAAGTGGGGGCCCTGTATAGAGAAAACAAAACAAAATTTCCCATATAATATCAGGTCTGGTCCACAATTAGCCGCAGAAGCAAAGGCTCCTGCACCTTATTCGAAGGACTCAAGTCAACTAATTGGGTCTGCGATTAGCCTCTTTGGTTGCAATCAACTACAAGTGCAATTTCTGTGTGTGAACTAATTTTGTGTGTAAAAGTAGTCTCACCAAAACAAAAGCCTAACTTAGAATGAAATTCAGATCTGTCTTACCTCACTTAGATCCTAAGAAGAAACAAATTTCTTTCATAAGCCATGAAGAAGACCAAAACTAAAAGGCTCTGTGCAATGCAAGTATTTTCTTAACCTTCTGTAAGTACTTAGATCTAAGTTCTCCAGAATCTAGAAAAGATTGCCTTATTTTATTATTGATATTTTACTAATTTAAAGATAATTATATTTGTATAATAATTTAAATGTTTTTTCTTTTCATATTACTGTTTAAATGTGTTATGTTTCTACACTACACATAAGTACACAAACTGGTTATACTCACATATGAATATAAATAAACTGCAATCCAGAATTCTATTACAACAGATCACTTAATGCATTGCTCTACTTAAAAGACTTTGACAAAGAGCTAATATGTATGTAACAAACAGATTCAATGGGTTGTGCTGCTTGTCAAAACTCTACCAAGTCAGCTTAGGAAATCTGACCTCACCAAGGAAATTTAACACACTAGTGAGATGCAAAACAAAACAAAACAAAATAAGGAAGCAAACAAATCCCAAACATGTTGACAGCAGCTCATGTTTTAAAAGAAACTCCAGTGCAAATTTCTGAAATTCCCAATGTCATTTTGGCATACCTTTTTTACCACTGTGTTTCAGACAACAGCTTTTAAGTTCCCCAATTCATAAATGTAATTAAATAATTACATTGGTGCTAATTAACATGAAACTGCAGATTATTTAAGCGCAAAAAACACTATTCAACTTCTTAATTATTCTTGTTCACACAGCATTTCCTTTTGCTCAGGCGCCCTAGGTGCAAATAAAGCATCCCATCTGCTCGTAATTAGAACTAAATAATTTCAGAGAATGTAGCTTATCATTTTGACTGCACATTTGATTAAAAACAGTGTACAAGCAATATCCTGATTATTGGCGTAACAGCAACAACACATACAAGGCTGTGTTCTTCTATCATTAAAGAAGATCGAAAACATTATCTGTTATTTCAGGGGGAAAAATACAACTTTTTAGTTCATTTCATACAGATGAAAGCGAATTACAGCAAATCACCTCTCCACTGAATAGCAGCCCCCACATAATGACTTTATTTGCTTAATCCCCAAATTAAACGCCGTTTCGAGCGAGGGCCCTGTGTTATTACTCTCATCATGTCGAGAACATTTTCCTGCCGAGACCAATTTGAATAAAACAAGGGGCCTTCCTTGAACTCAATCAAGGAGCCATAATGTGGTGGGTAATAGAGGTTGCTGATAGATTTGCAGGCAAAAGTGTTATACCTAATGATGGGATATGGATAATAGTCCTCCTGGAGGTCCTGATGCGATTCCAGTTGGCTGCCAGATGCTAAAAATCAAGAAGAGCATTGATCAGTGACAGGAAGCTGTGGTGGATTCATCTAGTCAAACTTCAGCTGTTTTTCCACTGTACAGTTAAGCCAGGCATAAATTATATTAATTGATTTAATTACATACTTAAAACATCTTCCCCAATTAATTTAATTAGGTGGCTACATGATGCTACTGGCAGGGGAAGATTAGAGGCAGCTCACTTAATTAACAGAATATGAATGAAAAAAAGAGAAAGCAAACATAAATGAAATTGTGAGCACTAATTAAAAGGCTGTCTGCAAACTTAAATACTTTCTGACAAAATGGTGACAGCAATGTAGACAAGAGAGGATTTTTTTTTTCTGAGCAAATTAAAGTGCCAGAAGGTATATATAGGGAGAAAAAGTAATGCAGTTAAAACACTGATTTTCTGACAGAACTACCATAGTCAAAGTAAAGGGACTTTTTTTTTTTCTATAGAAAAATTGCAACAGATTTTGCAGCCACGAAAGCCACATTCTTGATTAGGGCTAAACTATGATGCACAAACAAATGTGGGGTTTGTGCATCATACATTGAGGGGAGTGAAAGGTGAAGGAGTCTGAGGCAAGGAGGGTAGTTGGAAAAAGAAAGGGAAGATAAACAGACAACTTATTGCAACCGCTCAAGCACGAAATGTTTAGAAAAAGAGGTCTGCCTTAACAGCTGGCAGCCTTGTGCACCTTGGCTCGAATGCGGAAATTCTCCAGGTGTCTCTGACGTGATTCCTTTAGTATCTTCTTTAGTCGAGTCTTATGGCAATGTAACAGCCAAGCAATGGCAATCACACCTGATGCCCACTTCTGCTGGCGATAAATGAGGAAGAATTTTCTTGCTTTGTAGCATTTCCATGTGGCTTGGATCTTCATGGCGGCCTCCGAATTTCCATCTTGGCCCTTGTACCTTTGACCTGGAAGATTTATCAGCATTTGGACATGAGCTGGGTCCTCTAACACTGAGAGGAGGTCATATCTGGTAAGTTTATTCGTCAGCTCAAACTCTGGAAGGAGGGCCACCAAATTATTCCCTTTTATTTTGACTTCTGGTATTGCATAGTTCCTGAGAAACTTCTCGACATGTTCCAAGAGAGAAAAAATACCTCCCCAAGCTAAGCTAAAATGTTCCTTGAATGCTAAGAAGTCTGGGGCTGTATTGTCTATGACACCATTATAAATTAAAAAGTCATAATCCCACAGTGATTTCAGGGCTCTCGAAGGTGTTGTGACTTTCATGGCCTGTGGGAAAAGAGAAATATATTTTAGAAGTGAAAGACATTATGATCTCCTTTAAATGAGTGGTCAAGACACACACTACCACATTATCATTTAGCATTCAATGGTGGGAAGATATGAATCCTAGTACTGATTTAACACACACATGTCATAATATGGAAGTCTGGCTAGTATATATCATTAAAACTCATTACCAGATGGATATGTTAGAGATCACTCAAATCTATTAACATTTTTATAAAAGTGTTACAAAATTGTTCAAGGAAACTGGTCATAAAAAATTATGCATTTAGTTTACTTTGATACAATCGCCTGACCCCCAATCTCTGTGATTTAATTTTTACACATGCACGCATGGTCTGAGAAGCGTGTTGCTGATTCCTTGATCATAACTTATCCACCAGTCTGAAAAACAGGGCGAAGCCGTTCTTTGCATTCCTTAGGATAACTTCAAATGTGCCTGTTAAAAGTTGTTTCTGACTTCATAAAAGATCATCACTTTTTAGCATTTTATAGTTCTTCTGCCATCTTCTCTTAATATCCAGAGGTCATTTTTACAAGGAACATTATGTTATATGTTATCACCTTTGTCATTCTTAGGTTTCTCTTGACACGTGTTCTTTTATTCTTAAGTCTGGTTTCTTCTTAGGAACATATATGGGGCTGTCCCAGGTGGATTAGAATCACAAATCTGATAACAAAACCAAGGGAGCATTTGCTTTTCATTTTGTTCCCATCTGTATTGACATTTTAAGCTATGAAAATACTTCTATTTATAATTGGCAAATTTCTAAGAATCAGATGCTGAGCAATTTTTTTTGTTCTTTACACTTTCTATGTTAAAAATAATAAATGCTATTTAAAAAATCATATCAGAGGTTGTTTAGATGACAACAGCAATACATGTCACCCCCATTTAAAAAAAAGGAAAGGGAAATTGTGTTGTGTCAATGACCACTCTGTAACCACTACATTTCAATTCTCAGAACCTATTCTACTGAAAACAGACACTCTGCCCATGATCTAAATGTTCCTAATGGCTTAGAGGGGTTGAGGGAGAGGGAGGGTACAGATTTTCAGGCCCTGAGTTCTCGTCAGTAAACCCGGTATTAATTTACTGTAATAATTGTTTCTGCTTGCTTAGGTATGTAAGGAATAGATTGTTTTCAATATGTCAGCATTCTCAGATGTATAAGCCCATCTTTACCAAACTGTAGGGTTATTATTGCTCTTTGCATTTTGAAGAGTTTTCAAAAAACTCAAAGAAAAAACCCCCCAGCAATTTATCCATAATGATTATGCCACAGCACTGTGTTGAGTATTACTAGATCAGATTATTCACGCGTTTTCTTTTCTCTGGTCCTGGGCGGCAGAATAATTAATTAGACTGCCTTCTCAAGTAAAAATGCTGAAAAACAAGAGTAAAGTCCAAAAGCGCAAATTTCCTTTCACTTTAGAAACAGACTTTAAACAGCAGCGAGCTTTTTGTGTACTTTTAACTTGAGTTGTTATAAGGCATAAAAATGAGGGAAAAAATCTTCTCGCCAAGTTTCTATCCCTTTCTGATCTAATCAGGGTACCAGAAGAGAATGCAAGCTACTTGGTAGATGAAAATAAATTCCTTCTTCTTGGATGGGCAAGAGAAAATTGGAGAAGTAATGCCTCCTTCAGCAGCCACCAGTGCTGGCAGGAGAGGCTGCCACTCCTGGTAGAAGACAAGTGGCACATGTTCCAACAGAAATGGCCTCTATGGCTACATTTCTCCCTCCCTTCAGGAACGGTCTCTGATACTGGGAATTAGAACTCAGAGAAGAATGACAGTTCTTCATCAGTGAGAAATAGACATGCAAAATAATCACAGATGGACATGTATGGAGCTGGCTGGTCCTGCCGTCACGTGTGATTCAGTCAACAGGACTCTGAGACTTCTGTAAGAAGCAAAGCTATGGATGGGAGATTTGCCAGAGAATCTTGTCTTCTTGGCAACATTCTGAAACTTCTTATCTTCACAGCAAGACATGTGGAATTAGGACCATCTATGAAAATGGGACAACCTTGGTAGAAGTTGAGAGAGGAGAGGACTCACATCTCTCTCAGACAGTGCCTTTCCATGGGGTGGGTCTAGAGATTTTATGCACATCAGCAAATGCATTTTAGACCTTCTGAAAGAACAGCCTTGGGTGGCAGTGGGAGCAAGCAAAATTTATCAGTGGCTGTTTTAGAACAAAGGGATTACACCTTTCTACCTTCTTGGACGATAATCCAGCAAAGACCTGCTCTCAAAGGAAACATACCCCTGGACATCAAACAGAACACTCAGGCACTGGGAAGCTATGGGTTTGGAGTCAGCTAAAGCATAACTGTAGTACATCTGTCACAGAGAATGCCACACTTGGGAGCACTTTAGACTTGGAGCAAGAAAAGACATGCCTCTCAAGAGAAAGGCTTCCCAAATTAAAGCAGTGCATCAGCATTGTGAGATCCATTGAGCAGGTAAAGACAAAGCTGCTTCACAGCCTGCTAGGAATAAGAGCCCTGATTAAAGGTCATGCCATGCTTCAGGTTCTGGCTCCTTCTGCTATTCTTTATCTCTGTGAACTTGTCTACTATTATTTGTTGGCTTTCTTTCTTTCCTTCTTTTTCTTTTCCTCTGCCTTCTTTCCTCCCTCCTTCCTTCCTCCCTCCTTCCCTTCTTTCCTTCTTTTCCCTTCCCTCTCTTCTTTTTCTTTATTTTTCCCTTCCTCCCTCTCTCTTTCCCTCCTTTTCTAAGATGTGCTGTACTCCCAATATGATATTACTGACTTAACGGCAATTTTTTTTCCTTCTAGCCAAGAAGGATTTCTGTCAAAACACTGTATTCTCACCTGGTCCTTCTTGGGTCACAATCATACCTTTGCGAGATGCCTGTATTCACTAATTGGCCCAAACAAAGCCCAAACCTGTGGCCTAATTATTAGCATCTTGCTCTAACTAACCAGCTGGGGAACAAAACATGTTTGCAAAGTGTAATCGCTAATTAGATAACTTCGAGAGTTTCTGGAGCAGTTATTTAGGCAAAATTCTAAATCCAAAACAAAAAACAGGAAAGCAGGATGGTGATTACATATGTTATTAAGTCACAGACATTAAGCAAAAAAGATAGACCCAGTGTTGCATTCTAAAATTTAGAAATACCAGCTGGGTGTGGTGGTGTGCACCCGTAGTCCTAGCTACTCAGTAGGCCGAGGTGAGAGGATTGCCTGAGCCCGGAAGTTCGAGGCTGCAGTGAGATATAATCACACCACTGCACTCCAGCCTGGGTGAGAGAGTGAGACACTATCTCTCAAATAAATAAATAAATAAAATTTAGAAATAACTGCCACAAAGAAAATCATATTTCTAAGACAAATGTCTTTATGAAAAATGTTCTTTTCATTTATGTGGACAGTATGTGGGTTTGGCATTAAACTGGATCCATAATCAGATACAAGCAGGATCTCATAGTGGCAAATGGCCAAGTATTGGGGATAATACCACATGGGTATCATCTTTAGAGAATGTTCATCATTCCATTGCCTAGAAGGATAGACTAAATTCCTTCTGAAACTAAAAGCCAATGTTCAGTTTCTCAAATACCCAAACATATCCATTAGTAACTAGCCCAGGCAATTGCACTGTGTGAAAAAGAGTAAGTTCTTTCTGCACCTTATGGCTCTAAATGAGAGTTTGCATTTAGAATATGAATGGAATGTCCCTCAGAGATGGAGTTCTTATTCTTTCTCAAAGACCAGGGATGCTATTTGTCTGACCCTGCTTTTAAATTGTGTTAAGGGTCCACAATATGCTGAGCTTTCTCTAGAATAAACATCAGGACCTCAGCTGGCTAGAACTGTTCAAAAGATGTACATGATATTCAGAGAGACTAGCTGACCTAATCAGCAGTCCGTAATTCAGCATAGTCACAGGTCTGAATTTTAGAGGACAAAGGAACTTGGAGGTCACTGGCCTTGCCTTTTGCTCAATAGGCTATTATGGGCCCAGAGAAATTAGCCTTGGCCTTAAGTCCAACTAAACTGGGTTCAAATCCAAGCTTTGCCAATATGTGCTACATGCCCTTGGGCAGGTTACTACACCCTAACTTTCCTAAATTTCCCTAAATTTCCTTATCTGTAAAAATGAAAGGTCCCTGCAGAGCTGCTATGATGATTACAGTATGTGTCAAGAACCTTTAATAGTGCCTTACCCCTAGTCAATGTGGTTTTTACTATAGAGAAGGAAACTGAGGCTCAGAGCGGTTAAATGACTTGCCCAAGATCACAAAGCTAGTTGGAAGATCTTCTTAATTTCTAAGACAGTATTTTGTTACAATAAGACAAAATTCCGTTTCTAAACAACCCAAATCCATATATAACCAAAGGAAGGAGAATAAGTACTATAAGAAGTGTGTCTTTGCTACTCTTCCATTTCCTTTCATCAGCCCCTCTTCCTTGCCATCGGGTGCTTTCTCTTCCACACCCTACCCCATGCTGACCCCTACCCCCGTACCACCAGTGCCCACAGCCTAAACTGCCTAGAACTCCCCATATGGCTCCTTACTAAGCTGTGCTCTTCTTAGTCTTCTTTCTACCACCTTGTACATCAGAGCCAATCTGGCCTTGATTTGCTGTTTTTTTCTTTTTCTTTTTAAAAAACGGAATGATAATTATTATTTTTAGAGACAGGGTCTCCCTCTGTCATCCAGGCTGGAGTGCAGTTGTGTGATCATAGCTTGCTGCAGCCTCAAACTCCTGGGCACAAGTGATCCTCCCACCTCAGCTTCCCGAGTAGGTGGAACTACTGGCACAAGTCATGATGCCCATTTAATTTTTGTAATTTTTTTGTAGAGATAAGGGTCTCGCTATCTTGCCCAAGCTGGTCTTGAACTCCTGGCCTCAAGCGATCCACTCACCCCAGCCTCCCACAGTGTTGGGGTTACAGGCATGACCCACTGCACTCAGTTCATTTTTTCTTATTTGACAGGCTGGAAAGCAATTTGTTAAACTAATTCCTATCACTGTGCTAATGAACATAACATAGTGTGGTGTATCGGAAGCAACAAGACCCAGAATCTAGTCTGTTACCACCTTCCTCTGTGGCCTTGGGAAGCCACTTCTGTGGGTTTCAGTTTCCATTAAGAGATCACTCAGGGCACTTCTAATTTTGATACCCTATGCCTCTCTGACTTAATGTGTCACCCCTCCAGGGATATTGGCTTTTTAATAAACTTCTGGAGCCAGTAAAGCCATCAAATCAAAGGCAACTATCTCCAATGGCATCACTTTATGCACCATGAAAAACACCTGGGGTATATTTTTTCCTATTCTATTTTTTAGATGGAAAACTCTTTCTAGTAACTCTGAAATCAAAATAGATTAACGGCTGCCCACACCACCTAATGGTAAAGGTGGTCATGGAGAGAGAACCCCAAAGAGTAGTGTTCCAGTATTCTGGGGCCTGCAAATCAATGGCTCTCAGTTCATAATATCTAGAAACTGTCTAAGTAATCCTTAAGTCCCAATTAAAAGTGAAAATCAGAGCCCTTAACCTTTACAAAGAGAATAAAAGGCAAAAACAGAACTCATCGAGCAGAGACATATAAAAGAAGAGACTTGAGTGTAAAGGCCACTCAGATCAGCAGCAATTTTCTAGGAATAATTTCTGCAATTGCTTTGAAAGGTATCTTTATTCAAATGAGTCTTCCTGAACTCTGAAACATTTCCTGAGGAGAAAAATTCCCGTCCTTTGATGCATTCTCATGGAACAAAAACACACGATGGATCAAAATCTGGTTGAAGATCAAACAGAACAGAATCAAGAAGATTTTGTAAATAGATGGTCTATTTTCAGTCAAATGTGAAATTTCCTTCTAGAGACACATTTCATTTTACTGCTGCATTGATTTCATCTTTTCTGTTACACCTCTAATATTCTCTGAGAAAACGTGACATAGTTAAGGACCACTGGGGACAATTATGATGGATGGGTTGAACCTGCTGGGGATGTGGACAGGAAGCCTGACAGGATGGGAATCAAAAGCAGCCTGGATTCCCAGATCTCTGAGCAAAGACACATCATAATTTTCTCTACATGTATGGGAAAAAGAGCAAGCCTCAAAAAGGACTGCTATTATCACCAAAGTAAAGCTTGACACTCCAATTTTCCTGAGAAAAATGTGGATCTAGTACGTTCCTTGATCACAGATCACTAAAGAATACTTGCAGAATTCCTACAGAGCTCCACCTTGTCATATTCTCTATACCTATATATGTATTTTTTTTTGTTTTTGAGACAGAGTCTTCCTCTGTTGCCCAGGCTAGTGTGCAGTGGTGCAATCTCAGCTCACTGCAACCTCCACCTCCCAGGTTCAAGTGATTCTCCTGCCTCAGCTTCCAGAGCAGCCAGGATTACAGGCATGTGCCACCACACCCGGCTAATTTTTGTATTTTCAGTAGAGATGGGGTTTCACCATGTTGTCCAGGCTGGTCTTGAACTCCTGACCTCAAGTGATCTGCATGCCATGGCCTCCCGAAGTGCTGGGATTACAGGCATGAGCCATCGTGCGTGGCTTCTATACCTACATATGTATTCTGGTTTATTTTTCTTCATAGCACTTATCTCACTCTTTGATATTATATTAAATATCTGATTATTACCTCTCTCACTAGAATATAAACCCCAAGAGGGCAAGGACTAGGTTTGCTTTGTTCATTGCTGTGTCCCCAGTGCCTATCTAGTACACTGCCTGGCACATGGTAAAGGTCAAAAAGGATTAGCTGAATGAATGAATGTATGAATGAATGAATGAAAGTGTGAATACTAAAAGTTAAGCTTATAGCCAGTTGGACTGGGTTCACAGCACAAAGCTGTTCTATGATCATACAAGTTATCTGCAAACTTGTATCTTGAGTTTTGGAGCACTAATGCAAAGTTTGGCTACTGAGATACAAAAATGTCCATACCCTTTGATCAATAAGTTCCACAGGCTAGTTGTGGTGGCTCATGCCTGTAATCCCAGCACTTTGGGAGGTCAAGGCAGGCGGATCGCTTGAGCCCAGGAGTTCCAGACCAGCCTGGGCGACATGGGAAAACCCCATCTCGACAAAGAAATGCCAAAAAAAAAAAATTAGCTGGGCGTGGTGGCATACGCCTGTAGTCCCAGCTACTCAGGAGGGTGAGGTGGGAGGATTGATTGAACCCCAGCAGGTCAAGGCTGCAGTGAGCCACAATCGTGCCACTGCACTCCAGACTAGGTGACAGAGAGAGACCTCATCTCAAAACAAAAACAACGATTATTTATTAATAATGTAACATTTATAATTTAATGTCAAGCAATAGGATGAAAAGAAAATTATGGTATATCTTTAATAAAGAATCTTATAAAGCCACTAAAAATGTTTTATGAATTTTAAATCATATGTGTAAAGGTTTATGATAAATTGTTAGATGAAAAGAGTAAAACCACAGTTGAATATACAGTATAATACCAACAAAAGAATATGCCAAAGTTTAAATAGTACCAAAGGATTGTGATATGGGGAAAAAATTCTTCTATACTTTTTTTCTCTTTTCTGAATTTTCCAAATTTTCTATGAATGATCAGGTCACAATTTGATCAATGAAAGAGATAAAGTGAAAAAATAAAGATTATCTTGTTGGCTGATAATTTAACCTTTTTTCTGTTGTATATAAGCAAAATTATTAATCACATGTAATAAAAATGTTCAGTTAGACAATGCTATGAAGAGTAGTAAAAACAATTCTTATAGTTTTTCTCGGTAATTATAAGAAAAATTGTTCCGCAAGAATTTCAAAAAAATTGTTTGGCAAATAAAACTGTATAATTTCAATTCATTTGGAAAGTTTAATGATTAAAACACATAGGTGAGGATGGCAATTTCTAATGAATTAGAGAAAATGGTAACTGTTTTTAAAAGATTCTACATGCAAATCAAAAGCACAATGAGATACTATCTCATACCAGTCAGAATGACTATTATAAAAAGGTCAAAAAATAACAGATGCTGGTGAGGTTGCAGAGAAAAGGCAATGCCTATACACTGCCAGTGGGAATGTAAATTAGTTCAGCCATTGTAGAAAGCAGTTTAATGACTTCTCAAAGAACTTAAAAGAGAATTACCATTCGACCCAGCAATCCCATTATTGGGTATATACCCAAAGGACTATAAGTCATTCTACCGTAAAGACACATGCATGTGTTATGTTCACTGCAGCACTATTCACAATAGCAAAGACATGGAATCAACCTAAATTACCATCAACAGTAGACTGGATAAAGACAATGTGGTACATATATACCATGGAATACTATGCAGCCATAGAAAAGAAAGAAGTCATGTTATTTGAAGCAACATGGATAGAGCTGGAGGCTATTATCCTAAGCAAAATAACACAGGAACAGAAAATCAAATACTGCATGTTCTCACTTATAAGTGGGAGCTAAACATTGAGTACACACGGACACAAAGAAGGGAATGACACAGGGGACTACTTGAGGGTGCAGGGTGGGAAGAGGGTGAGGATACAAAAACGAGCTATCGGGTACTATGCTTATTACCTGGGTGATGAAATAATCTGTACACCAAATCCCCATGACACACAACTTATTAATACCTATGTAACAAATCTGCATATGTACTTCTGAACTTAAAAGTTGAAAAAATAAAAATTAGGCTGGGAACGGTGGCTCACGCCTGTAATCCCAGCACTTTGGGGGGTTGAGGTGGGCAGATCATTTGAGGTCAGGAGTTCAAGACCAGCCTGACCAACATGGTGAAACCCCGTCTCTATTAAAAATACAAAAAAAAAAAAAATGTAGCTGGGTGTGGTGGTGCATGCCTCTAGTCCCACTAACTTGGGAGGCTGAGGCAGGAGAATAGCTTGAACTAGGGAGGTGGAGGTGGCAGTGAGCCAAGATCGCGCCACTGCACTCCCACCTGGGTGAGAGAGCAAGACTCCATCTAAAAACAAAACAAAACAAAACAAAAACATCAAGATTTGTGTTTTTTAAAAAAGATTCCACAGGGTTTTTTTTTTTTTCCCCCGTGTCTGGATTTTTCTTTTCTCTTCTTCCTTTAAGATGGTAAGTTAAATGAAGTTTTATGAGAGAAAATGAGTCTAAAAGAGAAAAAAATAGCTTTGGACTTGCTTCTGAATCTCGTTTTGTATCTCCAGGTTGCA
Organism: Hylobates moloch; assembly: GCF_009828535.3. Lineage (NCBI taxonomy): Eukaryota > Metazoa > Chordata > Mammalia > Primates > Hylobatidae > Hylobates > Hylobates moloch. Next base: position 61,369,983 of record NW_026652289.1, read on the forward strand.
GAGCTCTAATTCTCTTAAGACCTGCCCTCTCTTGAATCCTTTAGGGCAAGACAAGAAAGGAGACTAAATTGTGCTGGGAGCAAAGTCAACCAGGGAGGCACCCTGTGCCCTTCAAGAAGTAGGTTTATTCCCCCACCAGATATGACATGTTAAAGCCAAAACTGCTGCTAGATATCATCTAGTGGTTTTGAAAGTATACATTTTAAAGCCTCGAACACTTTGTTCAATCAAATACCATATAGTATGATAGTAAAGAGGTAAAATAGAAAACCCAGGTGGTCTACAGCCCCCTATTGCTAGGAGCTTTTGCTTCTCTGCTTTCCCTGGGGCTATGGGGTGAGGATTCCCTGGGGCTGTAGGGTGAGGATACGGAAGCCCCTTAAAAACATTGATTTGATCCAATCTCCTTTTTATACAGATAGGAGGAAATGAGAGCAGATAGGGGCAGTGGTATGTTTAATGTCACACATACTGCCTGATTAAAACAGTTCAGCTGACTCACCCATAAAATAATTACAGTTTTCTAAATGAGAGGATCAGAAGTACATGTTGGGAAAATACTAAAGAAAGTAACAACTGAAAAGAATGACTAAGAGAAGTGAGACCCCAAATTTGAGATTACAATGTTATCACCCAAACCTATTCTTTCTACACCAATATAAATTTTACAACACAGGGATGGCTTAGGAAACAGGATTTTCTTTTATATTTGTCTTCAATTTGGATTTTTTTTTTAATTTTGAGATGTTTTGGGAAAGTTTTAAACACACAGAGAAGTATAGTGAATAATATAAAAAACTACCACGGACACATTTTTGTTTAATTTTTCGTCGTCTTTGCTGTATATATACGTGTGTGTGTGTGTGTGTGTGTGTGTGTTGTGTGCATATATGTGTGTATGTTATATATATATAAAGTTAACATCCTCTCTGTATTTCTTTTCTTCTCCTTCCTCTTTCTTCCTGTTCCCAGAAGCAAACACACTCATGAATTTGGTCTGTACTCCTATAGTAGAATAAATATTTGCAAACAAATGCAAACAATATTTGCTTGTTTTATCCATAAAATAGATTTTTATTATCAAAATATTAATTAAAATTAAGTGAATCTTAACATAGTTTTTATGCTTGCCTTAAGATAATAAAAAGATTTATTTGCTGACAGGCAATTTTAACAACCTCAAACCTTTGAACTAGATTCTTGAAAACAAAGATGCCTCAGATTTGCTGAAATAACTATTACAAACTCTACCATCGTTTTTTATTCTTTGGATCCTGTGCAAAGCCTGACTGACTTAAACTTATTCAACTTCTTAAATTGGGTTTGGTTAACTGAGCTATAAGATAGAAAAGGCTGTTAAAGTCGGAGCCGATGAAAGCAGACACAACAGCAAAGGTGGTAACTGCTGTCTGTTATTGAAGAAAACAGTAAAAGACACAGAAACTGATTATCTGTATACATGATATTGAATAGAGAATAAATATTAAATTATATTAGTTAGGCAGAAGTGTAATATATTTTAGAAATGTAATAAATGTAATATGTTTCCATAAAAAATGATTGATGTTTATAAAAATTTCTAATGCTTTAGGGCTCTGGTAGTTACATAGTCCAGTTTTGTATGTTGGCTCTGTCATTTACTAATTGGATGACTAATTGAATGACAATAGTGCCTATTGCACAGAAATCCTGTGAAAACTAAGTGAGATAATCCACTTAAGACATTAGGAACAGAGCCTGGCAAAGAGTAAGCACTCAGTACATGTTAGCTGCAAGTAGCAGTAGCAGCAGCAACAGCAGCAGTAGTAACATGAGCAGTAGTAGTACTATTTGAAAAACTGACCCACATGGAAGCATTCATAACCTGGAACAGGCAGAGAGCACAAACTCTGGAGCTTCACTCTCAGCTGGATCCTTTGCACCCTTTTACCAACTGAGTGGGCCTGGGGACAATTGCAGCACATAGGTTCTGCCTGCTATGAGGGTTCAGTGGGTATGAAAGATGCTTAGTGCCATGCATGCAGGACATGATCAGTCAACATTAGCAGTTACACATATTCCAGATAAATAATGCCTTACTGTTCATAAACACATCCTATTTTTAACCTGCAGAATCAAGCTCACACTTTTCTCACATTAAGACGTCAAGGGACGCAAGAGGAAGGATCTAATTGCACTGATTAGTTTACCAAGGAGCAATCTGTCTAGATACAGAGGGACTGTATGTAATCATTGATGTGAATAAAGCTCTATCTAGGCATAGCTCTGCAGGAATAAAATGTGACCCCAAGGTCGGGCCTTTTTCCTTGAAAGCAGATGGCTAAGATCTCTGTGAAATTCTTACTGATAAGAGATCACCAGGAAAGGGAGGCCTAGAAGATGCTCTTAATAATGGACCAATGAGTTATGATAATGAGTACTTTTCCAAAACACTTTCACACACATTAACGCATCTGATCCTTGCAGCAACCCTATGTGAAGGAAGGTATTACCCTCATTTGTCAGAGGAGGAAAGTGAAGAGCAGAGAAGTCAAGTGACTTGCTCAAAGGAGAATCCGGTGCATTCCTACTTCAAGTTCAGGACTTTTATTACCCATGCATGGCCTTGTGGAATGTTCCTTGCTGGCATGTACTTGCCATATTGTGGGGGCTATTTCATTTTTCCAATGTTTTTGTAACCTTAGTTGTTAGGATTAGCTTAACTCTAAATCCCATCTGTACTACAGCATACATGCAGTATGTTGCATGTGTGTGTTCATCCTATATGCGTGCACACATATAAGCACGTGCTGGGGGACAACTGCATTTATTTTTCAACATTTTATTTCTTTTTAAGTGTACTTTTAAAAGATGAAAATCTATGATTGAATTTGAAGACTGATGTGATTCAGCCAAATTTTAAGGACGCTAAGTCATTTGTTTGGACTGAAGCCTGAGAAGTAATTCAGTCCCAAAAGAAGGCAAAAAAGGGTTTCCACTTTAAATGAACCATGTTTTTTTTTCCTGAAACCATGATCTAATTTCTTTTATAAAGGAAACACGAACTTTTGTTGCCATCTCCAGCTGTCAAGCAGTCACCCATACTTTTGCCCTAAGGAAGGGACATCAGGTGACAGACCCTAAATTTCAACTAGTCACACAAATTACAGACCTTCCTATCATGATGTCCTCTTGACCTTCTGCTTTTCCCCTACAATGAAGAATGAGACACAGTTTAAATCAAAACGACTCTCATGGGCAATTTTACAAAACAAATAGAAGGCTCAGAGCCTCACCCCCTTCCCCACTTTCCCCGCTGGGCCAGCCTGTTCTCTCTTTCCACGCAGGCAGGAGCTAACAATTAGAAAGACCTTTCCCACACTGACAATGATGCTCTGTTTGCCAAGCCCCGTTTGCTTTGAAGAAAGAGTTTGACTAAGTAAATATTTATAAAAACACTATAATCAGATGCCAAGTCCCACTTCTAGGGGACACTAGCGTGGCACCACACTGCTTTGTGGTGGAGTCTGATCAAAGGTCTGTACTGGCTCTATCACGAGGCTTGGCATACTGAAGTCCTTCTCTTAGCCTTTTAACTTCCATGCCCAGGACACTTCCCACAAAATATGTGAAAAATTACATTTACCATTGAAGAGTCAATTTAGAAATGCTGTCCCAATCTGGGACCACAGGAAAAAGTCATTAAATATTACTGTTTCCAGCAGTTCGGGAGAGCTTTGTGAAGTCAACAGAGAAAATTAAAGCCAGGGCTCATTAGCATTCAGAAAATATGTCATTATTTAAAACTATTTTTTCATGGTAAACCATTTACTGGCTAAAACCTAGTCATAATATTTGTATTACCTGTAGATCTGTTATCTATAAAACTGTGGGACCTGAGTGCTCCAACAGGGGAGAATCAAAACAGGTGCCTCCGCCTGTTCCTATTATGCACATTAGCCCATGGCCTTCTCACAGCCTGTTAAACAGCTGAATTTGAAACAATAATGGTGCAGGCCAAACACTCGCCTGAAGGCCTGCCTGTCTTGGGATTTGGCCATTTACATTGATTTTCTTTACCCACATTTTTCATGAAACACAAATATTTGCCACGGCAACTGGGGTGTCACATGACATGCTGCTACATAAATAGCCTGGAAATCTCTTAAGGGGACACAGCCCACCAGTGCTGATAATACAGTGAAACCTCTTGATGATTTCAGTATTGAAAGATAAAAGTCTGAGAAGAGCAGGTAGCAGTCTACTATGGAGAGGCAGTAGGATTAATTTCTCCTGTGCTGCTCTCCAATTTCTCCTTCTTTCTTTTCTTATGAGAGCAGCTGAAAACATGACCACTTTCTACATAAAGTAAGCCAGAAAAAGACAGTGCCAGCTGTCTCCTTTCTGTGGTGAAAAGTTTCAAAAATCACTGTCTGCAGTCCATAAACATAAGAAAGCAAGGTACAAAAGTCCAGCACATTTAAACTGGGGGAATCTCCATAAGAATGAATTACATTGTACTGTGAAGAGTTAATGTTAAAGAATACAGAATTTGGCCCGGTGTGGTGGCTTATGCCTACATTCCCAACATTTTGGGAGCCGAGGCAGGTGGACCACTTGAGGCCAGGAGTTCGAGACCAGCCTGGCCAACATAGCGAAACCCTGTCTTTACTAAAAATGCAAAAAATTAGCTGGGAGTGGCGGTACATCCCTGTAATCTCAGCCACTCGGGAGGCTGAGGCATGAGAATCGCTTGAATCTGGGAGCCAGAGGTTGCAGTGAGCCGAGATTGCGCCAACTTGGGTGACAGAGCAGGACTCCATCTCAAAAAAAAAAAAAAAAAGGAAAGAAAGAAAAGAAAGTGCCACATGATGGTTAAAAAAGAAAAAAAAAGGCCAGGCATGGTGGCTCATGCCTATAATTCCAGCACTTTGGGAGGCCGAGGCAGGTGGGTCACTTGAGGTCAGGAGTTTGAGACCAGCCTGGCCAAAATGATGAAACCCCGTCTCTACTAAAAATACAAAAATTAGCCGGGCATGATGGTAGGCACCTGTAATCCCAGCTACCTGGGAGGCTGAGACATGACAATTGCTTGAACCCAGGAGGCAGAGGTTGCAGTGAGTCAACATAGTGCCACTGCACTCCAGCCTGGGCAACAGAGTAAATGAGACTCTGTCTTGAAATAATACAGAATTCTTTCCCCTGCTTCATTAAGGTATTCTATGTTTGGAGATCTTGCCTTTTTAGCCTGTATTTATAGACAAATGAAATACAGTAGAACCTCACAATAAGATATCCTATACCACACAAATTTGGATACAAAGCAACAGCCACTGGACTCCTGACCAGTTAGTATTAGAGGCTGACCCAGTCATTTAGTTAATCTTGCAATGATGCAACATGATTGAATTTTTTAGACCCCACCAATAACATTATGCTAGAGTTGACTTGTACAATTCCCCTTTTGAAAGTCAAATGCATACCAGCAGCAGCTGAAATAGCACTTATTTCTATGTTGAAGGTACAACTCAATAACATGTGTAAATCACCAAATATCTCACAGAAAGTGTTGTAAATAAGAACAATTTTCTTTCTATAGTGAGGAATGTAAATACCTTTGATCTTTGTTTCTTGGGAAAGAACTTCACTTCTGCTGGAGATGGCGGTGGTTCCCGAGGTATAGTGAAAGTGGCTGTGGATGAAAATGGTACATGTTACCTTTTCCAGAAGAAGAGGCTGAGTCATTGGTTGGATGCTATTGGGTTTGCACCTTGAAAGTCAAATGGCTCTGTCACCCACTGTGCGCTCACTATCTTTCTTTCTGTATTCATTCAATGAAACAGCTATGATCACTGACTTCAAAAGGAAGCCAAGAGCATGAGAGGGCAACAGTTCTATTAGAATACAAGGTCAGCCCGCCTTATGCAAACTGCCTGATAAAAAGGCAAATTTTAAAAGCAGGCACATTTTAAAAGCAGGCAAATTAGAGAGTAATATCTGTCTTATAAAATGCTTTGTTAGAAGATTTCTTTAAATAGCCAGATTCCCAGGTTCATGTAATATGTGATTTAACATAGCTACATATGGACTATTCTATTGTGTAAAAAAAAAGATTCTAAAAAATTTAAATGACTGAGGGAAGTGATACAATTGAAAAGCACCATAAAGATTATTTTTGAAATCAGTTAAATCTATACGCAACAACTTTTAGAGAACACACCTAGTCCATAGTCGAGGAAGAATGGGCCCACATGCTAGACAATGCTGTCTCAATCACATCTCTCCTACTGCCTAGCAGCAAACCTGACTGCCCTTTACCAAAAGCCCAAGTCTGACATTCTCAGGGGAGAAAAATCCTTATACTACTCATCCCAAGAAAGAGAACAAAAAATTTATTTAAATGATTAATTGAATAAAAGAAGTGAGGCTTCTTTCAGCTCAATTCCTTCAGCTCAACCCCCTTTTCTGTTAGTTTTCTATAACAACAATCTTAGAAGGAATTGACAGATATTGATCAAAAACAGCACGCTAGTAAAGGATATCAATATATAATTTAGAATCTCACTTTGAGGACTTGGTTCTCTTAGATTGCCTCAACTGAGCTGCAAGGAATATCTTCAGCTCTTTTTTAAAAAGTAGGAAAGATAGCAGAGCCTTTTCAGTGAAACTCACCTTCACAAAAGGGATTTCTTTGTTGCATTTGATCAACCCATTTTTACACCCCTCTGGTTTCCCTGGCTTCCGGCAAGCTTCTCTGTGACTTGTAGTCCTCACTCTCCCCTGGCCAGTAGTGTATGAAGACCCCATTTTAAGGGTATAGTTTTTGCCTTCAGTTCTATGCTCTCCTTCCCTGGTGTCCACTTTGGAGTTTGCTCTCCCACTTCTGAAGGTAAGTCCACATCCTGTGTTCAGCCTGCTTTGAATCCACAGATTCACCAGTAAAATTTGTTATTCCTATTGTCTGCAGACTCAGTACAATTTTTGTTTAACTTTCAGATTCTTGCAGAAAAGTGAGATTTATGGCTAAATTCCCATGTTCAAACAAAACAGCAGCTGAGAAATTTTCAAGTGGGCATAACTTATAACGGATTTTAGTAAAATTTTAGTACAATTTGGTAGGATAAAGATCTCAAGGATAAGTAATTTCACATTGTTAATCCACAGTTAATGATATCAATAAGAATTTTCTTAGCTGTCTGCAGAAATGCTATCACTAAATTATTATTTCATGTGGCCTTGGATTTTATGAGACACATGCATTTGAAGAATGTGTCTGCATTTTTACAAAACCGTATCCTAATGCACTGCCTATTTTGCTACTCAATTTCCCTGCTGGAAAAATGTTTGGTAAATTTTGCCAGAGTTAATGTAGAGGAAAAAATCCTTGTCTTTCTGGACAAACTTGTATGCTTCTGTGGTAGTTATTACTAATTTTTTTTTTTTTTTGAGATAGAGTCTTGCTCTGTCGCCCAGGCTGGAGTGCAGTGGCACAATCTCGGCTCACTGCAAGCTCCACCTCCCAGGTTCAAGCCATTCTCCTGCTTCAGCCTCCTGAGTAGCTGGGACTACAGGTGCCCACCACCATGCCCGGCTAATTTTTTTTTGTATTTTTTGGTAGAGATGGGGTTTCACCGTGTTAGACAGGATGGTCTCAATCTCCTCACCTCGTAATCCACCCACCTTGGCCTCCCAAAGTGCTGGCATTACAGGCGTGAGCAACTGCGCCCAGCCAGTTATTTCTAATTTTAGAGCCCCAGTTTTTTCAGAGTGACAATGTGCCCAACTCCCAGCAAATTAGAAAAAAAATTTTTTTAAGAACATGCAGTTAAATTTTAACTTAAGATAAACAATAAATAAGTTTTTAGTATGTCTCAGATATTAAATATACTTATCCAACAAAGAATAACAGAATTTCCATGAATGGATTAGAATAAGCATAACATCATTCTAAGTATTTATTTAGTATAAGTATGTCTATAATCCTTATGTTAGCTCTAACCCTATCCCTGGACATACACTTTCCCAGCCTTTCTCGTAGCTAGCAGTGAGCAGTGAGATGTAAGGGAAAGTCCACCCCAAGGCTTCTGGGAAGAGACTGACACCACTATTTTCCCCTTCATCTGGCCTGGAATGTGTACGTAAGGCCCAGGGCTGCAGAAGCCATCTTATGACCAAGAGGTGGCAAGCATGAGGATTAAATCAAACATACCAAAGAGGGTAAAGTAGAAAGAACACCATGACAACCCTGCTGATCAATGCCACCATCCCTAGGCTCCTCACCTCCCAATTTCTTGTGTACGAGACAAACTCTTCATTGTTTAGGCCACTGGTAGTTTTCTGATAGTTATAGTCACATGCATTCCTGAGTGGTACTACCCGTTCCCATCTCTCCCTCCTTCCCTCTTCTCTTCCTTCCATACTTTGTCTTATTGCATGTGCTAGGACCTCAGTACCAAAATGGTGGCAAAAATGATCATCCTTTACTTGTCTCTGCTTTTAATGGAGAAGTAGAAAAGGAATGCTTCAAAAGTTCCCCTACTAAGGATATTTTTTGCTCTAGGGCTTTGGTTGATAACAACAATCAGGTTCAGAAAATTCTCTTCTATTCTGCTCCATCCAGAGGATTTTCCCTTATCATTAATGTTGAATAGTATTGAATGATTTTTTTTTTCTTTTGGTATATATCAAGACCATGAGGTTTTTTCTTTTTAAATATGTTAATATGGTGAATTATATTGCTAAATTTTTCTGATGTTGAACTTTCCTTACGTTTTTCCTTGATTATGATGAGCATTTAAAAATGCTAATGTTTTTTAGAATCTTTGCCTCTATGTTCCTAAATAAGATTGATCTATGTATATTTTTTCTTGTACTGTGCTGTTTCAATTTTGGTAGCAAAGTTATAATAGCTCCATAAAATCAGTTGATAAGCTTTTCCTCTTTTTTTCCCCTATGGAATAGTATAAAAAGAATTAACTGACCTGTTAAGGTTGGTAAAACTTGCCTACAAAAGGCCTGAGGCCTTCGCCCCTCTGGCATATTAGAGTATGTGAGTGTGTGTCTGTGTGTGTGTGTTTAAAAGACAGAGAGATATTTTTGACTACCAATTCAAATTATCTAATAATATTGTTTTAAGTTTGTTATTTTTTCTCAAGTTATTTTTGGTAGTTTACACTTTTCTAGGAGATTTTTCATTTCATATTTTAAAATGTATTGGCACAAAGTTACCATACTACGATTTTTTTAAAATTCTACTGTATCTATAGTTAGTGACCTTTTTTCATTTTAATAGTGTTTACGTGTGCCTTCTATTTTCCTTTCTTTATCATTATTGTCAGAGATCTGTCTGTTTTATGTTCTTTTAAAGAAGCCAATTTTTGACGGCACAGTGGCTCAGGCCTGTAATCCCAGCATTTTGGGAGGGCAAGGTGGGCAGATCGCCTGAGCTCAGGAGTTTGAGACCAGCCTGGGCAACATGGTGAAACCCTCTCTCTACTAAAATACAAAAAATTAGCTGGGCGTGGTGGTGCGCACCTGTAGTCCCAGCTACTCGGGAGGCTGAGGCACGAGAACTGCTTGAACCCTGGAGGCAGAGGTTGCAGTGAGCTGAGATCACGCCACTGCACTCCAGCTTGTGCTACAGAGTGAGACTCTGTCTCAAAAAAATAAATAAATAAATATAAAATAAAAAAATAAAGAAGCCAATTTTTAATTATTTTGGATCATTTTTGTTTTTACTTTCTTAATGTCTGCTTTTATTTTCATTATTTCCTTTCATTTTTTTTCCAGTTTACTGCTTTTCTTTTTCTGTCTTCTTGTGTTTAATTAGGCTTAGGTCACTTATTATCAATTGTCCTTGTTTTCTTTTTTCTTTTTTTTTTGAGACTGAGTCTCGCTCTGTCACTCAGGCTGGATTGCAGTGGCGCAATCTTGGCTCACTGCAACCTCTGCCTCCCGGGTTCAAGCGATTCTCCTGCCTCGGCCTCCTGAGTAGCTGGGATTACAGGTACGCACCACCATGCCTGGCTAATTTTTGTATTTTTAGTAAAGGCAGGGTTTCACCATTTTGGTCAGGCTGGTCTCGAACTCTTGACCTTGTGATCTGCCCGCCTCAGCCTCCCAAAGTACTGGGATGTTCTTGTTTTCTATTAAATGCATATAAATAATGGATGAGGTTGCTCAGAAGTGATGAAAGACACTGGTCTACAGATTCAAGAATCCCAATAAATACAAAGCAGGATAAATAAAAAGACCTATATGCCTAGATGTATCACAATGAAGCTGTAGAACACAAAAGACAAAAAGAACTTATTTCAACTAGAGAGGAAACAAAAGACAAATTGTTTTCATCCACAATTTTAGCCACTATTCACCACTGACTCCGCAATAGTCCATAGGCTCCTCAATAGCAGATATAATTGCTAGAAAACAATGAAATAATATATTGAATGTGCTGATAAGATAACTTTCAAAAAGCAGGACATAAACACATTTTGAGGCAAATAAAATTTGAAAGAGTTTATCATCAGCAGAAACAGGCTTGTACTAGTGGAAATTGAAAGAATATAATTTAGGGAGATGGAAATGAATGCAGTATTGAAAGTCTGAGATGCAACAAGGAATGAAGAGAAAAGACAGTGACAAATCTGTTGGCTAATATAACAAATATTGATTACATAAAAAACATTAACAATAACGTCTTGTGGGTTTTTTTTAAAAAGATACAACTAAAATACATAAGAAAAATAGATGCTACATCAGGAGGAAGATGGAGTTAAAATGTTCTGAGGTTTTTATACTGTTAAAGGGAAAAGTACAGATATTTATTAACTTTAGACTTTGATAAGCAATATATGCATGTGAAAATAAGAAGCTAATCACAATAAGAATATAAAAGGAATGTATCAATTCCAAAATAATAGAGGAATAAAAGTATAATGAGGAAAAATAATGTATTCAAAAGAAGACAATAAAGGAAAGAAAATGAAATAGCAACAAAACAGGGCAGGGCACAAACAGAAATAGTCTAGATGGAAGAAATATTATCAAAATATATTAGTAATAAGAATAACTGTAAATACGGTAAATGCTAAATGGATAACGATGGTCAGAATGAGTTTTTTTTTTAATTCAGCTGTATACTATTTATAAAAGACAGACTTAAAACATATTGCTACAGAAAGATTAAAAGTAAAAAAATGAGAAAAGATACGCCAGGCAAACAATAACCAAAAGGAAGCTGATGTGGCTATATTAACAGACAAAATGCTATTTATGCTAAAAAGCAATTATAGAGATAATGAAGGACAGTGTGCAATGATAAAAGTTCCCATTTACTAGGAAGATATAATAACTACAGTAAGAGTTGGCAAGGATGTGAATTCACAGAGTATCTTATACACTGAAGGTAGAAATGTAAATTGATGCAATGACTTTAAAAGACAGTTTGGCATTACTTTCTAAAGTTGAATGTTCACCTACCCCATGACCAACATTTCCACTCCTATTGACCAACAAAAATGCTTGTTCATACTCAGTAGGAAAGGTGAAGGAGTGCACAGCAGCACTGTTCACAATACCAAAGGGTGAAATCAACCCAAAAGTCCATCAACAGAAGACTGGATAAATTAACTATGGTCTATTCAAACCATTATCTTCAGCAAACTAACACAGGAACAGAAAACTAAACACTGTATGTTCTCACTCATAAATGGGAGCTGAAAAATGAGAACACATGGACATAGGGAGGGGAACATTACACACCAGGGACTGTTGGGGGGTGGGGGGAAGCAGAATGGAGAGCATTAGGACAAATACCTAATGCGTGCAGATCTTAAAACCTAAATGATGGGTTGATAGGTGCAGCAAACCACCGTGGCACATAAATACCTATGTAACAAACCTGCATGTTCAGCACATGTATCTCAGAACTTAAAGTAAAATAAACAAACAAACAAAAAAATGGAATATTCTACAGCAGCCAAAAGAAATGAATTCAGTGACGTGCAGCATATCTACTTCAAGACTCTAATTCAGTATTTCAGGGAGGGCCCTGGCATCTCTAGTTTGATGCATACAGGTCATCTCCTTAGCACTCCACTTCTCCAGCTTTGCGTACAGCTCCCTACCCTTTCCTTTCATGTCAAGCAGGTGTCCCTCCCCCAATATTCTTTCTAAAAGTCAGACTTACTGAGTTACTACTTACATACAGTAAAATTCACCCTTTTTAGTGTACAGTTTTATGAGTTTTGGCAAATGTGTAAGTCATATAACTATCACCACAATCAAGATATAAAACAATTCCAGGCTAGGCACGGTAGCTCACACCTGTAATCCCAGCACTGTGGGAGGCCTAGGCAAGTGGATCACGAGGTCAGAAGATTGAGACCATCCTGGCCAACATGGCGAAACCCCATCTCTACTAAAAATACGAAAAATTAGCTGGGTGTGGCTGTGGGCACCTGTAGTCCCAGCTACTTGGGAGGCTGAGGCAGGAGAATTGCTTGAACCTGGGAGGCAGAGGTTGTAGTGAACCGAGATTGCACCACTGCACTCCAACCTGGGCAACAGAGCAAGACTCCATTCTCAAAAAACAAAAAAACAAAACAAAACAAAAAAAAACAAAAAACAATTCCAATACCTGCCAAAATTCCTGTATGCCCCTTTACAGTCAACTACTCTCTCCATCCCCAGGCAACTCTTGATCTGTTTGCTGTCTTCATTGTTTCATTTTCTAAAAATGTCATGTAAATAGAATCATATAGTGTGTACCCTGTTGAGTTTGGCTTCTTTCACTTCACATAATGCATTTGGGATTCATCCGTATTGTTGCATGTATCAGCAATTAGTTCCTTTTTAGAGCAAGTTGTACTCCATTGTATGGATGTACCTCAATTCATCAGCTGAGAGACATCTGAGTGGTTTCCAGTTTTTGGTGATTATGAATAAAGCAACATTCATATATTACAAACATTCATATACAGGTTTTTGTGTAAATATGTTTTCATTTCTCTTGGGTAAATAGATAACTAGGAGTGAGATTGCTGGGTCATACAGTAAATGCGTGTTTAACTTTATAAATAACTGCCAAACTGTTCTCCAAAGTGTTTGTACCATTTTGCATCCCTACCAGCAAGGAATGAGAGTTGCAATTGTTCCATATCCTCATGTAGTGGTATCCCACTGTGGTTTTAATTTGTATTTCCCTAATGACTAATGATGTTAAGCATGCTTTCATGTATCTATTTACTATCCATATTATCTCCTTTGGTAAAGTGTCTGTTCATATCTTTTGTCTGTTACGTTATTGGGTTGTTTGTTTCTTATTACTGAGTTTTAAGAGTTCTTTATATGTTCTGGATAAAAATACATAATCAGTTATTGTTTTAAAATATTAACTCTCAATCTATAGCTTTTCTTTCTTTCTTTTTTTTTTTTTTTTTTTTGAGATGGAGTCTTGCTCTTGTTGCCCAGGCTGGAGCAATGGCGCAATCTGGGCTCACTGCAACCTCTGCCTCCCGGATTCAAGCCTCAGCCTCCCGAGTAGCTGGGATTATAGGTACCCACCACCACACCTGGCTAATTTTTGTATTTTTAGTAGAAATGGGGTTTCACCATGTTGGCCAGGTTGGTCTCAAACTCCTGACCTCAAGTGATCCACCCAACTCGGCCTCCCAAAGTGGTGGGATTACAGGCGTGAGCCACTGTGCCTGGCCAATCTATAGCTTTTCTTTTCATTTTCTTAACACTGTGTTTCAAAGAGTGTAAGTGTTTAATTTTGATGAAGTCCAATGTATCCAGTTTTTCATTTTATGGATTTTGCCTTTGGTGTGGTATGTAAGAAATCTTTGCCTAACTCAAGAACACAAAAAATTTTCCCCTTCGTTTTCTTCCAAAAGTTTTATAGTTTAGGCTGTATATTAATTTTATAAACCATTTTGGGTTAATTTTTGTACATGGTGCAAGAAATGGGTTAAGGTTCTTTTTTCCCTTTTATATAAATGTCCAGTTCTTCCAGCACAATTTGTTGAAAAAATTATGCCTTCTCCACTGAATTGCCTTTGCATCTTTGTCAAAAATGAATTGACCAAGTATTTGTGGTTCTATTTCTGTACTCTTTACTCTGTTCCATTGATCTCTGTGTTTATCCTTTTGCCAATACCACACGGTCCTGATTACTGTGGCTTTATATTAACTCAGATAACAAGAGTCCTCCAATGCTGTTTTCCTTTTTCAAAATTGTACTAGCTATTGTAGCTCCTTGCCCTTTCTACAAACTTTAGAATCAGCTTTTCAATATCTACAAAAAACCTTACTGAGATCCTGATTGGGACTGCATTGAATTTATAGATCAATTTGGGGAAAATTAATTATAAAAATATTGAGTCTTCTAATCTATGAACATGGCTAATCTTTCCAATTTATTTAGGTCTTCTTTTAACTTTTTTCATTAGTGTTTTATAGCATCCAGCATCCGTATGTTTGCAAATATTTGTTAGCTTTATACCTAAGTATTTAATTTTTGGTGTTATGTTAATGGTGTTTTTTAAATATTCAATTTCCAATTGTTCATTTCTAACAAATTGAAATTCAATTTATTTTTGTATGTTAATCTTGTGTCCTCAAACCTTCCTTGTTAGTTCTAGTAGCTTTTGTGTGTGTGTGTGTGTGTGTGTGTGTGTGTGTGCACGCGTGATGGCTTGCGAGTTTCTATGCAGTAATTGTGCTGTTTGCAAAGAGAGTTTTATTTTTTCCTTTCCAATCTGCATGTCTTTTGTTTCTTTTTCTTACCTCACTGCATTGGCTAGGAACTTCAGTACAATGTTGAATAGAAGTGGTGAGAGTGCACAACCATGTCTTGTTCCTGATCTTAGATGAAAAGCATTCATTCAAACACTATTGTGATATTGGTTGTAGAGATCCTTTTATCTGCTTGAGGAAGTTCCCTTGTATCCTTAATTTTCTTAGGGTTTTTGATACAAATGGATGTTGATTTTTTTTAAATTGAGATGGTTATATAGTTTTTCTTCTTCAGTCTATTCATATGATGACTTATAATGATTGATATTTAAATGTCGAAACAGCCTTGCATTCCTAGGATAAACCCCACACGGTCATGATGTAATATATATAAAATACATAATCTCTCTCTCTATATATAAACATATATATCTATATATAAATATATAGATATATATACACAGAGAGAGCGCTAGATTCAATTTGCTATATTTTGTGAAGGACTTTTGTATCTGTTTTCATAAAGAATACTGAGCTGTAGTTTTTTCTAAAGTCTTTGGTTGTGGTGTCAGGGTGATGATGATAGCTTCATAAAATTATCTGGGAAGTGTTTCTTTCTATTCTATTTTTCAGGAAGAGTTTCTGTAACATTGGTAATATTTCTTTCTTAATTGTTTGGTAGAATTCACCAGTGATGCCATATGGTATCATTTTTTTCTTACAATGTTTTTAAGTACTAAGTCAATTTCTTTAATAAATATAGGACTAATCAGGTTATATATTTCTTCTGGAGTGAGCTTAGGTAGTATCTGTCTTTCAAAGAATTTGTCCATCAATATAAGCTGTCAACATTATAGGCATAAAGTTGTTTCTAATGTTCTCTTATCATCTTTTAAATGTCTACAGGATTTGTAATGATGTCTCCTCTTTTGTTCCTGATATTGGTCATTTGTGCCTTCTCTCTTTTAATCTTGGTTAGTCTGGCTAGAGGCTGACCAATTTTATAAAAATGTTCCATTAAACACAGTTTGGTTTCACTGAATTCCTTTTTTTTTTTTTTTCCATTTTCCATTTCACTGACTTCTACTTTTGTCTCTATTATTTCCATCCGCTGCTTGCTTGGGTATAATTTGCTTTTCTTTTTCTGGTTTTTTAGAGTGGGAGCTTAGATCATTAATCTGAGATATTTCTTCTTTTCTAATAAAAGTATTTAATGTTAAAAATTTTTCTTAAGCACTACTTTAGCTGCATCTTACAAATTTCAATATGTTGTGTGGTCATTCCCATTTAATTCAAAATATTTTTTTAATATCCTTGTGACTTCCTCTTTGATCCATGGGTTATTTAGAAGCGTGTTTTTGCATTTGGGGGATTTTCTACTTTTTAGTTTAATTCTGTTAGGGTCAGAGAACATAATGTGTAAGACTTTAACTATTTTAAATTTGTTAATATTTGTTTTATAGTCCAGAATATGGTCTATTTTGGTGAATGTTCCATGTGCATTTGAAGTAAATGCGTGTTCTGTTGTGTTTTAATGGTCTATAATGGTCTATGGTCTACATGGCCTATAATACTGTTCTATTATGGTCTTCTATAGCAGGGGTCCCTAACCCACAGGCCACAGACTGGGTACTGTGGCCCATTAGGAACTGAGCTACACAACAGGAGGCGAGTGGCAGGTGAGCAAGCATTACCATCTGAGTTCACGCCTCCTGTCAGATCAGCAGCAGCATTAGATTTTCATAGGAGCAAGAACCCTATTGTGAACTGCACATATGAGGGATCTAGGTTGTATGCTCCTTATGAGAATCGAATGCCTGATTATCCAAGGTGGAACAGTTCCATCCTGAAACTATTCCTCCCCACCTCTTGTCTGTGGAAAAATTATTTCCCAGAAAACTGGTCCCTGGTGTCAAAAAGGTTGGGGACCACTGTTCTAGAGTATTATTTTTTTGGGGGGGATTCCTAGTTCTATTGATTATTGTGAGATATAATTCTGGATTTATTATTTCTGTTTTATTAATTTTTGCTTCATATATTTTATATTTCTGTTTTTAAGTAAATACACATTTAGGAATGTATGTCTTCTTGCTGGATTGATCCTTTTATCATTAATGTACCTCTTTATTCCTGTTAATGTGTCTTCATCTGATAGTAATAGAGCCAATCCAGCTTTCTTTTCATTATTGTTTGTATGGTATCTTTTTCCATCTTTCTCCTTTTTATTAATTTTAATTTACATTTAATTTGCGTCTAGTCCTATAATTTACTTTTGAATTACAAATATATAAACTTTTTATTTTGGAATAATTTTAGATACAGAAAAGTTGCAAAGATAATCTAGAATGGTCCTGTATACCTGCATTCAGTTTCCCTTAATGTTAACATATTCTATTACCGTGGTCCATTTGTCAAAAGCAAGAAACCATCATTGATACATTATTATTAACTAAACTCAAGACTTCATTCAGATTTTACTAGTTTTTACACTCACATCTTCTTACTGTTTCAGGATCTTTTCCAGGATATCTCATTGTATTTAGTCATCATGTCTCCTTAGGCTCCTCTGGTCTGTGACAGTTTGTCAGTCTTTCCCTGTTTTCATGACCGTGACAGTATTGAGGAGTATGGTCAGGTATTTTGTAGAATGTCTGAAATGTGGATTTGTCTGATGTTCTTCTCATAGTTTTTCTGTAGTTATAGGTTGTTGGGGCAGAATAACATAAAGGTGAAGTCCTTCCTCATCATATCATATTAGGGGGCACATGATATCAACATGAATTATGACTAATGATATTATCCCTGGTCATTTGGTTAAGGCAGGGTTTGCAGGTTTCTCCATTGCAGATTTTCTGTTTTTCTTCTTTCTGTACTCTATTATTTGGATGTGAATCACTAAATCCAACTCACATTCAAAGAGAGGGGAGGGGTGGATAAATAAGCTCCATTTCCTGGAGGAGGAGGTAACTGTTTAAATTACTTGGGGCTGGGCACGCTGGCTCATGGCTGTAATCCCAGCACTTTGGTAGGCCGAGGTGGGTGCATCACCTGAGGTCAGGAGTTTGAGACCAGCCTGGCCAACACGGTGAAACCTCGTCTCTACTAAAAATACAAAAAATTAATCAGGCGTGGTGATGGGTGCCTGTAATCACAGGTACTTGGGAGGCTGAGGCAGGAGAATCACTTGAATCCAGGAGGCAGAGGTTGCAGTGAGCCGAGATTGCACCATTGCACTCTAGCCTGGGCAACAAGAGTGAAACTTCATCTCAAAAACAAATAAATAAAAATAAATATATTATTTGGAATTCTATAGAATGATTTGTCACCCTAATCTTATTTTAACCTATCTGTCTTGACATTTAAATTGCAATTCTTAGAGACTACATACAGTTGGGTCTTGCTTATTTATCCAATCTGACAATCTCTGTCTTTTAATTGGTGTATTTAGAACATTCACACTTAATGTAAAGATAGCCTTCACTTTGCACTGTTCCAGTATGTACAAATTCTAGTTATTACAGTTTAGTTAAATAACATCAGTACCCCAACATAGTTTAAATTCCAGTTACATAAAATTGTAATTGCATAAAATATAAATTTGCTGCTAGAACTCTATTCCACAAATCACTACATAAGTGACAGATACATATCAAGGTCAGTGACCATTCAAGTCATTCCATTCAAAGTCTGTCAGTCATTGGTCACTGTGCATCTGTTTTTGAGTTTGCATACAGACTAAAGAATGTAGTAGTATTGGCTCTTTGACTCCCAGTGATAAATCCACATCATTTTTTTTTCACAAAAAATGTACAAATGAAAGACAGAGTTGGTTAAGGAGGTTAAAAGTACACCGAACGAATGAAAACTGATAGTCCTCAAAGTGAAACTGAAATATATTGTAAGTAGAATTATAGAAGAAATAGCTGACTGTGGGAATGTAGACAATGCCACCATTTGAAAGACTCTAGTAATGCATCCGGAAGAACTTAGTCAAGATTAACTTACTGACATACATGAGGAAAGTAGTTGTGATGAAAGTACATGTTTGAGAGGATGTGATGCCAGAAAGAAATTTCATATTAAAGGAACTCAGAGATATTTCATAATATTAAAAGTGAAAAGAATAAAAAGTTGGAAGCTGATTCAAAGTTAGAAAGAAGTATGACAATGCACCAAGCCACAGTAAAGATTATCACTCCATATCATAAGTTAATAATAAGAAGAAAAAGGCAAGCACTATTTAAACTATTCTTTTTTTAACAAAGAAAACACTTTATTTTCAATGTTTCTAATGTTTAGAATAATAGGATATTAAATAAATATAAATTTTGCTATTTTTTTCGTGGCCCTACATAGTTATAATAGACAAAGAAAGTTTTTAATGTTTTGACAAAAATCTTAAAGATCATGAAACAACTGTAATTTTTCCTATTGACTCTAAATTACCTGGCAGGGTTTCTGCTTACACAGTCATTTGTGTGGTCCCACACCACTATGCAAAGATTGCCTATAATTCTTAATATGGTGATATGGTTTGCCTGTGTCCCCACCCAAATCTCATCTCAAATTGTAATCTAAACTGTAAACCCCACTTGCTGGGGGAAGGACCTGGTGGGAGGTGAATAGATCACAGGGGCAGATTCTCCCATGCTGTTCTCATGACAGTGAGTGACTTCTCATAAGATTTGATGAGTTTTTAAGTGGCGGTTTCCCCTGCTCTTCTCTCTTGCCTGCTACCATGTAAGATGTTCCTGCTTCCCCTTCTGCCATAATTGTAAGTTTCCTGAGGCCTCCCCAGCCATGCGGAACTGTGAGTCAATTAAGCCTCTTTCCTTTATAAAGTACCCAGTCTCAGGGAAGTTCTTTATAGCAGTGTGAAAACAGACTAATACATATGGCTGCATTAAAATTTAACATCTTGTTAGCTTTCTATTTGTTCCATGGATTTGTTACATTTTTAAATGTAAATTAAAAATTAATAAAAAGGAGAAAGATGGAAAAAGATATCATACAAACAATAATGAAAAGAAAGCTGGATTGGCTCTATTACTATCAGATGAAGACACATTAACAGGAATAAAGAGGTACATTAATGATAAAAGGATCAATTTTTCCAAAGAAAATTATGATTTTCACAAATTTTCTGCTTTTGGAGTAAATAAGTATTTTTATGATTCCATTTTATCTCTACATAAATTATTATTTAAACCTCTTTTTAAAATATTTTAATGGTTGTTCAGGATACACAAAACATCTTTTAATTAATCAATATATCTTCAAATAATATTAGACCATTTCATGTATAAGGATCTTATAACAATATATTGTTATATATCAATTTCTCCCTCATCCTTGTGTTATTGTTGTCATATATTTTACTTTTACATATGCCATGAAGTCACAATACATTGCTAATAATATGGGTTAGCAAAATATGGCCCATAGTCCATATCAAGCTCACAGTATTTATATGGCCTTTGAGGTAAGAATGGTTTTTACATTCTTAAAGGATCAAGAAGTAGAAGAAGGAAGAGGAGGAGAAGGGGGAAAAGGATGAGGAGAAAGAGAAGAAGAAGGAGGAGGCAGCAAAAGAAAAAATAAGGAGGAAAAGAAGATGCAAAGAAACTTGCAAAGGAACAAAACATTACATTATTTACTACCTAGTCTTATTTCCTATCTAGTCCTTTAAAGAGTAAGTTTGTTGACCCCTGAATTATAGTCAGTTATCTTTTGGAGAAATTAAACATAAGGAAACAGGTATTTTATATTTACTTTCATTTTAGTCATTTCCAGGTTTCTTCATTTCTTTGTATATACCCAAATTTCTCTCCAGTATTATAGTCCTTCTGCCTGAGAAACTTCTTTTAACATATTCTATAGGGCAGTTCTGCTGGTAATGAATTATCTCTTTTTATTTGTCTAAAGAAGTCTATTTCTCCTTCACTTTTGAAAAATATTTTTGTTGGAAGTAAAATTCTGACAACTTCTTTTTCTTTCAGCCCTTTAAAGATGTCACTGTATTATTTACTGACTTGCATAGTGTTTCATGAAAAGAATACTGTAATTTTTATCTTTGTTCCTCTGTATGTAATGTGCATTTCTAGTTTGGCTATCTTCAAGGTTTTCTCTTAATTTTTATTCTCAGCAGTTTGAATACGATGATTCTGTGTGTGTGTGTGTGTGTGTGTGTGTGTTGTATTTATCTTGTTTGTGGGCTTCCTGGATCTGTGGTTTGACGTCTTTCATCACTTTGGTAAAATTCTTGGCCATTTTCTCTTCAAATATTTCTTCTGCCCTATTCTCTGTTCTTCTGAGATTCCAATTCCACACATATTAAAATGTTTGCTATTGTCCCATGGTTATCAATTGCTCTGTTATTGTTGCTTTTCTTCCTCTTTGTGTTTCAATTGTGTAATTTCATTTGACTTATCCTTAAGTTCACTGATCTTTTTTTCCTCAGTTGTGTTTATTCTACTGATGAAACCATTGAAGCCATTCTTTATATGTTCCCATATAAATGTTTTATTTATAAAATTTCTATTTGATTCTTTCTTACACTGTTCAACTCCCTGCTGAAAACCTCTAGCAGTTCACCCATGTTGTCTCATTTTTCCACTTAGTCTTTAACATATTAATCATAGTTATTTTAAATTCCCTGTCTAATAGTTGCAATATCTAGTCTCTGAGTCTGGTTCTACAGATCTGTCTCTCGACAGTGAGCTGCTTTTTGTGTCTCACAACTTCTACTAATTGCCAGACATAGGGCTTAAAACAGTGAAAACTGAGGTAAATAGCATTTATGCCTGGAAATGGCAGTCTTCTTCTTCTAAGCCATTAGGGTGTGTGACTGGGTGAGGTTGGAAGTTGAACTTGTTTTGGGTTTTGTTGTTGTGGTTACCTTCATTGCCCCACAAGTTCCAAATTCCCTTTCACTTATGCTCATGTTATTTTCTATTTTCTCTGTTATTTCATGTCTCAAGGGCCAGTTCAAAGAGGTCTCTATCCATAAAGACTTTCAGTGATCCTCTATTATCTAACTTTTCTGCTGCTCATTAGCTATGCCCTTCATGTACTCCCCTATTCTGTTTTAACTATAAGATTTAGCTATTAAAAATGCTCAGAATATATCGTTTTGTATTTAGTATTTTTTTTTTATTATACTTCAAGATTTTAGGGTACATGTGCACAATGTGCAGGTTTGTTACATATGTATCCATGTGCCATGTTGATTTCCTGCACCCATTAACTCGTCATTTAGCATTAGGTGTATCTCCTAATGCTGTCCCTCCCCCCTCCCCCCACCCCACAACAGTCCCCGGAGTGTGATGTTCCCCTTCCTGTGTCCATGAGTTCTCATTGTTCAATTCCCACCTATGAGTGAGAACATGCGGTGTTTGGTTTTTTGTCCTTGCGATAGTTTACTGAGAATGATGTTTTCCAGTTTCATCCATGTCCCTACAAAGGACACGAACTCATCATTTTTTATGGCTGCATAGTATTCCATGGTGTATATGTGCCACATTTTCGTAATCCAGTCTATTGTTGTTGGACATTTGGGTTGGTTCCAAGTCTTTGCTATTGTGAATAGTGCCACAATAAACATACGTGTGCATGTGTCTTTATAGCA